>NC_083420.1:33980121-34303128 GCF_020745735.1 Hemiscyllium ocellatum | reverse complement strand
ATCATACTGAAGTGGGGGTGGCAACTCAACATATAAGGGTAGAAGTAGGATGGGAAGGCATGGTCATTGACGATTAGCACCATCCTGGACTTCACGGGCTACAATGCATGACTATATCTGGCAATGACATGAGATGTCTGGGCCTCAGGGGGTAAAATGGGGATGTGAACAAGAAATAAACGGGTTGGTTGAGAATGGGAAGATTTAAGCTAATGGGGCTGGCAGGATGGGCAAGGCTGAGAGAAACTTTTGGTTTGGGGGTAAGATCAGTTTGAATGAGAAGATAAGCCTGTGACTCACTCTGTGAAGCAATGGCTGTGGGCGCTTTCCATCCTCATCCAAACCACAAATGTATATTGGAAATGGAAATGGCTGTCACCACACCCTTTGAGAGCAAAGTATTTTTTTTCTACAATGGAGACGTCTCCAAAGGGTGATAGCATTAAACCACCACGGTACAGGAGAAAGACATTTGTTATTACAAAATGTTATATGTGGATCTTAGGTATTGAAATCCTGCATTGACTAAAAATCCTGGCCACAAGCAATCTTAAGCACATCATTCATCAATATAAATCAATCCTACTAATTGTTTGAAGCACAGGCAATGTCTTGAGCTCTGAGAAGATTTATTCCAGTTGCCTTCCAGGTCTGCTCACTTCACATCTTGGCCTGTGAGACATCCACACCATTATGCTATATACAGTGTGCTGTGGGAATTGGGATTGGAAGTGGGGAAAGAATTCCTCATTATCGCTGCTACATGTACCATCTATAATTATACATTCACAAAACGGCTTGAGCAACATATGTCTGAATCAGAGCAATGATGTGCAACATCTATGTGGAGACGTCCCACTGACTTATTGAGTCTCCACATTCCAATGTTTAGCGGATGTTATTCAAATGTTATTTGTGTGTGCATTGTGACTGCTAAATGATCACATGACCAAGGAGCTGCTTTGTTTCTGGCATTGCACACAGAGGTCCATTGGAGCCAACCACAATAGATGCAGGTACAGAGGCTATGTTTGTCTCTTGGGTGCTGCACTAAGGGCTGCTGAATAGAATAATGTGGACTCATCCATTTATGCTTCCCATAACTGAAACTGGCTGAGAGATAGGAAACAAAGAGTAATGGTCAATCAATATTTTTCAGAGGAATGTTTGTTGTGGAGTTCCCCAAGTATCAGTATCAGGACTGTTGCTTTTCCTGAGAGATGTTAACAGTCTGAATCTTGGTGTGAAAGACACTGTTTTCACATTTATGGATGAAACAAATTTGGAAGCGTTGTAAACTGTTAGGAAGACAATGTAAAACATCAAAGGGATGCAGAAAATGTGGTAGTGTAGGCAGATGGGTGGCAAAGTTCCATACACAGAAATGTGAGGTGATACATTTTGGGAGGAAAACCATGGACAGACAATAAAAATAATGGATACAATTCTAAAGGAAGTGCCAGACCAAAGGGACCTGGGGTGAATATGTGCACAGATCATGGAAGGTGGCAGGACGGATGGACAGAACGATTAATAAAGCGAATAGTATCTGAGACTTTATTAATGGGGCATAGAGTATAAGAGCAGGGAGATAATGCTGAGCATGTATAAGCCACTACTTAGATAACAGCTGGAAGATTGTGTATAGTTCTGGATGCCACAACATAGAAAGATGTGAATGCGTCAGATAGAGTGCAGAAGAGATTTACAAGGATGACTCCAGGAATTAGAAACTTCAGTTATGAAAATAACTTGAAGAGGTTGGGACAGTTTTAATTTGAGACAAGGCTAAGAGGAGATGGGATACAAGTTTTCAAAATCACAAGGGAGTTGGATGGAGTAGACAGAGCGAAACTGTACCCAATCAAAAGAATCAAGAATAAGGTATGATGTAAGATGAAAACATTTTCACAAGTCTGGAGATTGACTGCCTGAATGTGTGGTGAAGGCATGTTCAATTGAGGCACCCAGGAGGGTATTAGATGATTGTTTCTATTTAAATAATGTGCAGAATGTTGGGAAAAGACAGGAAAATGGTGCAAAGTCACTATGCTCATTTGGAGAAGCAGTTCAGATTCGATGGGCTGAGTGGTCTCTTTAGCACGGTGATACTTCGGTGATTCTGTGACATGCAGTGAAAGTCTAGGGCCAGATCAACCTCCAGTGGTTGCAGATCTATCCCCTACTGTGGAGCCTCCACCATAGGAGCCGTCATGTCTCAGCAAATGTACAGCGCAGTCACAGTTGTTTGTGTTGTTGGAATGTTGTACAGATGAGCCAGAAGTAGTGTCACCATACTCTGTCCAGATGTGGTGGTCAGAACACCATGTCATGATGTTCAGCCTTTCTGCAATGCAACATCTCCTCTCACTGGGCCTACCTAGACCCACCTCAGGTTTACATGTAGGCCCCATCTGGAGCCTCATGCCAATAACGTCCAGAAAGAGGATGCTGCTTGATCCTTGGAATCACTGCTTCAAATAAATGGAGGATGCACCAAGGCCGTGAGGTGGATGATGAAGATTCGCCAGAGTAGCAGCGTTGCATTGATTAGGAAGCTGAAGATGTGCATCAGAAGGAACCGTGGCTTCAGCATCCTACAGCACAGGATCAGAAAATGAAGATATGTTTACAAATATGATAATGTGTTTATAATGATATGTCACCCTTGCCACTTATGTGGCCTCAGAAAGACGTCTTTGTCCTCTTCCTCCCACCCCGTCCTGGTAACATCCCAGAATCTGCAGCTGAGATGCATGGAATCTGCCCAGTGATGGAACCAGTTGACCTTGGAGTTTTGAGCAGGTGACCCCTGGGATACTTATGGTTAGAGGGTTTAGACATCCTGAGCATGTTCTGCCAAGATTCAGGTTCACCCTCCTTGGACCTGTACGTGTTTTCCCATCCAGCTGGGTGCCTACTGTCCTATCTCCTTGAGGAAGGGGCACTTGGGGTTATTCATACCCCCCATCACCTTGCCATTAGAGCTGAGCACCATGGCTAGAGTGATCTAATGCAGCATATTATGTGCATATACAATAAATGCGGAGGATTCAGAATCTGGTTATACATGGCACCTACCAACCTCTCCATGAGGCAGCCAGGTACAGATCATATTGGTTGACTCCTCCACCCTTCAGGTCAGTTTGCCCAATGTCCCCAACAATGCTGTCTGCTGCTTCCGTGCCTGTGCATTTGATTGAAATTCCTAATGGCCAGCCCCCAGTGTCCTCTCCTGCCCATGGCCAAAGTGTCAGTATCTGAGCTGGTGAAGGCTCAGGAGGCAGCCTAGCCAGTGCTTCTGCTAAGAAACCTGTGGTTTCTTCCTCAGAGATGGAGGTTGAGATGGTGCCTTGAGGCACAAGTCTCTTCAAGAGGGAAACCACACTGATGTCACTGGTCACTGCAAGAGGGAAGGGAAAGGATGAGGTGCATTTTGCCTCACTGAGGGAGCTTGCTGGAAATCAAGACCTGTTATTCTCAGAATTGTCTCAAAAGTTAAAGCTTTTATTTCAAAAAATATACAAATTTCCCCAATTTATTTTATCCCAAAATCTTTTAGATCCAGGTTTACAGAAAGCATGGAATAGGTTTGTTACAACTAAATAGATTCTCACTAAAGATAATCAATTATGAACCATCACACTGTAACTTTATTAGTTCAATCTCAAACCCTCCACCTTTTTAAAATATCCCCTACACACGCACACAGTTAGACACAGACAGACACAAAAAAAGATTGGATGTAATAAGCAGAGGAAAGACATTCCTCACAATTCACTGAGATCACCATTTGACTTCTCAGGATTTGCTGCTCCTTCTCCATCTACTTCCAGCTTTCTTTCATGAGGCACAGGGCACCTGGGTCACACCAAAGAGGTCTTGAACATATTGGTTATAAACTACAGTTTAGAGCAACTAAAGAGGGAAAATAAACTGGTTCTCTTTCAGACTTGAGGTTTTTCTTCTATCCTTGGAATGGAACAGCACCACCAGGCAATGTTCCCTCAAAGCTGCATGGTTGCACATGTGCAGCTGCTCTAACATTCCACACGTGACAATCAACGTGTCACATGGATCACAGCATTGACCTCTGCTTCCACAGTCACTGCCACACATGAGGTCCTTGTCGAAGAAACAATGATGGCATGGAATGCTGCCAATAAGTCTAGTATTTGTTGTCTGTCCCAAATTGCCTTTGAAAAGATGGTGGTGTGCCACATCTTGATCAACTACAGTCCATCTAATGTGGGTAGAACCAGAGTGCTGTACAGAAAGAAGTAGCAGTTTTTTTTTAATACAGCAACAGTAAAGGAACGGTGATTTATTTCTAAGTCAGGATAATGTGTGTTCAGAGGGGAACTTGCAGGTGACAGTGTTACCACACATCTGCTGCCATTTCCCTTTTAGGTGGCAAAAATCACAGCTTTGAAAGGTGCTGTCAAATGGAGCTAAGAAGTTGCCGCTGTGTATTTTATCTATAGTTCACAGTTCTGTCATTGTGGCAGAGGGAGCAAATGTTTTTTCAAGCTAATAGATAGGTTGCTGATCAAGTGAGCTGCTTTATCCTGAATGGTATCAAACCTCCTGAGTGTTCCTGAAACTATACTCGTCCAGGCTAGTGGGGTGTAATCCATCACACTCGGACAGGTTTTGTGGAGTCAGGAAGTGAGTTACTCACTGCAGAATTCTCAGTCTGTTCACATCACTTGTAGCAATGATATTTAGGGGCTGGTCCACTTTAGTTTCTAGTCAATGGTAAGTACCAGGATGTTGACTGTAAGGGGACAGCAATAGTAATGCTATTGAATGTCAAGAGGGTGGGAGTTCTGGAATCTCTACTCTCTCAGACTTTGGTTTTATAAAACATGATTTGGCCCTCTAACCCTTACGCACATCCACTTCCTATCTGTCCTCATAACCCAAATGGCACCTCCATGTGACCTCATGACCTTTCTAATCATCCCACCTTAGTATTCGGCCACCTCTACTATCAGCTCCTAACTGTCTCTGGAATCAGAAGACCCATCTTGACCACTCAGGTTGCCCATAGGGGTTGCTTCCATGGAGAAGGCTCTGTAAAGTCAGGAGACTTCATGGTCTATTTGACCTTCCCACCTCCATGTTGAAAATCAGCTCTAAGGTTCTAGCTTTAAATAATGCTGTCTCAATGCAATTAAGCAGAGACTGCCCACTGTGAATGAGGTAAAAAGACTGCGAAGGATTCAAAAATATTTCCCAAGTTCTGTTGAGAACTATTCCTTTAAGTTGGTAAATTGGCACTTGCTATTTAAGAAAGGTGTGAGAGAGAAACCAAAAAATTATACCCACTCACTTAGTGCCTATTGCTAGGAAGTTACTACAACCTATAATTAATGCTAGAATAAATGAATATGTTGGAAATTGGACAATGGCTAACTCCTGTTCCTGTGTCCTGGAAAAGAAGCAGTTTTTGTTTCCACAGATGCTGCCTGAATGGACTCTTAAGTACCTCTAGCGTTTTCTGTATTTTTTTAGGATAGAGTGTGTGGTTCAGCTCACTTGACGTTTGAACACTATTGCTGCTGCTGGGAAGAGTTTGGATGTTTGGTCTCCATTCCAGAAACACAGTACGTGGTGACTTTTCCCTGTGGTGTGAACAGAATACTGAAGGGGAACGGAATAAAATAAAACATAAAAACTCAAATCTCCTGTTGGAAGGAGTTTCTAGCTTCTGTGTTTTCTATTTTCAGAAAACTCTCACACCTGCTCTTTCGAAAACAATTTACATTTTTCCCTACCAGCAGTGTTCTGAATTCTTCCCTGTCCAATAAAGGGTTTTGGATTCTGTTGGTGAAAGATTGACTTTCATTACAATTCAAAGGAATTTGAAAAGGATTTTTGCAAGTTAATTCCTACCATTGTTCACTTGGGAGTGATGTTGTTGCCTATCTAGTCGATCCAATATGGTGAGATGGCAAGGATTAGCTGGCCCCATGACAGAACTGTTGAAATATTTATGGCAAAGTTATCACCCATGACCAGTCAACATGCTGCAGTAATGGGGCATAGCTGGCAGATCTCCTGTCAACCAAAAGACCTAACCCTCTGGCTGTAATTTGGGTGAGGCCCAGGAAAACTTTTATTCATAAATAAAGAGAGTACACAAAGTATAGCATGATATTCCTCTTTGTGGAGGTGGTGCAAAGGGGGAATAATTGGACATGGTTGCCCCAGACAGAACCTCACCCTCACCTTACCACTTCACTCATTAGGTTCTGGGTGAATTATGCTTTCGAACCAACCTGTTCATTACACACCTCTGGAGCAGTTACAACTTGAACCCAGGTCTCCTGAATCAGAGCCACAAGAATCCACGTTCTGCGCAATAAGATCTGTGGGGGCTGATCTTTTCAACCTGCTACCGATTAAGGCCCATTGTAGTCAATTAATGACTGTATAAGGGCCTCAATCCACCACCTCCTCAATCATCTGCCTCCCCAGCAGGGCAAGAAAGGTAGCCTTTTCCTGACAGTGCAACTTTGATAACCTACCTGTTGGATGGATTAGGGCTCCCAATCCAGAGGCATAGAATGGTGCGAGGAGGTAGCCTCTAAATACTCCTCGCTTGATCTTACCTCTGATACCCTTAATCCTCTCTCTCTACAACCCTAAGCCCCCAAGAAAAGTATTAAAAGTGCAGGCTATTCCCAGGTTGCAAAAGGGTTCTGTTCTGGAGTCTATTTGCAGATTGATTTGCAAACTGGAGCATAATGCAGGACAACATAAAGCATCCATATTTGGAAGTAGAGGAAATGTTCACATGTTGGTTGTTTAAAATGACACTCCTGTATGGGATCGCATTCGTTATGATGAGTGTTCATTTGTGGGGCATTCATTAATCAGGAACCCCATACATAGCTTCCCACCATTGGATCCCCCAAGGAGCAGGTCTTGGCTGATGGACTTTTAAGGCCCAGAAGCTGCAGGCTTCTAATTGAAAGTCACCCAGGGTTGCCTGGTGACCCTGAATGAGCTGACTGAAGCATGACTGGTTTTCCTGACAGTCAGTTGGCATTGTTAGTCTCTACTTAACACACTTCAAAATAAGAACATTCTGCCCAATTATTTGCATTCTGAGAAGCAGCACTAATCCTCTATGCGACTCTGAAATGCATATTTCTCATAATCATTTCAAAATGGAGTGATGCAGCTATAAAAGTGTTGATTTGATACTATGAATCTATTTGTCCTATATTCACATTTAACTTTGTGTTCTCCAATTAACCTCCTAATAGCCTTTCACCCTCACTAAAGTGTTGCTGGATACTTAACTATTGACTACGCAATTAACAATTATGCAAAATCCTCTAATCACTGCACTAAAATTCTGATTACCATGCATTCATCTCTGACTGGTGTTCTTGTCAGTTAATTAATGATAATTCCTTTGCAATCCTGTAGGAAACAATCCCTTTGAGGCTGATCTATTTTGTGTGAATTTCACTCACACAGTCCCATCAATCGTGAGTGTGGCATTTTACGAATTGTACAATATCTCTAGTATATGTTTACTTAATGAATGAGAAAACAAAATCAACCCAAGCGTTTTAATTAGGATAACACAATTCCTGTGCCTTTCCTCACAGAATAGGACTGTGGAGCAGAGTTCTGATGTTATGCTGTGACCTTGAACTGCATTTTCCAGCTAGCTCCTTTAGTTCTGTCTCTAGTCAACTGGTCCCAGTTGATGAATCAGGGGCCATGGGTCTGAGACCATTGAATTAAATTGAATTGAATTGAATTTATTGTCACATGTACCGAGGCACAGTGAAAAGCTTTGTCTTGCGAGCAATACAGGCAGATCACAGAGTTACATAGCATAGGTAAGTAAATAATAGGTAAACAGGGTCAAAAACCAAAACCCAGGTACAGATGAATGCTAAGAGTTTGTGAGTCCATTCAGTATTCTAACAACAGAAACTGTTTCAAAGCTGGCTGTTGCATGTGCTCGGGCTTCTGTACCTTCTCCCCGATGGTAGAAAAACATTGCCAGGGTGGGATGGATCTTTGAGAATGCTGGCGGTCTTTTCTTGACAGCGGGCCTGGTAGATGGGTTCTATAGATGGGAGGTTGGTCTTTGTGATTGTCCGGGCTGAGTTCATCACTCTCTGTAACCATCTCCGATCTTGAATGGTACAGTTGTCATTACCAGGTAGTGATATATCCAGATAGAATGCTCTCAATGGCGCACCTATAAAAATTGGCAAGGGCCAATTTCACGTTTAAGTTTATGCCAAACCCTTGTGTTTGAATCTTATGTTTTTTTGGCTAAATGTAAGCCACATTGATGCCGTGACTATTGCCAGGAGGCTGCCAGTGAGTTACCTCACTGTAGTTACCAAACTCGCTGTGTTATTTGCCGTTCCTGCCTTCATGTCCAATTTCTGCATCATGCAAATTCCTGGAAAAACTTGCCACTCACCGAATTTCCACCCTAAGACTAGCCTGCCTTGCATCTTTGAAAGCTGCCCTGCTTGTTATTGCAGACTGAGGCGAGATGGCTGAGATGAGGGAAGTTGGCACCTCATTGCTCTGACAGGAGGCCTTGGTTAATGGGATGGAGCAGAGGAGGGCTATTCTCTTCTCTAAGGACCATCAGAGGAAGCAGTGCCAACCTGGTCATAGATCACCACCTGGGTTATTACCATCTCAAGGCAATGGGGAGGGCCAAGCTGCAGTGCTGAAAGAAGGTCAATGACCTTTTCTGTTTGGCCAGGGAAAATGCCAGACTCTGCTCCATGCTACATCACATAGACTCTATCTCTGCCATTTCGAGTTAAGTTTCATGCTCTAATACTCCTCTGTTATATACACCATCTTTCCTCACTCAGTCTTGTTAACCACCTCCCACCCATTCTCTAACACCGCAAATCCTCCATGCTGCCTCCTCAGTCCCTTGAAATGCCTCCACACCATTCGCCCACATTTATCAGTGCTAACATCCATGTTGTCCACTTGCATCTTTCTCGTTTGCCCATTTTATATCATCACAGAAGAAGACAATTCATATCAGAGTGGAATGAAGCTGTATGGGTGGGGGGAGGTCCCGATATTCAAGTCCTCACCTTCTACCAGGAAAGGAGCCTCACCCTTGCCATCGAAGACTGGGATGATTTCTGGGGGACACTGAGATATTAATGACCCAGCAACATGTTGGTGCTTTGAGACGTTGACATTAACCAGGTGTTTAACATCACGCATCTGGCACTTGTAACCAGTGGCCACGGCATTTCTGCCTCTTGTGTCTTACAGATGCAGTATGCATCTCACGTACATCTGCAGGAAATTGCCTGCCTCTCCCGTGGGCACATTGGGCAAGTGTGTCAGCAAATGGTAGAGTTTCTGCCCCCAGAGGAAGCATGTGCCTTCTAACAGCTTCAGTGGTGAAATGTGAGTGGAGTTGTTTGGCGAAAGGAGCAGGGGATCTGAGGGTGCTGAGGACCTCACACTGGCTGTTGCACAGATGAGTGAGAGAGAAATGCCCCAGACCACTGCTACTCAGAGAAGAGCTGGCAAACTAATACCTGCTCAATCCCTGGTAGGAGAGGATACTGGTCTCGTCAATCAGGGACTTCATAGAAGTGCAAAGGGAGCAGTATCAGCAGCAGATAGGCATATATGATACACTGACTTTCAGCTGAGAAGGTGGAGTGATGCAGCCAGTCCTACAATCATCTGAATACATTCATGGACAATGTCGACCACTGTCCTAGAGAGACAGGCTCAGCACTCTCAGGGGATGCACCTGCACTCCATCCTTCCAGAGAACTCAAAGCAGGGTGAGAGTGGGACAGAAGACCCCACCCCAGGTCAGTGCTCTGTCTTCCATAGGGGACAGAACTGAGCCAGGATGCATCCAGGTGGAGAAAAGCCACACACAGGCCCCTTGGTGGTTTTCATTCAGGACACTGTGGGTTGGTGGGTCCTCCACCCCTACCTGCTTTCCCTCCTCTGATCCTTAGAAATTCTGCCTGAGAAGGATCATTTTGAGAAGACTGTGAGTGTATCAGGTCTGCCAAACCAAAGTACCCCAGGGTCACCCAGACCTCCGGGGCCAATGATCTCCTCGACAGAGCTGGCTCCCTCTACAGCATTTATGGAGCAGTGTAACTCAGTCTGGAACAGTCAGAGGGAGAGGAGAAGGAAATTATACTGAGGGAATGTGGGAGTCACACTGACACAGTTATGAAAGTATTTTATTTTCTTCATAAATGCTTATTTTTCAATGATCATGTGATTGCTGTGTGTAGGGCCTCGATGCTTTGCAACATCACTTCTTGGGCAGTTGCTCAGGCCCCAATGTACTTCCACCATTGAACACATAATACAATTTGCTGCTTTAGGGTCATACTGGGGGGGAGTGCTATATTGTTGGGGATTCTGTCTTTCAGACGAAATGTTCAACTGAATGCTCAGCCTGCCCTTTCAGATAAGCATAAAAACCTTATACAATTCAAAGAAAAGTAGGAGAGTTACCCCCTGTGTGCCGGCCAATATTAAATTGCCTCAATCAACATCGCATAAGCAGATTTTCTGGACATTATCTAATTTATTTTTGTGTGGGAGCTTGCTATAGACAAGCTGGCTGCTGCATTGTAAGAGTTACTATTGTTCAAAAAGTACTTTATTATCTCAAGGCTAGGAAAGACAGAGTTCACCTTTCCTTACCCTGTCAACTCTCCATGTTAACTCACCTATTATTGACCATGGTCGAAAGGTGTGGTGCTGGAAAAGCACAGCTAGTCAGGCAGCATCCAAGGAGCAGGAAAGTTGGTGTTTTGAGCATGAGCTCTTCATCAGGAATTCCTTGGATGCTGATTGAGCAATTGTGCTTTTCCAGCACCACACCTTTTGGACTCTGATCTCCAGCATCTGCAGTCCTCACTTTCCTCTATTATTGATCATGGGCAGACTTCAGGAACCACCTTGAGTTAAAATAAAATAATGTTCTGTATATTTATTGAAGTCTTTATTATGCCAAAATTAAGCACTCCCTTCATAACCATTCAAAAATTTTAAATTCTCTCATTCGCTTCTTAAAAACAAACAGAATACAATAATTAGGAACAAAAGTAGGGTATTATAATCTTTGATTCTGCTTTGCCGTTCAAAAATATCATGTCTGTTTGATTAAGGCCTTGATTTTACTTTCGTGTCCATTTTCATATCCCTTGACTCCCTTGTTTTTTCAAATATCTAAGTCAACATTGAATATATTCAATCACCTAATTTCTGCAGTTGTCTACAAAAGAGAATTCCACTGAATAGTAAACCTCTGAGAGAAACATAATCTTCTCATCTCAGTGTAAAATTGTGCTCCCTAGTTCCAGAGTCCCCTACAAAGGGAAATATCTTCTCAGCTTTCTCTTTGTTGGCTCTTGTACATTTCACTGGATCACCTCATACTTCAAAACTTCAATAGTATATGTTAAACCCAGTTAATCTTTCCTCATAAAATAATGTCTTCATCCCAGAAATCAATCAAGCCAACCTTGTCTGAATAACTTCTACCCTTTCTTAAGTAAGGAAACCATAACTGTACACATTACTCCAGATACTGTCTAAGTAAGGCCTTGTAGATCTGCGTCAACAGTTCCCTACTGCACACCAGTAGGGAACTGTTCCCTGCTTCACCTGCACACCAACTTTTTTATGGTTCATGTACCAGGAAACCCAGATCTCTCTCTCTCTATTGTTCTGCAGTCTTTTTCCATTCAAATAATGTACTGTTTTTCTATTCTTTCTGCCAACATGCATAAGTTCACATTTTTCCACATTATACTCCAGCTACCATTTTGTTTACCCACTTACTTAACTTATCTAATCCCTTTGATAGACTCTTTCGGTCCCCCTGACAACTCACTTTCCTACCTATCTTTGAGTATTAGCAAATTTAGTCATCATACCTTCGATCCCTTCATCCAAGTCATTGATATGGATTTTAAATACTTGAGGTTGTGACACTGTGGTATTTCACTAATTATGGTTTGCCTTCTGAAGATTTATCTCTTTATTTCCATTTATATCTTTATTTCCTGTTAGTCAATCCTGTAACAATTCAAATACGTTACCCCTATACCATGAGCTTTTACTTTGTAAGATAAAATTTTCTGTGGTATTTTATTTAATGTCTTTTAGAAATCCATGATTGTCACACCTACAGGTTCCCTTTTATGCATGTTGCTTGTTACTTCCTCAAGTAATGCCAATAAATTAGTCAAATGTGATTTCAGTTTGACAAAACCATGTTGAATCTGCCTGATTATGACACTGTAATGATCACCTCTTTAATAATTGATTCCGATAATTCCCCCTTGACCAGCATCAGGCTCACTTGCCTGCAGTCTTCTACTTTCTTTCTCTCTTCTTCCTTGAATAGATGTCTTACATTAACAATTTCCAATCCACTGCAGCCTTTCCAGAGTCATGAAAAGTTCGGACAATCACAATAAAAGCCTTTCCTATCTCTAATTAAAGACCCAGAATGAAAGCCATCAAGTTTAGGGGACCTGTCAATCTTTGGTTCTAGTAGTTTTCTCAGTATATTTTCCCTTATAATTATGAGTGTTTTAAGCTCCTTTCTTTTTTAACTCTTGACTTACAATTATTCCAGGATTGTTTTCTGTGTCTTCTACAATGATATATTCAAAGTACCTGTTCAATTCTTCTACCATATCTTTGGTTCTCATTATTAATTCCCCAATCCATTACTCTAAGGGGCGAATGCTGACTTCTATCATTATTTTCTTTTTTAAATATTTGTAGAAATTTTTGTTGTCTTTTATATTTTGTGCGTGCTTTCTCTGATCCTCTAATTTCTCTCTCTCTACTTTTCATTCATCATTTTTTGCTGTTTTCCAAAATCTACCTAAGATTCTGACCTCCCTTTTGTTTTGTAGTATTGCAGACTTTCTCTTCCAATTGATATAATCCTTAACCTCTATAGATAGCCATGGATGTATCCTTCTCTTAGGGGTTTCTGTCTTTCTTAATCGAATAAATATCTGCAGACAGTTCTGACATGTCTTCTTAAATATCTGCCACTTCTACTCTATTAGCCTGTTTTCCTAGTCCACTTCAGCCAATGTTTTCACCATACCCTTGTAAAGGCCTTTATTAAAGTTTATAACAAAAGTCTTAGAGCCATACCTTTTACCCTTAAGACTGACATGAAATTCTACCACTTTATGATCACTGTTGCTTTAGAGGTTCCTTCACTAAGAGGTTATTAAGTTATCCTGTCTCATGCACATTGACAGATCTAAAGTTACCTGCTACCTGGTTAGCATTAGAATGTACTACTCTAAGAAACTGTCTAAAATATATTCTATGAATACGTTTTCCAGGCTATTTTTGACAATCTGATTTGTCCAATATTTAAAAAGGTTAAACTCAACTATAATGGTTGCAGTATTTTTCTTATAAGCCCACCTTATTTTTTCTTACAACATGACCACTGTTAGTGGGGCTTATACGCCTTTCAACAAATGACTTCTTAACTCTTTTATTTCTTATTTTTCCACAACTTGATCTTCTTAACAAAGATCACATTTCAACACTGGACTGTTGTCTTTAATTGACAAAGCTATTTCACTACATGTTCTAACTTTCTGTCCTTCCAAACTTTCTATACTCTTAAGTCGCAGCCTTGGTCACTTTGGAGGCACATGTCTAAAATGACTAACAAGCCATACATACTTATTTCTAGTTCTGCTACCAAATAATTTATTTCACTATGAATTCTGTGTATAATCAGATACAGAGACTTTAATTCAGCCTTATTTTTGAACCACTCTAGTAAGCTCTGGTCCAATTTCCTAGTATGCTCTTAAGTTTACACATTTGTATACCTTCCAACCTCACTCTGGTTACTATTACCCTGCTCTAATGCCTTGCCTTTTCTCATTAATTAACCACAACTTTCCTCATTATTTAGTTCAATAGATTAAACAGATCTTTATTTATAACCCTACATCAAAAACAACTAATGCTTACATAAGTTCTTTCAGCTGACATTTAGACTGTGAATTTAGGACCTCCTGGGAAAATTGTTAAGTTGTTGAGACCTTAAGCATAACCTTAAGGTAATATCAACAAACAGTTATTATAACTTCTAGACTAAATTTAGCTTTAAATCTGTCACTTGGACAGTTTTTCTTCTTATTTTTAATGGGCTTGGGTTTTAAATAACTTCATACCCAACAGTTCTACAGGCCCAGGCCATTCTTCCTGAGCTTATGCATCTACACCAAAAATTAATTGCTCCCACGTTGTACTGCAGCAATGGCTTTAACCAACAATCAGCACTGAATTCACATGGCCTGCTGAGTTCTGGTTTCTCTCCTGTGTAAGTATACATTCTTACTGGCAAAAATTGGATCAGTTAGAATTGGAAACTTTTGATTCTAAGTTCTATTGCTCATTTTAAAGGGCCTCAAAGTCTCCACGAAATGCACATGTAGAATACTATTGGTTAACTAGTGCAGTTATGGGCCAACAACGGACTTGAGATCCATTAGACTAGAGATATCTACAAATGCCACTATCCTTTCAATCTTTTGTAGAAGTCTAGAGGCTATTGCAAGAGCAAATCAGAGTTCCTCTCTGGCTGTCTCTGCCAATGAAGTGACCTTGTATAATTTTGAAGCCCAATGTGTGTTGAATCAAAATCTTTGATTTTGCTTTAAATCCTAATGCAAAATCATTCAATATTTAAACTTAACTGTAGATCCAATATAAATATTACATTAAGTTAATATTATTGAGTCACCAGAGCATGGATTGTTCTGTTCTGATCTAACAATACTGGAGTCTGTAACCTGGTCTACTGAATAGAGCTGAAATGTCTCAATGCAGCAATGAAGTTATATCAAATCAAGAAATCTTTCAAGGCTCATTTCTTTCTTTTGAGGGGCATTAAATTTCACCTTGATTGCCATTTCAATTTGTGTGGGAGATGGCAGCTTCAAAGGGCCATTAATTCCCTGGTGATTGCTGAGAGTCAGAAGCTGAAGAATTGTTTCCCATCACAAAGATCAGTGATCAAACTGAATCAGCAGCAAATGCAATGATTTATTTGATCAAGAAACAAGAGTGGTGTTGGACTTTGATCCTGAAAGGACTTGACTTCACAAAAAAAAAGATAAAGTTGAACAGAACAGATACTGGATGTCATTACTGAGATTGGGGACTGAATCAATACAACCCTGTAGAAATAGATTTGGAGATGCCGGTGTTGGACTGGAGTGTACAACGTTAAAAATCACACAACACCAGGTTATAGTCCAACAGGTCACAACCACCTGATGAAGGAACGACCCTCCGAAAGCTAGTGTGCTTCCAATTAAACCTGTTGGACTATAACCTGGTGTTGTGTGATTTTTAACTCTGTAGGAAGAGAACATTTTCTGTGACAGACCAGGTAGAACAAGGAGCTATCAGCTACCTAGATCCGAAATCCTACCCAAATTGATGGAGTGTAGGCCCCAAACTATCTCATACAGTAGATGAATTGTTACTATGGGCCAAAACTTCTCCAGAGACCTTTCTGAGATGATCAGGGCTGAAAGCAATTCCTGAAATGAAAACAGAAAGTGCTGGAGAAACTCAGCGTCTAGCAGCATCTGTGAAGAGAGAAACAGGGTTAATGTTTTGAGTCTAGTGTGACTTCTTTGGAACTGAAAGAGGCTGGAAAATAGTGGCTCATATGCTGATGACGAGGGCGAGAGGAAGGGAGTAGAATAGATTGTGAGGGTGCCCAGGGCAAAAGACAAAGGGAGTGATAATGGTGGTAAAGGCAATGAAGTAAGTGTTACTAAGTGTGAAAAGGAGAAAATTGGTCCATTCTGCTGAAAGCAAAGTCAAAAAGACACAAGCAAGATATGACTGGAGGGCTTTGAAGATGCAAACAAAAATGGATGACAGAGGTCATGCTCTAAAGGTGTAGATCTCAATATTGAGTCTTAAGAGGGTATAAACTGCTTAAGCTGAAAATGAAGTGTTATTCTTCTAGCTTACATTGAGCTTTGTTGGAATACAGTAGCAGGCACAAAATGGAAATGTTAACATGGAAATGGCAAGCAACTGGAAGTTCGGGATTGTTCCTATGGACACAGTCAAGTTGGAAATCATCCAGTTTGCATTGGATCTCGCCAACTTAAAGGAGACAGCATTGTGAGCAGTAAGTGCAGTGGACTAGATTGAAAAAAGATACAAGTAAAACTCTGCTTCACCTGATAGACATATTTGGGGCTTTGGACAATGAGGAAGGAGGATGTGAATGGGGGAGTGTTACGCTTTCTGTGATTGCTTGGCAAGGTGTCGATAAGGGGTGAGGAAGTATTAGGAATGATGGAGGATTTGGACCCGAGTATCACAGAGGGAATGGTCCCTGCAGAGGTGTACTGCACAATCAGAATAATGAGGCAATGTACTGGATGTGGAGAAACGAAGAGAGTCTTCAGAGGAGGAGGATGCGAACATTGGAGAAGAAGAAGCTTTCCTTGTGCATGACAGATTTCAATTGCAACAGACTCCAAAGTATCACCAAAAAAACATTTCTCTAGTCACAGAGATGTTACCTGGATATGACATATAAGCAAGGGAAGCAGAAGCATATTGGAGACATGCTGTTGTGAGCATTCCTCCCAATGAACATAATGTGACAACACAGTGTGAAATCTTCTTGATTCACCGCAAAATATCAGTTCTTCAAGCTCTGAGAGTTATCAAGCCAGCAGAGACAATGAATATGATGGAAACATGTCTTGTTCAAATCAAGTAAACTATGCAACAAGATGCAATTCTCAAACTGCTGCAAAAAACAGAGATAAAAGATTATCCAACAAGTCATGTGACTAATATATAACTTCCCATTTAGGGATGGGTAGTGATTGACAGTAGATCATAACACTCTCCCTTAAAGATGCATGCACATAATAACACAACATTGTCAATCACTGCACATTGGGTTGTAGTTGGTTGACAGGCCATTAACCATAAGACCATAAGACCATAAGACGTAGGAGTGGAAGTAAGGCCATGCGGCCCATCGAGTCCTCTCCGCCATTCAATCATGTCTGATGGGCATTTCAACTCCACTTACCAGCATTCTCCCCGTAGCCCTTAATTCCTTGTGACATCAAGAATCAATCAATCTCTGCGTTGAAGACATTTAGCGTCCCGGTCTCCACTGCACTCTGCGGCAATGAATTCCACAGGCCCACCACTCTCTGGCTGAAGAAATGTCTCCGCATTTCTGTTCTGAATTGACCCCCTCTAATTCTAGGAGAAAGTGAGGTCTGCAGATGCTGGAGATCAGAGCTGAAAATGTGTTGCTGGAAAAGCGCAGCAGGTCAGGCAGCATCCAAGGAACAGGAGATTCGACGTTTCGGGCATAAGCCCTTCTTCAGGAATGAGGAAAGTGTGTCCAGCAGGCTAAGATAAAAGGTAGGGAGGAGGGACTTGGGGGAGGGATGATGGAGATGCAACCTTTCCTCATTCCTGAAGAAGGGCTTATGCCCGAAATGTCGAATCTCCTTTTCCTTGGATGCTGCCTGACCTGCTGCGCTTTTCCAGCAACACATTTTCAGCCCCTCTAATTCTAAGGCTGTGTCCACGGGTCCTAGTCTCCCCACCTAACGGAAACAATTTCCTAGTGTCCACCCTTTCCAAGCCATGTATTATCTTGTAAGTTTCTATTAAGTCTCCCCTCAATCTTCTAAACTCCAATGAATACAATCCCAGGATCCTCAGACGTTTCTCATATGTTAGACAAACCATTCCAGGGATCATCCATGTGAATCTCCGTTTTAACGTTTTAAATCTTTCCTCCAGTGCTCTTAGCAACACTGAACACCAGGAATATGCATCTGCTTTGTGCATAATATGGACTTATGTTGTGGGCAGGCACTGTTTGCTGCCATCTGGCCAATATTTATCCCTTAACCAACACCTAATACAGATTATATAATCATTTCCCTCATTGCTGTTTTGCGAGAGCTTGCTGTGTGCAAATTTGTTCTTTCATTACATCAGTGACTTCACTTAAAAGGTACTTCATTAGACATAGAGCACTGAAGCTTTCAAAGACATTGTATAAATCAAAGTCCTTATTTTTCACTCCCTGAGGAAGCAGCTACCCTCAAATTAACAATGGGAAGCTTGTGCAATCAGCAGCAAAAGTACATTGAGGCAGTAATGAATTCCCTCACTTTAATACCGTGTTACTGCACACTTGTGAACATTTGATGATTTTGCTGATTTAAAACTAGTCCTGTTCTCCCAATTGCCTTGGATTTCAGTGTGTCTGTTTTGTTAGTGACGGTGGGGGACCAAATCCCAGTGACTACGCTGGGACTCTGACTACACTGCTCAATTGCTGGGATCATTGATTGGGGAGCTGTTTAAGATCAATCTTCAAAATTGGTTTGTAAAGTACACTGCTACCACACAGCTTGAGGTGGGAAGGGATGCAGACAGAATGTTGTAATAAGTAGAAGAGGGCTATTTCAAGTAATTTTCAACTTCATGCATACTCAAGCTGATCTGTTGTTCAGCCTCCAACAACAAAACTAGTGCAAAACTTGAATATTGCCGACAAGAGAGAGATGTTGCCAGCCCTTTCTATCTTTCACTCATCAGGACAAATGCAGCGATGCCAAATTTCACACAGTCACAACAATTTATACTATAGAGAAAAATCTGCTGATTGATTGCTAAGTTTGCCAAGGGAAAAAAACAACTAGAGCTTACACAGAGCTTTTAATACAATAAAACATTCCAAGGCTCTTCGTAGGAGTGTTAAAAAGCAAAATTTGACAACAAGGGCTGAATCTTAATTTTCAGGCTCATTTTTGCTCAGTTTCACAGAGAATTTTAATCCTCAAGACTTAGTGAGATCTCTCAGCACATCATACGAAACCTGCCTCATTAACTACATAGCCCACCCTCTCGCCCAATTCTGGCCCCATTCTACTACTTGCCGTTTCTGGGCTGTAGGGCCATCAAGAGTACTGAGGGGAATCATATCTCATCAGTCAAGGGGCTTCAAAGACAGTGGTCAAGGAGCTGGTCAGGGTCACTGAGAGACCACTCCCTCCTGACAGCTGTGAAAAACAGCTACTTTGAACATCTTTGCAACTGGCTGCTTTCAGACAGTGATGGGTGACCTAAGTGACCTACTACTAATCACCAAAAATCCACAGAAAGTCAAACACCCCTGGCACACCCATGCCATCTTTGAGAGGTTACTGTACACCCAGACAAGTGTTGGTAATCTAGTATTGTCCTTCACTGAAAACCCAATGTGGTCCAGCAGCCACAAAGCCGCACTGCTCACTGTACATAGCCAGCATGGCTGACACTACGTCACCACCTTCCAACCTCATTCTCTCAAACAGGCCACAATTTGACCACATGGTTTACTAGTCCATACCTACATCCTGTCTACTTGCCAGCTTCAACCTACTCTTATCCATCTCCACTGTGGCCCTGCAGCTTGTCATTATTCTGTAGGAGTCCATTATAGACAGGAAAGCAATCGGACCAGTCCAAACATTAGCTTTTATTTATTGACAGAAACATTGAACAAACAAACAAAGGCTGCAGTTTGCCCCCACAGTGAAACCAAATGCTGATACGATGACCGGAAACCATTTACAGCTCACAGTACCCAGCTGTCATCAACTGGAATAGCAATGACTGCCTTATAACACCCAACACAGACCAGCTCTGTCATCATTTTCCTTTTGCTCAATGTCCTTATCCTCCTCATCGGAAGACTGCTCCTGTTCTCCTGTATTACATTGCCTCATTGCCTCTTTCCATTGTGCAGAGTAAAGCACACCAGGATGACGCGGCACATTCTGCCTGGGTTATAGTGGAGGACCCCTCTCCATTGCCTGCTCCACCACAGCCTTGGTTAAAGCATGGGCAGTGCTCTGTAGCACTCAGGGGTTTGCTAAATGATGTCATCAGCCATGGTGATAGTAGGTAGTGCTTGTCCCCAAGTAACCAGCCACATAAGGCTCCTGTATTCTCCCTACAAGCATGCGCCAGATATACCAAATACTCCAGTATGTAGGAATTGTGGTCACTGCTGCCAGGGTAGCAGATACACACATTCCAGGAAGTGAAAATGGTGATCGCTAATCACCTGCATATTAATGGAATTGTAAGCCTTTCCTGTTGATGAATTTGCCGTGGCTGTGATAAAGTCCTCTCAGTGCCACGTAAGTTCCCAAATCCCACAGCCTGGGCTGCAAAACTGACCCCATCACTGGGGGATTAAAATGAACCAGTCTGAGCTTGCACAGATGGCATCAGTCATGATCCTGACACATTTGTGAGACCTTGACTAAGAGATCTCACTTAGGTCACCCATCACTGTCTGAAAGCAGCCAGTCGCAAAGATGTTCAAAGTAGCTGTCTTTCACGGCTGTCAGGAGGGAGTGGTCTCTCACTGACCCTGACCAGCTCCTTGACCACTGTCTTTGAAGCCCCTTGACTGATGAGATATGATTCCCCTCAGTGCTCTTGATGGCCCTACAGCCCAGCTGGCAGATTGTAATCAGACAAATCCCCTGACCGTGCTCGGCCTCAGTTGACAAATAACCATGGCAAGCCCCTGGACTGTATGTGGACTGTACCTGCAACACACCATACCAGGATCACCATAACTCACATCAGTATGGAAATACTGATAGCCTTTGGGTTCTGGCTGAAGCTCCATCACACCAACAGGCACAGCATTGCAAGATAAGGCATAGAATCCAGGAGCACAAACGCTAAACAAAAAAACTTGTCTGAAATGCAGCCTGGTCCAATCTGTTAACTGGGAATGTGTTCCTATACAGAGCCTTTCACCACTGAGTGTTGCAATGCAGGTTTGTACTTTGGAAGCATCCTAGCAGTGAACTGGAGGGTTGGTGGGAAGGTCTTTAGGAGTTGAAATGGGCAACTTGCTGCTGCTTACGAATAATCTCATCTCGATGCCTGGAATGCAGTTAAACAATGCAGCGAATTGTCAAGATGGGTCTTCTCACATTATTCCACCATATATTCTGGCATAGCCCATATCATTCAGGCTTCTATAACATTTTACTAAGTCTCATATTAAAGCAGATGGACGTCTTATCAAAAAGGTAGGTTTTAAAGTGCATCTTTAAAGATGAAAAGGGCAGTAGAGAGGAGAGGAGGTTTAGAGAGGGGATTTGAGAGCTTCAGACAGGGGCAACTGAAGGCGCAGCCACCATTTGTGCAGCAATTAATATTGGGCTACTCAAGAGGCCAGAACAATTTGACTGTCAATTGTTGGATGGTTGTGGGACAGGAGGTGATTACAAGCTGGGTAGGAGTGAGGCCATAGAAGGACTTGAAAGCAAAATTGAGACATTACTTGACCAGAATCCCATGTGGGTCAGTGATAGCTTAACAGGACTTAATTCGAGTAAGGATACAAAAGTAGATTTTTTGGATTACTGGGCCCAGTAAAATGTGAATGTGAGCAGCCGTATAGAGGAAGAGTCAGATTGGGAGCAATAAAAGAGATGAATGAGAGTTTGAGCAGCCCAAATTCACCAAAGTTCCTTAGACAGCACCTTCCAAATGCACAACCACTATCATCCAGAATGACAAAAGCACCAAATACATAGGAACACCACAATTTGCATACCCCAACCCTCTCTCCGCCAGCCCCAAACCACTCACCATCCTGGCTTGAAAATATATCACCGTTCCTTCAGTGTCACTGGGTTAAGATGCTCTACCTACAACAAATGGACTGCAAACAAGCAAGTAGATAGCTCACTGCTACCTTGACAAGGGCAGTTGGGGCCAGGCAATAAATGCTGACACAGCCAGTGACACCTCTACCCCAAGAGTGAATGACAAAGAGCTGAGCTGGGAGCTGAGTAATGTGATGTTACGGAGGTGAACATACCAGTAGGCAGTTTAGTGATGCTGTGAGATGTGGTTAGCAGCTCAGCTCAGGGTCACATGAGCCACCAAAACTGAAAGTTTTCCTCTTCAGCCTCAGGCTGTTGGTAAAAGAAATGAATTGTGTCAACATGGAATAGAGTTTAGATTGAGGACCAAAGACAATGGTTTCTGATTTCACACAAGTTAATTGAAGGAAAGTTGTGTTCATCAGTTCTGGATGGTGGATTCGCAGTTTGATAATTGAGCAACATTAGAGGAGTGGGAAGAGATGGTGATGCAGCAGAGTTTGGAGTTGCTAGCGTGAGGTGAAAAGTCATGCTGTGATTTCAGATGATATTACTGAGAGGCGGGATGTTGGTAAGAAATTTGAGGAATCCAGGGATAGATCTTTGGAGGACATCAGAGCTAACTGTGCAGAATCAGGAACAGACAGCATTGCAAATGATTTGCTGGTTACAGTTAGTGAAACAAGGACAGGACAAGTGAGATTACCCCAATCTATCAACACTGGAGAGGGTTTGGTGAAGGATGATGTGGTCAACTGTGCCAAATACTGCAAAGAAATAGAGAAGGATAAGAAGGTAATGTTTACCTTGATCAATCTTAGAAGATGGGTGTCACAATCTCCTCCCATTGTGGAACAAACCCATTCAATTTGCACTTCCATTGAAATCGATAGTGATGCAAGTTGGGCGGAGTCTATAATCGTCAAAATATATGTTCCAGACATATTTTTCAACATTAGTTCAGGTTCAGTTTGGTCAGCTTGAATTTAATAGAGACAATGTTGTAACCTCCTGTGCCACCTAGTGCTCCAGGAGAGAAGGTAATCCTCAACACTTTGTCTTAATTTAATACTCATGTCACTAAACTATTTTCCAACAACTGAAAAATGTGTTACTGGAAAAGCGCAGCAGGTCAGGCAGCATCCAAGGAGCAGGAGAATCGACGTTTCGGGCATAAGCCCTTCTTCAGGATTCCTGAAGAAGGGCTTATGCCCGAAACATCGATTCTCCTGTTCCTTGGATGCTGCCTGACCTGCTGCACTTTTCCAGCAACACATTTTTCAGCTCTGATCTCCAGCATCTGCAGTCCTCACTTTCTCCTATTTTCCAACAACCTCTGGGACTGATTTTCATATTTGAATGATGGACTGGCTGAAAGAAATAATTTAACCTTTTAAATTCAGGTATAATTCCAGTATGTCTATGTTTCCCTCCTACCAAGACCAGTCTGCCCATTCTAAGATGCCCAGAACTGAGCACATTGCTCCAGCCGAGATCTGACCCAGGTTTAATTGTTGCCTTCCCCAAGTACTCCAGCCTTCTTGAGCGAACAGCCAATATTTCATTCTTCTATATTCGACTTGCCACTCGTCTGGACTAAGTAATGAGTTGAGCGATATTGTGTCCAGACCCTGTTTTTAAAAAACCCTAAAGACACAAACTGCGAGAATAGCAGTTTTTCCAAAAGGGATTATAGGAAGAAAGTGTCTTCCACATTACACAGCAGAATTGAAACTCAACTATTCTATTTTCTTCTCAAAGCTGCAGGAAGGAAATGATTTAAAGTGTTGCTTTAGGAAGATTAAGTTTATCCCTTTAAACAAGGTAACTGTGAACCGTACCTAGCTTTGATGTGATTCTGAGAATCCCAGTATAAAATAATAACTGGCCCCCATCTGCTGTTCATAGACTGAATTAACACCCTTCTTCAAACACATGCTAATATGGTTGGTCAATTCTGACAGGTCAGGCAAACTGTTTTCCAGTTAGTTGTGTGCAGTACAGAGGATGATATTTAGAAAACAGCTGGTCAGTTGATCAAGCTATGCCCTTCACAGACTTTGCACCAGTTCCTCTTATGATGTATGGTGTTTTAATGCTGATTGATGTGAGTCTGTTGTATGTAGCCAACTACCTGGAAACATCATTTAAGCATACACTTCAGCAACTGCCTGGGAGCTGACAAAATTAGAGAATACGAATCTCTCTCCTTACTCTCTAATAATCTCACTGCACGTCAGCAAAATGTTTATTGCATCTGTTCATCATCGTGAGCATTCAATCATCACCTGTACACAGGAGGGAACTGCACGCAGTACCAAGTCAGAGGAGACTGCACAGCCTCACTGATTCAAGGCCTAGCAGGTGGGGCCAAAGACAAGATGAACATCCCTGAATGTGTAGGTCATGGGGTCTCAACTGGTTGCTCTCAATCACTCCCTGATTTCATCCTAAATCGATCCCTCAACCCATGTCCCTCACCCTTCCTGCTCTCTGTTGCCTTACTGTGTATCTGCAAACACTTGGTCTGTATCTACTTTCTGTTGTAGTAATTCCTACAGTCTCTAACAGCTCATCAGTTATGTCACTTTTCTGGGCAGAGTTTTTAATTAAGGCTATTGTGCAGTTATGAAGCACAATAATATCTCATTATAACTGTTGCTCACAGATGGCTGGCACTGACTGTGGTCTTCCAATGTATAAATCATACAGCAAGGGAGAGACCACTCTGTCCATTGTGACTGTGATATTTCAAAGAGCAATCCAAATTGTCCCATTCCACTGCCCCAATTGTAGTAATGTTAATTTTTCCAAGGTTGCAATATACTTGATGAACTGATATAATGCCTGACCTGTAATCCTATGAGCTTCTCTAAATCAGATGCGCAAAGCTTATGGCTCTGAACAGCAGTCAGATTCTTATTAATATAGCTTTTCCCCCACCCCCCACTCTTCGACCCCTTTCCCTGGCTTCTCTTCCACAGTTATTGACCTCTTAGCTCTCCCGCTTCCCTTTCCCCCTTGAACCACCCTCTCTTCCCAACAATTGCAGTTCAACCTCAATCAACATAATTTTTTTTTTTGCCGGCCACTATGGAGTCTCTCACTCTCCCAGTTTAACATACAAGATATTTGTCACATGGAATTAACACAGAGCAGCATTCAACAAAACTAGCATGATGTTGAACTATATCAGCAAAGCAGTTAAGTGAAAATTAGAGCCAGGTATGATCAAACTGTTTCAGAGGCTGCACCTTAAAAAACTTCACTGAGGTTGATGGGCCCCTCAACCACGCTGATCTCATTTCCTGCCCTTCAGCTCCCACACTTGTTTCCTCCTGCAGTGCATTGCTTTTAGAAGTCATTGGTGTAAAAGTGGAGTGAGTCACTGAACTGCCTAGAAACTTGTTAAAAGTCTTAACTTCAACAATGGATTGGGGGTGACCAGCAAAGAGCAAGAAATGCTGAGATTTTTTTCCTCCATTTCTAGCAACCACTTTGCATGCAACAGAAGTACTTCAGAGCTGCAGTAAAGTTTTCTTATATTCACCTCGAATCCCCACTCATCTCCTCATCCAACAGATCATCCTCTTACATCCCCAACCTCCAATGTAATGTCACCAGCTCTCACATTTTTTCCTCACCAGCCCCCGCTTTTCCCTGCCTCTGATCTTGCTTAAAACCTGTTAAAGCTATAAGAATTTCCAGTTCTGAGGAAGTTTTCACTGATCTGAATCATTGACTCTGTTTTTCTTCAGATGCTGCCTAACTGAGTGATTATTTTGACATTTTGCATGCCATTTCTAGTCAGACCATCCCTTAAATACTGGGTTGAGTTCTTGTCACTGGAACACAAAGGGAAAAGATTCAAGAGCCAGGGGCAGAGCAGAAAGACGTTACGATGCTGATTTCAGGATCAAGGTTCAGATTATTTTTTTAAAAACCTGAAGAGATTTGGGTTTTTCAGCTTGGAAGGAAAATTTATGAGAAATGAACTTGCAGAGGGATGTTAGATTGCTTTCAGTACAGAAAAAGGTTCATCTGGAACATAACTTTCTATGAAACTGCAGGAGGAGGCAAAGGTTGAAACTTATGAAATGAAATGTTAAAACTGATAATCAGGCAATTCTTCTTCACAGGAAGGGATCAACGCATGAAGTAAACTTTCAGAGGGATCAGTGGAATATAAAACACAGAGCTATGTTAGGAAACAATTGAGTGATACAAACCAGGGCAGTCTTCAGATTCCCACGCGGAGTAAAGTGGGTGGGCTGAACTGCCTCATCCATAAAGAACTTAGGGCGCATTACACACAGGTGGGCGGCACCTGACCGTCATGCTGCTTATTGTCAAGAGATGTGTCACCCAATTTTTCCCGGGTATCTTGAGTCATCCTCATTAAGTTTTGCCTGCATTCTCACACCTGTGACATATGAAAAGCTCACGAGTTGGAATTACTCTAATAATTGTCAACTGAAAATCCAAAGTACTTTCACAAGTTCATAATCAGACAGAAATTGACTCGGAGCCATGAACCTTGAAATAAATATTTTGATAAATGACCAAATGCTTGGTTAAAGAGTTAGGTTTCAAGCACTGTATTAAAGGAACATAGAGGTAGTGGACTGTAGCAGGAAAGAAAAGGAAAAATAACCACAAAGACTATTTGATTTCCAGGCTAGAGTTTTATGGGTAATCATTTTCCGATTTGCTTTAGGAATTCTTCTCTTCTTTATTAACATATAGGTGACATTATTAATTTTGTTTCTAAAATTGATATTCAAATGGCGTGAAGCCAGAGGGAAGTGAGGTAATGAGAAACTAATGTCATTTCACAAACACTGATAAAAGCTAATAAAAACGTCAAATGTATAAAGCATTCATTATTTCTTTTATCATTTCTTAAATTCTCTCTTTATTACAGCCAGACTCTCTTTCTTGTCAATTTCCATTTCAGTCATTTCTTCACAAATGAGCCCAGCCTTCTCTATTTAAATAGAGAGCAGTTTCCCAAACAGTAACTCAGATCATCAAATGAATATTAGACTTTAAATTCTATAGTTGGGAGTTTGTGATTGTAAACCATGGAAAATATGTTGCTGTCAAGTGAATAGAGAATCCTGTTTAGTTGTTGTTCACCCATGTTTGAAATTTTATAGATGTGAGTTCTGCTTTAGTTTGTAGCATTTCTAACTACACAGTTCAAGCATCAGTTGCAAACATTTGCCCATATTTAAGGCTCCCAATAATGAGGGAATGCTGCACTGCTTAATGATCAGTATTGAACAACTGTTCACTTTCAGGAGGCAGTGCTGAGAGAGTACTACGCTACTAGAAGATCAATATTGACAGAGTACTGCAGCATTGGAGGGTCAGTATTATGGGTGTGCTACACTGACAGAGGTAGCACTGAGGCAACACTGTACAGTTAGAGGGCAGCAGCAGTAAGGTGTGCTGCAGTTCTAAAGGGACAGTACTGAGGGAATTTGCAGTGTAAAGACTGTGTCTTTTTACTTTTTGCACTTTTTCTAACTTGTGGACTGAAATGGGAATGAATTGTTTTAAAACTAAGGATTTGCAAAGGAGGCTACATGTTTTGAAAATAACAAATTTGACACATATTGCAAAGAATCTGTGAGGCTGTGGGTTCCAGCAATATCCAGACAAGCTGGAGTCAAGGGAAGCAGTGTGAAGCAGTTTGGTTAATGGACTCAGGACCAGTTATCAATGACAAAGGTCCTCTATCTGCCCACAATGATGTGGTTGTCAGATAGCTGAACGGTTTGGGCTGTGAGCAAGACAGAGAGAGGCTTATCAGACCAGAAGAGAAATCAACAAGTCTGCAGGAGCCAGAAACTCTCTCTCTCTCTCTCCCAATTATTTTCACTAAGCAACTTTAAACCTGAAGAAAACCAGTTTGTTTCAGACCTTTGCTTCAGTGGATGCTGCCATTTGTGACTTTAAGTTAGATAAGTCAAAGACTTCTCATAAGTGAACCAGCCACATTGTGCCTTCTGCAAACCAGTAGAAACATTCAGAAAAGGGGAGGTCGAGAACAGATCGCATGAACAAAGACAATGGAACTGTTCAACCACTTTTCCCTCTGCCCACATGTATTTAGCTTTTCCTATTTGTTTCCCTGCCTGTATGTATACCGGAGAATTTATAAGTGGTTTAGAGTTTTAATTTGTAGAGTTTACTTAATTTAGTTTAATTGTTTACCTACAGTTAGAATCTAATTATCTATAATAAATAGTTTTTTTTCTGCAGTGATTGTAATAAGGTCAGCTCGCTGGACCTCATAGAATTGGATTTGTTAATCTGGTCCAATCAAGGAACCCTGGCTGATATAAAAGGGCAGAGTGTTAGTCTGGTGTGTGACTCTGTATGAAGTAATACTATAGTCAGTGGGTGTACTTTTGTAAATGAAGGGTGACTTGGTGACTGGATACCAGCATCTGTAGAGTTATTTCAATTTTTTGTTCAGTACAGAAGCCTGGTTCGTCTTTTCTATCAACATGGCTCTGAAAATCATATTGCATATTTCTTTTCAAAACTTTAAATTTTGTGATGATTCCTGGAATTGAGGGGCTTGATTTTCACCATGCTATGACAGATAGATTTGCCCTTCTAATGAGATGCTCAACACTAAAATTAACTCCTTGAATTGGGTAGCTAGAATGGTTAATAAAAATTAGTGGGCACTATGTTTAATGTGACATTGTGCTAAAATTTGTTGTTTACAAATTGCACCTCATCACAAACAGTCAATTTACAGGAGAACCACAGATCTACCTCTTTGTTTTTGGTTTGGGATTGCTGTGAATGAAACTGAATTCAGCAAGGAGTTCATTTCACTCGAGAACAGCTGCAACAAGTACAGCCTTCTATTGTTTTATTGGGAGCAGACAGAATGAAAGAGAGTGTTATCTGACCCGGCACTGAGCAGTACCAAGACCTTCTGGCTGTATGTAATCAAGCGATTCCAAAACATCTGCAGAATGAAAAGACAGCATTCTGTGAGGATTAGCCTTCACCCAGGTCTGGTCCCTTTCTCCCAGTGAAGAGTTGGTGCTGGACTGACAGAGTCGGTCAATTTGCATTCTGCCTGTTTGGAATTGATAATCCAAAACCTACCCCCTTTTTTTTAATCCAATTTGAACATTCGGTTATTACTCCTGAGCTGCCAGAAAGAAACCCAATCCACTTCCCAGGAAGTTATTGATTTTATTTTAAATTATCGTCTTGCCTCAGTGGCAGACTGAGGGAGAATGATGTGTGAGAGTCGCCTGTGTTTAAAACAGAATACATCAGAGGAGGTGGGCTGAGTGATGACTTCATGGAGTAATAGTGGTCAGTCTGTAACACCTTAGCTGCCAGAAAGACTGATCAGGAGCAAAGTGCCCTTTTTCTTTCTGTTGGACTTGCTGAGGCAGTTGGACCAATTTTAACCCGTTCACTTCCACACAGCTACATTCAAACCCAGTACAATGACTGCTCTGTAACATTGAGCTGGGTTTTAACACCAAAAGACTGGATGGAGCTTGGAACAGAGACTATCTTTTTTTTAAAAATGTCAAACGTGACCTCAACTCACCCAGTTCTAGATTTAACAAGGGCAAGGCAATCAATACAAAGCCACTTGCAATAAGTTGCAACCATTTGCAATAGATACAACCCACTTGCAGTAGATTAGCTCAGTAATGGCAATTTAGACTTTTAAATGATTTAATCTGTTTTAAAGGTTTAATAAGGGAGAGATTCAGAAATATCAGCAGCTCCAGTGAGGTATGGATCCTGACAATATTTCTTTAGTGGGTCAGGACAAACAGAAGTGCTACCCCTGAGGCTAAGGTTCCACCACCAGATCATTCCTTAAAACAAAGCTCCTCAAGTCCAGGATTGGGGTTCCCCTGAGACTGGTCACCCACTCACGCCTTCAGGATCATGGATTGGACCTACCTGCTCCTTTCAACCTGCTTTGGCATGGTCCCCATTCAATTGTAAGATAAGTCCTTGCATCAGACTAACTTCCAGATGGACAACCTGTAAGTAGTAAAAGAACATTGCTATGAAGTTAAAACTATATATGAAGAGACACCATCTCCAGGCCTGAAACCTGCCGATTCAATTTACTCCTGTTAATATCCAGGCTCCTACATTTACATCAGTATTTCCAGATTCTAAACAGTGACTTTGAATGTCACCTCTCTGATGGAAAGGCTTTGGAATTATTGAACATCCATCACTCAGAGGAAAAGTTCAGTTCAGTGCTCAAGTAAAATCACCTTCTTTTTACTACAGATACTAATCCTCAGCTTTTCTAGGCTAGTGTGTACCTCTTAATCAATGAAAAGAGTAACAAATGCCACATCCCTGCCATAGAGACCTAGCACTCAACTCTGCAAAATCTACACATTAACTCAGATTACAAGGTGAATGCAGTTGCCTGAATTTCCACATGATCCTATAGAATCATACAGCATGGAAACAAACCCTTCAATCCAACTGGTCCATGCCAGATATGTTCCCAAACCAAACTAGTCCCACTTGACTGCATTCCTCCATATCCCCCCAAACTGTTCCTATTCATGCATTTATTCAAATGTCTTTTAAATATTGTAACTGTACCTACATCCATCACTACCCCTGGCAGTTCATTCCACACATGAACCATCTGTGTGGAAAAAAGTTGCCCCCTCATGTTCTTTTTAAATCTTGTTCCCCTCACCTTAAAATATTACTTCATAGTTTTGCACTCCTACACCCTAGAGAAAACTTCCTTGCAATTCACCTTTTCTATGCCCCTCATGATTTTACAAAGGTCACCTCTCACCCTCTTATGCTCGAGTGAAAACCATTGCAGCCTATCCAGCTTATCTTTATAATTCAAGCCTCCCATTCCTGGCAATAGTGTACTGGCACACTTGCTTATCTCTCTCCATCTTCCTCTTCCACTTTAATTTCCTGCTATTTTGCTAAAGGAACTGATATTTTCTGAAACAAAATCTCCATCCCCTCCAAACAACTCACTGGAAGTGACCAAGTCTGTTCTGTGTAAGTTGATGGTTTCACCGTGTATCTGAGAAGCATCATATGGATAGGGGACAGGTGGCAGTACGATTCCCAACGAAGCATCTTTGGGAACCATCTGACTTGGGAATTAATATGATAGAACTGCAGCCTCTTTGGCTATGTGCATTTACATCATTTTCTAATATTTCCTCTCAGGCTTAAGCCAGTTTATTTTTGGACTCAGCCAGTGTGCATTCTGTTTTATAGGTGAGATCTTCCTCTATGTCTACAACTTGAAGGGCCAAGAGCCAAGGAAGTGTAATCTTGCTTGTTCTTTCATACTTCCTGGAACTGTCCTTGTAGTTATGTCTTTCTCCGGCTTGACATTTATATCAAGTGTGGTGTCTAACCTCCCAAGAACTTCTGTGTTAGCTAGCTTCACAATAAGGAATTCAATCAGGGATTTTCCAGGGTCACCTTGTCCCTCTAGCTCTTTTATCCCATACTTTGTTCCTTTATTGACCCTTACCACATTGTATTAACACAGTGGTTTGTCTTGTTCTTGTTTATATATATCTTTTAAACATGTTTATGTGGCACATCCTAGTTTCTTTCTTGAGTTGGGGATGTTGAATCAGTTAATTGGCTGCATTGACCTTTTTGCCCAATGCAGTACAAACCACAAAACCTGTTCAAACTTCAGAATGCCTCTCTGCCTGTCTAAGCTGGGAGGTGTTGCAGTGTTTCTTTATAACCACGGCACATGCTTTACTGATTTGCACACAGAAGGCAAGGCACATAATTCAACAATGACGTTTTCTCCCACTGATCCAGCAAATCTTCTGTGATCAATTTCTTTTCTCCCAAATGGTTTTTTTTTAGAAATCTCACCCTGAAAAGCTGGAGGACACAGAGTCATTGAATAATTTTAAAGGCAGATGTAGATAGATTCTTGTTAAGAAACGGGATGAAAGATTATCCAGAAGGCAGGAATGTGGATTTGAGTTTGCAATCAGATCAGCCATGATACTACTGAATGGCCATGCAAACTCAAACAGCTAAACTCCCGTTCCTGTTCATACTTAAAGGGGTCTTTTATCTCATTCCCATAGATTAGTACAGGTGGGGTGAAGCCCATCAATTCATTGGGCAAATCTCTAGTTACAAATAGCAGAGTATGTAAACTCTTGTCCAGTGATCGGAGTAATCACAGTAGTATGCCCAGGATATGATTATATTGGGTGGTATGCTGAGGATTTTAATTTTCAATGCTGAAGCTGTACATAACCTTCTGAATTACACAGGGGATAAAATGTGAGCTGATTGGAACTCTTCAGGTGTCCATATCTGTTGGAAAATCACGCCAGGGATTTTGTTGTGACTTTTCTAAGAACTGGTGGTTTGGAGATACTGACAATCCACCCTAGTTTTGGGCAAGTGTTCATTTACCAGAACTCTGCTGAAATCTTCATCGGAATTAGGTTCAGGGATTTGTGGGGCAGGCTTGTGTGTAGGTTACTTTTTTCCAACAATCTGACAGGTATGGTAGATCTTACAAACTTGAACCACATCTTTGTAGAAGTGAGGCCAGTAAAAATGCTTGTTTATCTGAGTCTGGGTTTCTCAGCTACCCCATACCCAGCCATTGGAGTTTGTGGGAAATCTTTAAGATTGCTTTATAATATGCAGAAAGAGCTGTATTTTGTTAACCTCTGTCCCACTGCTCAGCAGATCATTGAGTAAGTCTTCCCATTTATTAAGTAATAACATTGAGGAACCCCTTCTATTTTTGGCTCTGTGTGTGTTGATTCCTAAATTTGAATTTGTTTGTTGAACCTCAATCAAGGAGGATCTGTTGAACACCTCCTACTACTCATTTAAATTCCCCCCCAACCATTCTCAGTTAGCCAGATCTCTGGGTCATCTACACAAAGTACTCGCTCAGCTCTCTCTTGAGAAGCACATTTAACCATGGACTGAGTTACTATGCAGCTAGGAAATACTCCAGAGACTTTCTCCTGCAGCTTTTCCATTCCTGATTTCATTTGGCTTCTCTAAGAGTATAGAAAAGCCAGCACACTACCCTCAACAAAATCATGATCCCCAAAAGCAAATCTACTGCAGCTAATCACAATCATAAACCCTAAAGTGTGGGAGCAGGCCATTCGGCTTGAGTTCACACCAATCCTCTGAAGAGCAACTCATCCAAACTCAACACCCTACCTAATAATCCTGCAATTCTTATGGCTAATACACCTAGCCTACACATCTCTAGACACTATGGCAATTTATAATGGCCAATCCATCTAACCTGCATATATTTGGACTGTGGGAGGAAGCCAGAGCACCCGGAGGAAACCCCCACAGATGAGAGGAAAATGTGCAAACTCCACACAGAGAGTCGCCCAAGGCTGGAATCAGACTCGAATCCCTGGTAGTGAGGCAGCCATGCTAACCACTGAGCCACCATGCTGCCCTACCATAACCAGTCCAGAGTCTAGGTCACATTTTAAATGGACTCAGTACAAATCTATGGACCTACCTTCAATAACCTTTACTAGAACTTTCAGATTCACTATACACTCTGATGGATAGGTTGAGTCCTTATCTCCTATTTCACCCCTTCACTAACCAAAGACAAAGAGGTTTTAAAAGAAAAGGAATTTTAACACCCTGTGTGCTGTAACATTCATTAAAAGATAAAGGACAGGTTTGTCGTAAGTTTAAAAAGAGGATAAATGTTCATGAATCTACATCTAAAATGTAGTTGTAAGAGTGCACACTCACAGGGACACCACAGACATACATTCAAGAAAAATGACAAAAGATAGTATATACTTTAGTCTGCAAAGTATAAATTTTCACCATTATACTTGCTTCAGCTGAATGAACTTGAGCAAATTAGAGTCAACTCAGATGCAGAAAAGTACAACATCTTAAAATGATCAGTAAAAACCACAGACTGCAGCAGTTCAAGAAAATGGCTCACCACCACTTTCTTACCGGAAAGTAGATGTATAGGCAATAAACGCTGCCTTTGCCAGTGATGTGCACAACCCATGAATGAATAAATAAAATAAAATGCAGACTGTCAGTGACAGAAATGAACTAGTTGATACAGTCAGGTTGTGTGATTCAAACCTGGTCTCCTCGATGAAGCAAGTTGCTGCTGTATTGATTAGCTGTTCACAAATGCAACTTCATGTGATTTACCTTGCAACTATGCCTGAATATTTGTGACCTCTGAGAAAATTAAATCTAGGAGCATCTCATACTCACTAGCTATCCATCTCCAAGGTTGGGATCTGTCTGAAATCTGCATATATAAAAGATATGTTGCAGCTGGAGGCTGGGAGAATAATGCTCAATCTTCTGCTGCACCTGCACCTATTAATCTTTTTATAGTCAAGTTCAACATCAATCTGAAATGCTAATATTGTTTCCATCTTTGCAGATGCTGCCAGACCTGCTGAGTATTTTCAGTATTTTTTATTCCAAATGTTTTTGCCTTTTAAAGTGCCAACTCATTTTAAAAACTAGACATAGACACAGGCCCAAATGGCCTTCCTCTACACTGTATGATTCTGAGAAACCAGTGGCAAAGCCCTTGTTTCTAAGTATGTCTGATCAAGTATTCCCTTGCCTTTCTTGACATTTACTCAACTTGACTGCCTGAATCCTTTAGTAGTACTATAAAATCTGGTGGAGAAAGTGAGGACTGCAGATGCTGGAGACAAGAGCTGAAAATGTGTTGCTGGAAAAGCGCAGCAGGTCAGGCAGCATCCAAGGAGCAGGAGAATCGACGTTTCGGGCATGAGCCCTGAAGCAGCATCGATTCTCCTGCTCTTTGGATGCTGCTTGACCTGCTGCGCTTTTCCAGCATCACATTTTCAGCTATAAAATCTGGTCAAAATTATGACATTCGAGGGTTCATCTCTCCCAGTTCAGCCCCTGCCTTTAAGCTGCACAGTGAAATAGCAAACTCTGGTGTCAAACATACTCATACCAGCCTTTGTTATGAATATATATATATCTTCCAGATCTATGGGACCATAGAGAAGGAGTTTGAACCAATAAATCTGGGATATGACAGAGCATGCAAAACCCTGGAAACTCCTATAATGAATTCTCATAGTAATTGTCTCTTCACTCTGAAAGCTAAGAAGCGGTCAGTCTGAACAGTTTTTATTGGTACTGATTTACTGGTGAGAAATGGCAATGGGATTGATCTGCAGGCTAATGCTTACCATACTTTTATGACATCCTTCTAAACACTGCTAGATAACTCCCTTATGATAAATGGATTAACATGGAACTAAAATACCGAAAAAAGTCATTGGTGGATGTTAAATGCTGAGCAGTTCATCAGTAAAACTGACAATGATTTTAAGGTTTTTATTTTTATTGCCATTCTCCCATATGCTATTTGTGATTTAGGAACATAGATCATACGATGTAATTTCCCCTTCCCTGGTGTGTCGTGAGCAAGAAAGTACAGAAAATTCAGCGAGAATGAAAAAAAAATCAGAAACTTGGCATCAAGAATATGCTTTGCAAATTTTTCTCTTCAACTTTAAATGGCACCTTTTAGAATAGGAACATAGGAGCAGGAGAAAGCCATTCAACCCATTGGGCCTGCCTCACCATTCAATATGATTGTGGCTAATTTGAGCATTTCAATGCCCATTCCCATAATATATTGGTAATCAGAAATCCATCAATCTCTACCTTAAACAGACTCAAAGACTTAGCTTTCACAAAGTGACCTGGAAATATATCATCATTCCTTCAGTGTTGTTGTGTCAACATCCTGGACAACTTACCCAACAGCATTGTGGGTGGGCCTACAACTCATGGACTGCCACCTCTCAAGATCACCTTCTCAAGGAGTATAGGAGTGGGGAGTTCATGTTGCAGCTGTACAGGACATTGGTTAGGCCACTTTTGGAATATTGCTTGCAATTTTGGTCTCCCTCCTACAGAAAGGATGTTGTGAAACTTGAAAGGGTTCAGAAAAGATTTACAAAGATGATGCCAGGGTTGGAGGGTTCGGGCCATAGGGAGAGGCTGAATAGGCTGGGACTGTTTTCCCTGGAGCGTCGGAGGCTGAGGGGTGACCTTATAGAGGTTTATAAAATCAGGAGGGGCAGAACTAGAGGGTATAGGTTTAAGGTGAGAGGGAAAAAGTTTAAAAGGGACCTGTGGGGCAACATTTTCACGCAGAGAGTGGTGCTTGTATGGAATGAGCTGCCAGAGGAAGTGGTTGGGGCTGGCACAATTACAGCATTTAAAAGGCACCTGGATGGGTATATGGATAGGAAGCGTATTAGAGGGGTATGGACCAAGAGCTGGCGAATGAGACTAGATTAATTTAGGATATCTGGTCGGCATGGATTAGTTGAACCGAAGGATCTGTTTCCATGCTGTACATCTCTATGACTATGACTTTTATGGCATTTACCAGAATGACTTAAAGGATGTGCTTTCTCAAAATGGACTTTTGAAGATAACAAATCCAGAGATCTAAAGTCAAGAAATTATGAATCATGGGTTTGTCAAAAGGCATTAGTACATGCTCAAATAACTGAATTGATTCAAGTACAATCCACTATACATCAGTCTTACAAAATTTTATAGTTGTCTTCTCCAAAAAGTATTTATTCAAGTTGCTGATAACTCAAACATTGGGCTCTATTATTTCCTAAACAGGGATAAGCTTCTGACAACTGAAGCACAAAAGAACTTACGAATCCTCATTCAGGATAGTTTTAAGGTTAAAATGCAGGCCCAGTTGGCGATGAGGAAAGCAATGTGATGTTAGCATTCATTTCAAGAGGACTTAAATACCAAGAACAGAGATGTACTGCTGAGGCTGTGTAAGGCTCTGGTCAGACCGCATTTGGAGTATTGCAATCAGTTTGGGCCCAATATCCAAGGAAGGATGTGCTGGCATTGGAGGATGTCTGTGAAGGCTTGTCACATGAGGAATGCTTGAGATCTGTGCTCAGTGGAGTATTGAGAGACCTGGATAGAGTGGATGTGGAGAAGATTTTCTATTGTAAGAGAGACAAGGACCCAAGGGCACAGACTTGAAGTGAAGGGATGACCTGAGATGAGATTGAATTTCCTCAGTAAGAGGATGGTGAATCTATGGAAGTCATTGCTGCAGAAGGCTGTGGAGGCCAAGTTGTTGAGTGTATTTAAGACGGAAATAGATAGGTTTTTTGATTTGTAAGTGGATCAAATGTTACCACAAGAAGACTGGAGAGAAAGTTGAGAAACATATTGGCCATGGATCAAATGGCAAAGCAGACCTGATGGGCCAAATGGCCTAATTCTGCAGCTATATCTTATGGGGGCATGGTGGCTCAGTGGTTAGCACTGCTGCGCCTGGGACCTAGGTTTGATTCCAGCCTTGGGCAACTGTCTGTGTGGAGTTTGCACATTCTCCCCATGTCTGTCTGAGTTTACTTTAGATGCTCTGGTTTCCTCCCACAGTCCAAAAGATATGCAGGTCAGGTGAATTGGCCACGCTAAATTGCCCATAGTATTAGGTGCATTAGTGGGGGAATGGATCTGGGTGGGTTGGTGTGGACTTGGGCCGAAGGGCCTGTTTCCTCACTGTAGGGAATCTAATCTAATCATGTTCTCACAGTCTATCTTCTCGTCCCTCTTATTCTTCAACTGCCTTTGGATTTTCTTTATCTTATCCACCGCATGTTTTTAATAGTCCCTTTTCTCTATCCTAGTTTCTCTTTAAGTAGGTCTCCTGCTGGTTTGAGTCCCTGGTATCTGTCATAAACTTCACTTTATTTCCTTATCCAATCTTACACATTCTTTGACATCCAGGAACATCTGGACTTGTTGATTACACCTTTCACCTTATGGGAATAATGTTGGATCTGCACTCTCACAATTTCCTTTTTGAAGGATGCCCACAAACTGATGTAGATTTTCCTATAAGGAGCTGGTCCCAGTCCACTTTGGCCAGATCCTGCTTCTCATATTAAAATCTGCCTTAACTCAGTTCAGAATCTTTACTTGCTATTCACCTTTGTTCTTTTCCAAAACTACCTTCAGTTTTACTGAATTATGGTCACTATCGCTGAAAAGTTTCTCTACTGACACATCTACCACATGTCCAGCTTTTTTCCCTAAAATTACGTCCAGCTCTCTCTTATAGGACTTCCTATGTGTTAGCTTTGAAAGCTGTTCTGGATACATTTGAAGAATTATGCCCACTCCAAATTTTTCTCACTTGGAACCATGATCACCAAGCATGAAAAGCCATTGAGAACCCCATTGAAACTTCCTCTCAGAATGAAACAAGCTGGGTTTGGACTTTGTTTATTTGTTGAAGATTACATTATTAATCAGGCCCCTGCTCAATAAAACAGATGTGAAAGTCTTGTTTTATTTTTTGCAGTCTTTGGCCTTTTCTCTTGCTCAATAAATGATTCCTGATCATTCAGATTGTACACTTGATGTCTTCAGGTGTTCTGTCTTTCAAGTATCTACATGACAGGTCTTACTGGTCATCAGGGGAAACGTAGCAGTCAATGAAACAGTGTACAAACATCAATTGACACTAAGATGAGGTAACTCTTAAGGCTTTAGTCAGCACATCATAACTGAGTGCTCTGCAGTGAAGTCTCTCGTGATAGCCACCAGGTTGAATCCTGAAGGATTTCCTTTTGATGTTTCCATCATCAGTAACTCTTTAAGGTTCAACATGTGCCTAGATGAGAAACATTGCCCTGAAATAATTGAGCATCATTTGGAACAGCATTGAAACTATAAGAGGCAATACTTTTTGCAGCTTTTTTTTAGCAAAACAATGTGCTAAAGAAGAGAGTGGGCATGTAACGTGTCCATTACACATTTCCCAGCATTGATTGGCAATATTCAAAATCTGAGACATAGCATGAACCTTTCTCTACAGAGATACATGGAATCATCACTGATTCCGTCCTTTCATTTACAAGGTGGGTGTAAGTGTAGAAGATTACACAGGTCAGGTCCCAGCACATTCCCTACGCAATGCAGTTGGCCACAATGTCCACATTACAGTCCATCACCTTGGTTGCTATCATCAAGATTATAATTCAGGGATCCTTAATGTCTGGGACTATCTGCAGTCAGAAAGCCAATTAGTTGTAAGTGTTGAGTAATACTTGGCCATTATATTTCTTTCATCCTTTGAAAGTCTAAAGAAGCTGCTCATCTCTCCTATGAGTGTGACTTAACCAGTTCTGACAGGAGAGGAAGCATTTGAAGAGTGCATGATATATGTAAAAGATGCAGGGTTATTTACAAACTGTGTCTCCCATAACACCTGTGGGCCCTCAGTAGGTTTCTAAGTGCAGATCCAACTTCTGCAGCTGAGGTGGACGGGGTCTGCTCTATTGGCCCAGAAGAGTTGGCTGGTTGCACCAGGGCCTGGGCATGCTAGAGTGTCCTATCCAGATATAGGCTCACCCTCTTCAGCTTGAACTTTTGCAGGCTTTGGAAGAACAGGCAGAGGGACCTGACATTTCTTGAGCCACTTAAGAGAAACCTTCTGAGGGTCCTATGTTTGGTTCCTCCTTCCAATGGAGGGAGTACCCGGAGTGAGGCTGAGAGCAATTTTGTCTAGTTCTTATCTTCCCTTTAATGCTAAGCACCTATGGCTATATTGTGAGAGTGGGGTCTGTGTGGATATCCAGCACACATTGAGTGTGCTGAGGCTGAGTTCATGGCTATTGTCACTCTGTAGTTGAGCATTCTAGCAGGCCTTGCCATTTACACACTCCCACTAATGTAGCAGGTCAGATTCCATCCTGCTCCCATTTCTCCAGGACAGTGAAAGTATGGTAGGGAAGGGCCTTTTTAAAAGTGCCAGTTTGGGTAATTTCCTGACTCAACCTTGTTATCCCCTCCATTAAAATCCAGTTCCACGTCATTTTATATGTGTGAATTCCTGTGCTGCTGGCTTGCCTGACATATTGACATTGTCACGAGGTTTTACTAGAGGGTCAGTTAGACAGTATCTCTCAATCTCTCTACATCACCCTCCAACCTTCAATGCCCCCTGGGACCACCGCAAAGCTGTCCTAGTTTGGATGCAGTTCCAATTAAGCTAGCTCCTGATTGATTCATGAAAAGGTTGATTAATGAAACATTGTAGAAGGAGCTTTACTCTGGATCCAACTATGCTGGAGTTGACCTGGGAGCACTCGATGGAACAGAGGACAGGGACATTTATTTCATATCCAACTCATGCTATACCTGCATGGCAATGTTTCCAAGCACATTATAGAAGGAGCTTTTACATCATGGGTTAATACAGAGTATCTTCCCCAGGAGTGATGAAGCTTTGCAAACTCATTAGATTGTCCCTCCTCTGCATTCCTATTTCTTTGATAAGGATGTCCATTCTTAAAATAGTTAGAAGAAAATGAATATTGCAAGGCTGAAAGCAAAATTTTCCATTACAAATTGAACCCATGTAAGAATTAAAATTAAATTAGAATCTTATTTAAATAAAATTAATTCAGCTTCACCTAGACTTGTCCATCAGGACTCTTAAAGGAAGAAAGAACTTGCGTTGTTACAACAGCTTTCATGACCCCAGTGCTCCCAAAGTATATTATAGCTAATTCATTACTTTCTGAAGTATGGTCACTGATGTAGCATAGGAAACATGGCAGTCAATTCACACACAGCAATGTCCAACAAGTAGCAATGTGGTAATGGTCTATTCACCCCTATCGCTGACACATATTGGCCAGAATACTGGGGAGAACTCCCATGATCGTCTACACGATCACCTCAAAGGGCATACAGACCGAGTTGGCAGTGGAGTAGCATGCTCCGACCAGAGCTCATCCACTCCATCCATTCCATTATTTTCTTTTTCACTTTCTTTTCTCTCTCATTTATCTTTTCTGGTTTTTGCTCTTTTTCCAGGGATCCAGAACAGAGTGGGGGCCAGCCAGTAGTCCAGGGCCGGGGGAGCGGGACCAGTGACCCGGAGTGGGGGTGGGGGTGGGGGTTGGGGAGTGGAAACAGGGACCAGTGACCCGGAGCAGGGGGGAAAACAGGGACCAGTGACCCTTAGCGGGCGGGGGGGGAGGGGAGGAAACGGGGACCAGTGACCCAGAGCAGGATGGGGGAACATCAGCCAGTGACCCAGAGCGGGGGAGGGGGTGACCTGGAGTAGTGGGGGAGAGGCTGTCAGTGACCTGAAGTGGGGCAGGGACAGCCAGAAGTCCAGAGTGTGGAGGGTGGCCAGCAGTGGGTCAGGGTGAGGCGGGGGGGCGGGAGGACAGCAGTCCAGTATTAGGATGGCAGTCTGGAGCAAAGCGGGGACAGTCTGGAGCAGGGCAGGAGTCAGTCTGGAGCAGGGCAGGGGGGTCAGTCTGGAGCAGGGCAGGGGGGTCAGTCTGGAGCAGGGCAGGGGTCAGTCTGGAGCAGGGCAGGGGAGAGTCTGGAGTAGAGCAGGGACAGTCTGGAGCAGGGTGGGCAACTGTCTGGAGTAGGGCAGGGGGACAGTCTGGAGCAGGGTATGGGTCATTCTGGAGCAGGGCAGGGGTCAGTCAGAAGCAGGATGGGGGCAGTCTGGAAGGGCGAGGTCAGTCTGGAGCAGGGCAGGGGTCAGTCTGGAGCAGGGCGGGGGACCTTGTGGAGCAGGGCAGGGGGTCAGTCTGGAGCAGGGCAGGGGGTCAGTCTGGAGCAGGGCAGGGGGACAGTCTGGAGCAGGGCAGGGGTCAGTCTGGAGCAGGGCGGGGGTCAGTCTGGAGCAGGGCGGGGTACAGTCTGGAGCAGCGTGTGGGACCGTCTGAAGCAGGGCAGGGGACAGTCTGGAGCAGGGCGCGGGTCAGTATGGAGCAGGGTTGGGACAGTCTGGAGCAGAGCGGGGACAGTCTGGAGCAGCGCGTGGGACCGTCTGGAGCAGGGCGGGGGTCAGTCTAGGGCAGGGCGCGGGTCAGTATGGAGCAGGGTTGGGACAGTCTGGAGCAGAGCGGGGGGACAGTCTGCAGCAGGGCAGGGCGTTACTTTGGAGCAGGGCGCGTGTCAGTCTGGAGCCAGGCGGGGGACAGTCTGGAGGTGGGCGGGGGAGAGTCTGGAGCAGGGCAGGTGGGAGAGTCTGGAGCAGAGCGGGAAACAGTCTGGAGTAGGACGGGGTCAGTCTGGAGCAGGGCAGGGGTCAGTCTGGAGCAGGGCAGGGGTCAGTCTGGAGCAGGGCGGGGGACCGTGTGGAGCAGGGCAACGGACAGTCTGAAGCAGGGCGGACAACAGTCGGGAGCAGGGCGGGGACAGTCTGGAGCAGGGCAGGGGACAGTCTGGAGTAGGGCAGGAGGACAGTCTGGAACGGTGGGGTCAGTATGTAGCAGGGCAGGGGTCAGTCTGAGGCTGAGCAGGGTTAGTCTGGAGCAGGGCAGGGGACAGTCTGGAGCAGGGCAGGGGACAGTCTGGAGCAGGGCACGGGACAGTCTGGAGCAGAGCGCGGACAGTCTGGAGCAGCGCGTGGGACTGTCTGGAGCAGGGCACGGGACAGTCTGGAGCAGCGCGTGGGACCATCTGGAGCAGGGCAGGGGGACAGTCTGGAGCAGGGCGGGGAACAGTCTGGAGCAGGGCTTGGGTTATTCTGGAACAGGGCGGGGGACAGTCTAGAGCAGGGCAGGGCGTCACTCTGGAGCAGGGCGCACGTCAATCTGGAGCAGGACGGGGTCAGTCTGGAGAAGAGCAGGGGACCGTGTGGAGCACAGAACATAGAACATAGAACATAGAAAGATACAGCGCAGTACAGGCCCTTCAGCCCTCGATGTTGCGCCGACCGAATCCTACCTAACCTACACTAGCCCAATAACTTCCAAATGCCTATCCAATGCCCGCTTAAATGACCATAAAGAAGGAGAGTTCACCACTGCTACTGGCAGGGCATTCCATGAACTCACAACCCGCTGTGTAAAGAATCTACCCCTAACATCTGTCCTATACCTACCACCCCTTAATTTAAAGCAGTGTGGGAGTCAGTCTGGAGGCGGGCGGGGGACAGTCTGGAGCAGGGCTGGGGATAGTCCGGAGCAGGGCGGGGAGAGTCTGGAACAGGGCAGGTGGGAGAGACTGGAGCAGAGCGGGAAACAATCTGGAACAGACAGGGAACAGTCTGGAGCAGGGCAGGGTACAGTCTGGAAGGGTGGGGTCAATCTGGAGCAGGACAGATGACTGTCTGGAGCAGGGCGGTGGACAGTCTGGAACAGGGCAGGGGTCAGTCTGGAGCAGGGCGGGGTCGTCTGGAACAGGGCATGGACTGTCTGGTAGGGCGCGGTCAGTCTGGAGCAGAGCGGGGTCAGTCTTGAGCAGGGCGGGGACAGTCTGGAGCAGGGCGGGGGACAGTCTGGAAGGGTGGGATCAGTCTGGAGCAGGGCAGGGTCAGTCTGGAGCAGGGTGGAGGACAGTCGGGAGAAGGGCAGGGGACTGTCTGGAGAAGGATGGGTAACAGTCTGGAGAAGGGCAGGGGTCAGTCTGGAGCAGTGCGGGGGACAGTCTGGAACAGAATGGGGACAGTGTGGAGCAGGGCAGGGGTCAGACTGGAGCAGGGCGGGGACCGTCTGGAAGAGGGCATGGACTGTCCGGAAGGGCGGACTCAGTCTGAAGCAGGGTGGAGGTCAATCTGGAGCAGGGCAGGGGGGACAGTCTGGAAAAGGGCGTGGGTTATTCTGGAACAGGGCAGGGGACAGTCTGGAGAAGGCCGGGAACAGTCTGGAGCAGGGCGGGGAGAATCTGGAACAGGGCAGTGGGAGAGTCGAGCAGAACGGGGTTCAGTTTGGAGCAGGGCGAGGTCAGTCTGCAACAGGGCATGGACAGTCTGGAGCAGGGCGGGGGTCAGGCGGGAGCAGGGCAGGAGGACAGTCTGGAGCAGGGCGTGGAGAGTCTGGAACAGGGCAGTCAGAGAGTCTGGAGCAGAACGGGAAAAGGTCTGGAGCAGGACGAGGGACTGTCTGGAATGGTGGGGTCAGTCTGGAGCAGGGCGGGGGGATCTGTCTGCAGCAGAGCGGGGACAGTCTGAAGCAGGACAGGGGACTGTCTGGAGCAGGACAGGTGACTGGAGCGGGGCGAGGGTCAGTCTGAAGTAGGGCGGGGTCAGTCTGGAGCAGGACAGAGGACAGTCTGGAGCACGGCGGAGGTCAGTCTGGAGTAGGGCGGGGGTCAGTCTGCAGCAGGGCAGGGGGCTGTCTGGAGAAGGGTGGGGGAGAGTCCGGAGAAGGGCGGGGGACAGTCTGGAGCAGGGCAGGGTCAGTCTGGAGCAGGGCAGGGGGCAGGCTAGAGCAGGGCGGGGTCCTTCTGGAGCAGAGCGAGGTCAGTCTGGAGCAGAGCCGGGGTCCGTCTGGAGCAGAACGAGGTCAGTCTGGAGCAGGGCCGGGGGTCAGTCTGGAGCAAAGCAGGGGAACAGTCTGGAGCAGGGAAGTGACAGTCTGGAGCAGGGCTTGGTTATTCTAGAGCAGGGCAGGGCGTCACTCTGGAGCAGGACGCGCGTCAATCTGGAGCAGGGCAGGGGACAGTCTGGAGAAGGGTGGGGGACCGTGTGGAGCAGTGCGGGAAAAGGTCTGGGCAGGGCAGGGGACAGTCTGGAGCAGGGCGTGGGTTATTCTGGAACAGGGCAGGGGACAGTCTGGAAAGGGCGGGGATCAGTCTGGAGCAGGGTGGGAAGAATCTGGAACAGGGCAGTGGGAGAGTCGAGCAGAACTGTCGAGCGAAAGGGGTTCAGCCAGGAGCAGGGCGAGGTCAGTCTGGAACAGGGCATGGACAGTCTGGAAGGGTGGTGTCAGTCTGGAGCAGGGCAGGGGTCAGTCTGGAGCAGAGCAGGCGACAGTCTGGAGCAGGGCGGGAGTCAGGCGGGAGCAGGGCAGCAGGAAAGTCTGGAGCAGGGCAGGGAACAGTCTGGAGCAGGGCAGGGGGTCAGTCTCGAGCAGGGCAGGGGACAGTCTGGAATGGTGGGGTCAGTCTGTAGCAGGGTGGGTGACAGTCAGGAAATGTGGGGTCAGTCTGGAGCAGTGTGGGGGTCAGTCTGAGGTTGAGCGGGGTCAGTCTGGAGCAGGGGGATATTCTGGAACAGGGTGTGGGACAGTCTGGAGCAGGGCGGGGGACAGTCGGGAGCAGGGCGTGGAGAGTCTGGAATGGGGCAGTCGGCGAGTCTGGAGCAGAGCGGGAAAAGGTCTGGAGCAGGGTGGGGGACTGTCTGGAGAAGGGTGGGGGACAGTCTGGAGCAGGGCAGGGGTCAGCCTGGAGCAGGGCGGTGGTCAGTCTGGAGCAGGGCGGGGTCAGTCTGGAGCAGAGCGGGGGACAGTCTGGAGCAGAGTGGCAGTCAGTCTGGTGCAGGGCAGGGGGCTGTCTGGAGCAGAGAGGGGGTGAATCTGGAGCGGGGCAGGGAAACGGTGTGGAGCAGGGCGTGACAGTCTGGAGCAGGGCGTGGGTTATTCTAGAACAGTGCAGGAAAGGTCTGGAGTTTGGCGGGGGTTAGTCTGGAGCAGGGCAGGGGGACAGTCTGGAAGGGTGGGGTCAGTCTGGAGCAGGGCGGTGGACAGTGTGGAGCAGGGCATGGGTCAGTCTGGAGCAGAGCGGGGTCAGTCTGGAACAGGGCGGGGTCAGTCTAGAGCAGGGCGGGTGACAGTCTGGAGCATGGCGGGGTCAGTCTGGAACAGGACGGGGTCAGTCTGGAGCAGTGCGGGGGGGACAGTCTGCAGCAGGGCGTGTGACAGTCTAGAGCAGGGCAGGGCGTCAGTCTAGAGCAGGGCAGGGCGTCACTCTGGAGCAGGGAGCGCGTCAATCTGGAGCAGGGAGCGCGTCAATCTGGAGCAGGGCGGGGGACAGTCTGGAGAAGGGCGGGGGACCGTGTGGAGCAGTGTGGAAGTCAGTCTGGAGGCGGGCGGGGGGACAGTCTGGAGCAGAGCGGGAAAAGGTCTGGAGCAGGGCGGGGGACTGTCTGGAGCAGGGCGCGGGGACTGCCTGGAGCAGAGCGGGGGACAGTCTGGAGCAGAGTGGCAGTCAGTCTGGTGCAGGGCAGGGGGCTGTCTGGAGCAGAGAGGGGGTGAATCTGGAGCGGGGCAGGGAAACAGTGTGGAGCAGGGCGTGACAGTCTGGAGCAGGGCGTGGGTTATTCTGGAACAGGGCAGGAAAAGGTCTGGAGCAGGGCGGGGGTTACTCTGGAGCAGGGCAGGGGGACAGTCTGGAAGGGTGGGGTCAGTCTGGAGCAGGGCAGTGGACAGTGTGGAGCAGGGCATGGGTCAGTCTGGAGCAGAGCGGGGTCAGTCTGGAACAGGGTGGGGTCAGTCTAGAGCAGGGCGGGTGACAGTCTGGAGCATGGCGGGGTCAGTCTGGAACAGGGCAGGGTCAGTCTGGAGCAGTGCAGGGGGGACAGTCTGCAGCAGGGCGTGTGACAGTCTAGAGCAGGGCAGGGCATCACTCTGGAGCAGGGCGCGCGTCAATCTGGAGCAGGGCAGGGGACAGACTGGAGCAGGACAGGAGTCAGTCTGGAGCAGGGCGGGGTCAGTCTGGAGCAGGGCGGGGGGTCAGTATGGAGCAGGGCTGGGGACAGTCTGGAGCAGGGTGGGGGGTCAGTATGGAGCAGGGCAGGGGACAGTCTGGAGCAGGGCGGGGAGAGTCTGGAACAGGGCAGGTGGGAGAGACTGTAGCAGAGCCGGAAACAGTCTGGAGCAGGGCAGGGACAGTCTGGAGAAGGGTGGGGGATAGTCTGGAGAAGGACGGGGTTCAGTCTGGAACAGGGTGGGGTCAGTCTGGAGCAGAGCGGAAGACAGCCTGAAAGAGTGGGGTCAGTCTGGAGCAGGGCGGGGATGTTGTGGCCATCACGGAAACGTGGATAGATGAGGGACAGGAATGGTTGTTGGAGGTTCCTGGTTACAGATGTTTCAGTAAGATTAGGGAGGGTGGTAAAAAAGGAGGGGGGGGTGGTGGCATTGCTAATTAGAAATGGTATAACGGCTGCAGAAAGGAAGTTTGAGGGGGATCTGCCTTTGGAGGTAGTATGGGCTGAAGTCAGAAAGCGGAAAGGTGCAGTCACCTTGTTGGGTGTTTACTATAGGCCCCCCAATAGCAGCAGAGATGGGGAGAAACAGATTGGGAAACAGATTTTGGAAAGGTGCAGAAGCCACAGGGTCGTAGTCATGGGCGACTTCAACTTCCCAAATATTGATTGGAAGCTCTTTAGATCAAGTAAATTGGATGGGGCGGTGTTTGTGCAGTGTGTCCAGGAAGCTTTTCTAACTCAGTATGTGGATTGTCCAACCAGAGAGGAGGCCATATTGGATTTGGTACTCGGTAATGAACCGGGACAAGTGATGGGCTTGTTAGTGGGTGAACATTTTGGTGATGGTGACCACAATTCTGTGACTTTCACCTTGGTTATGGAGGGAGATAGGTGCGCACAACAGGGTAGATTTTACAATTGGGGGAAGGGAAATTACGATGCTGTAAGACAGGATTTGAGGAGCATAAGTTGGGAGCATAGGCTGTCAGGGAAGGATGTGGTGGAAATGTGGAACTTTTTCAAGGAGCAGATACGACGTGTCCTTGATATGTATGTACCTGTCAGGCAGGAAAGAAATGGTCGTGTGAGGGAGCCTTGGTTGACGAGGGAGGTTGAATGCCTAGTAAAGAGGAAGAAGGAGGTTTACATAAGGTTGAGGAAACAGGGTTCAGACAGAGCAGTGGAGGGATACAGGATAGCCAGAAGGGACCGTAAGAAAGGGATTAGGAGAGTTAAGAGAGGGCATGAAAAATCTTTGGTGGATAGGATCAAGGATAACCCCAAGGCATTTTATGCGTATGTGAGAAACATGAGAATGACGAGAACGAGGGTAGGTCCGATCAAGGACAGTAGTGGGAGATTGTGTATTGAGTCGGAAGAGATAGGAGAGGTCTTGAATGAGTACTTTTCTTCAGTATTTACGAACGAGAGGGACCGTATTGTTGAAGAGGAGAGTGTGAAACGGACTGGTAAGCTAGAAGAGATATTTGTTAGGAAGGAAGATGTGTTGGACATTTTGAACAACTTGAGGATAGACAAGTCCCCCGGGCCTGACGGGATATATCCTAGGATTATGTGGGAAGCAAGAGAGGAAATTGCAGTACCGTTGGCAATGATCTTTTCGTCTTCACTGTCAACGGGGTTGGTACCAGGGGACTGGAGAGTAGCGAATGTTGTGCCCCTGTTCAAAAAAGGGAATAGGGATAACCCCGGGAATTACAGGCCAGTTAGTCTTACTTCGGTGGTAGGCAAAGTAATGGAAAGGGTACTGAGGGATAGGATTTATGAGTATCTGGAAAGACACTGATTGATTAGGGACAGCCAGCACGGATTTGTGAGGGGTAGGTCTTGCCTTACAAGTCTTATTGAATTCTTTGAGGAGGTGACCAAGCATGTGGATGAGGGTAGAGCAGTGGATGTAGTGTACATGGATTTTAGTAAGGCATTTGATAAGGTTCCCCAGGGTAGGCTTATGCGGAAAGTCAGGAGGCATGGGATAGTGGGAAATTTGGCCAATTGGATAGAACACTGGCTAACCGGTCGAAGTCAGAGAGTGGTGGTAGATGGTAAATATTCAGCCTGGAGCCCAGTTACAAGTAGAGTTCCGCAGGGATCAGTTCTGGGTCCTCTGTTGTTTGTAATTTTTATTAATGACTTGGATGAGGGAGTCGAAGGGTGGGTCAGTAAATTTGCAGATGATACGAAGATTGGTGGAGTTGTGGACAGTGAGGAGGGCTGTTGTCGGCTGCAAAGGGACTTAGATATGATGCAGAGCTGGGCTGAGGAGTGGCAGATGGAATTCAACCCTGCGAAGTGTGAGGTTGTCCATTTTGGAAGAACAAATAAGTACGCGGAATACAGGGTTAACGGTAGGGTTCTTAGTCAGGTGGAGGAACAGAGAGATCTTGGGGTCTATGTACATAGATCTTTGAAAGTTGCCACTCAGGTGGATAGAGCTTGTAAGAAGGCCTATAGTGTATTAGCGTTCATTAGCAGAGGGATTGAATTCAAGAGTCGTGAAGTGATGTTGCAGCTGTACAGGACTTTGGTTAGGCCACATTTGGAGTACTGTGTGCAGTTCTGGTCGCCTCACTTTAGGAAAGATGTGGAAGCTTTGGAGAGGGTGCAGAGAAGATTTACCAGGATGTTGCCTGGAATGGAGAATAGGTCGTACGAGGATAGGTTGAGAGTTCTCGGCCTTTTCTCGTTGGAACGGCGAAGGATGAGGGGTGACTTGATAGAGGTTTATAAGATGATCAGAGGAATAGATAGAGTAGACAGTCAGAAACTTTTTCCCCGGGTACAACAGAGTGTTACAAGGGGACATAAATTTAAGGTGAAGGGTGGAAGGTATAGGGGAGATGTCAGGGGTGGGTTCTTTACCCAGAGAGTGGTGAGGGCATGGAATGCGCTGCCCGTGGGAGTGGTAGAGTCAGAATCATTGGCGACCTTTAAGCGGCAATTGGATAGGTACATGGATGGGTGCTTAATCTAGGATAGATGTTCGGCACAACATCGTGGGCCGAAGGGCCTGTTCTGTGCTGTATTGTTCTATGTTCTATGTTCTATGTTCTAGGAGAGGGGTCTGTCTGGAGCATGGCAGTGGACAGTCTGGAGCAGGACGGAGGTCAGTCTGGAGCAGGGCGGAGGACAGTCTGGAGCAGGGCGGAGGACAGTCTGGAGCAGGGCGGGGTCAGTCGGGAGAAGGGCAGGGGACTGTCTGGAGAAGGGTGGGTGACAGTCTGGAGAAGGGCGGGGGTCAGTCTGGAACAGGGTGGGGACAGTCTGGAGCAGTGCGGGGGACAGTCTGGGGCAGAGCAGGGGTCAGTCTAGAGCAGAGCAGGGGACAGTCTGGAGCAGGGCGGAGGTCAATCTGGAGCAGGGCGGGGGGTAAAGTCTGGAGAAGGGCGTGGGTTATTCTGGAACAGGGCAGGGGACAGTCTGGAAAGGGCAGGGAACAGTCTGGAGCAGGGCAGGGGACAGTCTGGAGCAGCGCATTGGACCGTCTGGAGCAGGGCTGGGGTCAGTATGGAGCAGAGCGGGGGGACAGTCTGCAGCAGCGCTTGGGACAGTCTACAAAAGGACAGGGTGTCACTTTGGAGCAGGGCGCGGGTAAGTCTGGAGCAGGGCAGGGTCAGTCTGGAGCAGGGCAGGGTCAGTCTGGAGCAGGGCGGGGGTAAGTCTGGAGCAGGGCAGGGTCAGTCTGGAGCAGGGCAGGGTCAGTCTGGAGCAGGGCAGGGGTCAGTCTGGAGCAGGGTGGAGAACAGTCTAGAGCAGGACGGTGGTCAGTTTGGATCAGGGCGGGGTCAGTCTGGAGCAGGCCGGAGTCAGTCTGGAGCAGGGCGGGGGGTCAGTATGGAGCAGGGCAGGCGACAGTCTGGAGTAGGGCAGAGGTCAGTCGGGAGCAGGGCGGGAACAGTCTCGAGCAGGGCAGGGGGCAGCTTGGAACGGTAAGGTCAGTATGTAGCAGGGCGGGGGTCAGTCTGACGCTAAGTAGGGTCAGTCTGGAGCAGGGCAGGGAACAGTCTGGAGCAGCACGGAGGACTGTCTGGAGCAGGACGGGGATCAGTCTGGAGCAGGGCGGAGGACAGTCGGGAGAAGGGCAGAGGACTGTCTGGAGAAGGGTGGGGGACAGTCTGGAGCAGAATGAGGACTGTCTGTAGCAGGGCAGGGGTCAGTCTGGAGCAGGGTGGAGGTCAATCTCGAGCAAGGCAGGGGAGACAGTCTGGAGAAGGGCTTGGTTATTTTGGAACAGGGCAGGGGACAGTCTGGAACAGGGCAGGGGACAGTCTGGAAAAGGCGGGGAACAGTCTGGAGCAGGGCGGGGACAGTCTCGAGCAGGGCAGGGTACAGTCTGGAGCAGCGTGTGGGACCATCTGGAGCAGGGCAGGGGTCAGTCTAGAGCACAGCAGGCAACAGTCTGGAGCAGGGTGGAGGTCAATCTGGAGCAGAGCAGGGTGGACAGTCTGGAGAAGGGCGTGGGTTATTCTGAAACAGGGCAGGGGACAGTCTGGAAAGGGCGGGGAACAGTCTGGAACAGGGCGGGGAGAATCTGGAACAGGGCAGTGGGAGAGTCAAGCAGAATGGGATTCAGTCTGGAGCAGGGCGCGGGTCAGTCTGGAGCAGGGCGGGGGTCAGTCTGGAGCAGGGCGGAGGACAGTCGCGAGAAGGGCAGGGGACTGTCTGGAGAAGGGCGGGTGACAGTCTGGAGCAGGGCAGGGGTCAGTCTAGAGCAGAGCAGGCAACAGTCTGGAGCAGGGCAGAGGTCAATCTGGAGCAGGGCAGGGGGGAGTCTGGAAAGGGCGGGGAACAGTCTGGAGCAGGGAGGGGACAGTCTCGAGCAGGGCAGGGTACAGTCTGGAGCAGCATGTTGGACCATCTGGAGCCGGGCAGGGACAGTCTAGAGCAGCGCGTGGGACCGTCTGGAGCAGGGCTGGGGTTAGTATGGAGCAGGGCACGGGTCAGTATGGAGAAGGGCAGGGACAGTCTGTAGCAGAGCGGGGGGCAGTGTGCATCAGGGTGTGGGACAGTCTAGAGCAGGACAGGGCATCACTTTGGAGCAGGGCGCGGGTCAGTCTGGAGCAGGGCAGGAGTAAGTCTGGAGGCGGGCGAAGGACAGTCTGGAGCAGGGCAGGGGTAAGTCTGGAGGCGGGCGGGTGACAGTCTGGAGCAGGGCGGGGAGAGTCTGGAACGGGGCAGGTGGGAGAGTCTGCAGCAGAGCGGGAAACAATCTGGAGCAGGACATGGGACTGTCTGGAGCAGGGCAGGGGTAAGTCTGGAGCAGGGCAGGGTCAGTCTGCAGCAGGGCAGGGGTCAGTCTGGAACAGGGCATGGACAGTCCGGAGCAGGGCGGGGGGTCAGTCTGGAGCAGGGCAGAGGGACAGTCTGGACCAGGGCAGGGGGACAGTCTGGACAGGTGGGGTCAGTATGTAGCAGGGCGGGGGTCAGTCTGAGGCTGAACAGGGTCAGTCTGGAGCAGGGCAGGGGACAGTCTGGAGCAGGGCGCGGGACAGTCTGGAGCAGGGCGCGGGACAGTCTGGAGCACGGCGGGGGTCAGTCGGGAGCAGAGCAGGGGGACAGTCTGCAGCAGGGAAGTGACAGTCTGGAGCAGGGCTTGGGGGGTTATTCTGGAGCAGGGCGCGGGACAGTCTGGAGCAGGGCGCGGGTCAATCTGGAGCAGGGCGGGGGACAGTCGAGACGGGCGGGGGACAGTCTGGAACAGGTCTGGGGACAGTCCAGAGCAGGGCGGGGAGAGTCTGGAACAGGGCAGGTGGGAGAGACTGGAACAGAGCGGGAAACAGTCTGGAGCAGGGCAGGGGACAGTCTGGAGCGGGGCGGTGGACAGTCTGGAGCAGGGCGGTGGACAGTCTGGAGCAGAGCAGGGTCAGTCTTGAGCAGGGCGTTGGACAGTCTGGAGCAGGGCAGGGGTAAGTCTGGAGCAGAGCAGGGTCAGTCTGGAACAGGGCAGGGGTCAGTCTGGAGCAGGGCATGGGTCAGTCTGGAGCAGGGCGAGGTCAGTCTGGAACAGGGCATGGAGTATCTGGAAGGACGGGGTCAGTCTGGAGCAGGGCGGTGGACAGTCTGGAGCAGGCTAGGGGTAAGTCTGGAGCAGAGCAGGGTCAGTCTGGAACAGGGCAGGGGTCAGTCTGGAACAGGGCATGGACTGTCTGAAAGGGCGGGGTCAGTCTGGAGCAGAGCAGGGGACTCTCTGGCGAAGGGTGGGGGACAGTCTGGAGAAGGACGGGGTTCAGTCTGGAACAGGGCGGGGTCAGTCTGGAGCAGAGCAGGGTACAGTCTGGAAGAGTGGGGTCAGTCTGGAGCAGAGCAGGGGTCTGTCTGGAGCACGGCAGTGGACAGTCTGGAGCAGGGCGGAGGTCAATCCTGGAGCAAGGCGAGGTCAGTCTGGAACAGGGCAGGGGTCAGTCTGGAGCAGGGTGGGGGTCAGCCTGGAGCAGGGTGGAGAACAGTCTGGAGAAGGGCGGGTGACAGTCTGGAGAAGGGCGGGGATCAGTCTGGAACAGGGCGGGGTCAGTCTGGAGCAGGGTGGGGGACAGTCTGGAGCAGAATGGGGACAGTCTGGAGCAGGGCAGGGGTCAGTCTAGAGCAGAGCAGGCAACAGTCTGGATCAGAATGGGGACAGTCTAGAGCAGGGCAGGGGTCAGTCTAGAGCAGAGCAGGCAACAGTCTGGAGCAGGGTGGAAGTCAATCTGGAGCAGGGCAGGGGGGACAGTCTGGAGAAGGGCGTGGGTTATTCTGGAACAGGGCAGGGGAGAATCTGGAAAGGGCGGGGAACAGTCTGGAGCAGGGCAGGGTACAGTCTGGAGCAGCACGTTGGACCATCTGGAGCAGGGCAGTGGGAGAGTCAAGCAGAATGGGATTCAGTCTGGAGCAGGGCAAGGTCAGTCTGGAGCAGGGCGGGGGTCAGCCTGGAGCAGGGCGGAGGACAGTCGCGAGAAGGGCAGGGGACAGTCTGGAGAAGGGCGGGTGACAGTCTGGAGCAGGGCAGGGGTCAGTCTAGAGCAGAGCAGGCAACAGTCTGGAGCAGGGCAGAGGTCAATCTGGAGCAGGGCAGGGGGGAGTCTGGAAAGGGCGGGGAACAGTCTGGAGCAGGGCGGGGACAGTCTCGAGCAGGGCAGGGTACAGTCTGGAGCAGCGTGTGGGACCATCTGGAGCAGGGCAGGGGTCAGTCTAGAGCACAGCAGGCAACAGTCTGGAGCAGGGTGGAGGTCAATCTGGAGCAGAGCAGGGTGGACAGTCTGGAGAAGGGCGTGGGTTATTCTGAAACAGGGCAGGGGACAGTCTGGAAAGGGCGGGGAACAGTCTAGAACAGGGCGGGGAGAATCTGGAACAGGGCAGTGGGAGAGTCAAGCAGAATGGGATTCAGTCTGGAGCAGGGCAAGGTCAGTCTGGAGCAGGGCGGGGGTCAGCCTGGAGCAGGGCGGAGGACAGTCGCGAGAAGGGCAGGGGACTGTCTGGAGAAGGGCTGGTGACAGTCTGGAGCAGGGCAGGGGTCAGTCTAGAGCAGAGCAGGCAACAGTCTGGAGCAGGGCAGAGGTCAATCTGGAGCAGGGCAGGGGGGAGTCTGGAAAGGGCGGGGAACAGTCTGGAGCAGGGAGGGGACAGTCTCGAGCAGGGCAGGGTACAGTCTGGAGCAGCATGTTGGACCATCTGGAGCCGGGCAGGGACAGTCTAGAGCAGCGCGTGGGACCGTCTGGAGCAGGGCTGGGGTTAGTATGGAGCAGGGCACGGGTCAGTATGGAGAAGGGCAGGGACAGTCTGTAGCAGAGCGGGGGGCAGTGTGCATCAGGGTGTGGGACAGTCTAGAGCAAGACAGGGCATCACTTTGGAGCAGGGCGCGGGTCAGTCTGGAGCAGGGCAGGAGTAAGTCTGGAGGCGGGCGAAGGACAGTCTGGAGCAGGGCAGGGGTAAGTCTGGAGGCGGGCGGGTGACAGTCTGGAGCAGGGCGGGGAGAGTCTGGAACGGGGCAGGTGGGAGAGTCTGCAGCAGAGCGGGAAACAATCTGGAGCAGGACATGGGACTGTCTGGAGCAGGGCAGGGGTAAGTCTGGAGCAGGGCAGGGTCAGTCTGCAGCAGGGCAGGGGTCAGTCTGGAACAGGGCATGGACAGTCCGGAGCAGGGCGGGGGGTCAGTCTGGAGCAGGGCATAGGGACAGTCTGGACCAGGGCAGGGGGACAGTCTGGACAGGTGGGGTCAGTATGTAGCAGGGCGGGGGTCAGTCTGAGGCTGAACAGGGTCAGTCTGGAGCAGGGCAGGGGACAGTCTGGAGCAGGGCGCGGGACAGTCTGGAGCAGGGCGCGGGACAGTCTGGAGCAGGGCGGGGGTCAGTCTGGAGCAGAGCAGGGGGACAGTCTGCAGCAGGGAAGTGACAGTCTGGAGCAGGGCTTGGGGGGTTATTCTGGAGCAGGGCGCAGGACAGTCTGGAGCAGGGCGCGGGTCAATCTGGAGCAGGGCGGGGGACAGTCGAGACAGGCGGGGGACAGTCTGGAACAGGTCTGGGGACAGTCCAGAGCAGGGCGGGGAGAGTCTGGAACAGGGCAGGTGGGAGAGACTGAAACAGAGCGGGAAACAGTCTGGAGCAGGGCGGTGGACAGTCTGGAGCAGGGCGGTGGACAGTCTGGAGCAGAGCAGGGTCAGTCTTGAGCAGGGCGTTGGACAGTCTGGAGCAGAGCAGGGTCAGTCTGGAACAGGGCAGGGGTCAGTCTGGAACAGGGCAGGGGTCAGTCTGGAGCAGGGCATGGGTCAGTCTGGAGCAGGGCGAGGTCAGTCTGGAACAGGGCATGGAGTATCTGGAAGGACGGGGTCAGTCTGGAGCAGGGCGGTGGACAGTCTGGAGCAGGCTAGGGGTAAGTCTGGAGCAGAGCAGGGTCAGTCTGGAACAGGGCAGGGGTCAGTCTGGAACAGGGCATGGACTGTCTGAAAGGGCGGGGTCAGTCTGGAGCAGAGCAGGGGACTCTCTGGCGAAGGGTGGGGGACAGTCTGGAGAAGGACGGGGTTCAGTCTGGAACAGGGCGGGGTCAGTCTGGAGCAGAGCAGGGTACAGTCTGGAAGAGTGGGGTCAGTCTGGAGCAGAGCAGGGGTCTGTCTGGAGCACGGCAGTGGACAGTCTGGAGCAGGGCGGAGGTCAATCCTGGAGCTGGGCGGGGTCAGTCTGGACTAGGCGGAGGACAGTCTGGAGCAGGGCGAGGTCAGTCTGGAATAGGGCAGGGGTCAGTCTGGAGCAGGGTGGGGGTCAGTCTGGAGCAGGGTGGGGGTCAGCCTGGAGCAGGGTGGAGAACAGTCGGGAGAAGGGCGGGTGACAGTCTGGAGAAGGGCGGGGATCAGTCTGGAGCAGGGTGGGGGTCAGTCTGGAGCAGGGTGGGGGACAGTCTGGAGCAGAATGGGGACAGTCTGGAGCAGGGCAGGGGTCAGTCTAGAGCAGAGCAGGCAACAGTCTGGATCAGAATGGGGACAGTCTAGAGCAGGGCAGGGGTCAGTCTAGAGCAGAGCAGGCAACAGTCTGGAGCAGGGTGGAGGTCAATCTGGAGCAGGGCAGGGGGGACAGTCTGGAGAAGGGCGTGGGTTATTCTGGAACAGGGCAGGGGAGAATCTGGAAAGGGAGGGGACAGTCTTGAGCAGGGCAGGGTACAGTCTGGAGCAGCACGTTGGACCATCTGGAGCAGGGCAGGGACAGTCTAGAGCAGCGCATGGGACCGTCTGGAGCAGGGCTGGGGTCAGTATGGAGCAGGGCGCGGGTCAGTATGGAGCAGGGCGGGGACGGTCTGGAGCAGAGCGGGGGCAGTGTGCAGCAGGGTGTGGGACAGTCTAGAGCAGGGCACGGCGTCACTTTGGAGCAGGGCAGGGGTACGTCTGGAGGCGTGCGGGGGACAGTCTGGAGCAGGGCAGAGGTAAGTCTGGAGGTGGCCAAGGACAGTCTGGAGCAGGGCAGGGGTAAGTCTGGAGGTGGGCGGGGGACAGTCTGGAGCAGGGCGGGGAGAGTCTGGAACGGGGCAGGTGGGAGAGTCTGCAGCAGAGCGGGTAACAGTCTGGAGCAGGACATGGGACTGTCTGGAGCAGGGCAGGGGTAAGTCTGGAGCAGGGCAGGGTCAGTCTGGAGCAGGGCAGGGTCAGTCTGGAGCAGGGTGGAGAACAGTCTATAGCAGGATGGTGGTCAGTCTGGATCAGGGCGGGGTCAGTCTGCAGCAGGGCGGGGTCAGTCTGCAGAAGGGCAGGGGTCAATCTAAAACAGGGCATGGACAGTCTGGAGCAGGGCGGCGGGTCAATCTGGAGCAGGACGGGGGACAGTCTGGAGCAGGGCGGGGTCAGTATCGAGCAGGGCAGCGGGACAGTCTGGAACGGTGGGGTCAGTATGTAGCAGGGCGGGGGTCAGTCTGAGGCTGAGCAGGGTCAGTCTGGAGCAGGGCAGGGGACAGTCTGGAGCAGGGCGCGGGACAGTCTGGAGCAGGGCGGGGGTCAGTCTGGAGCAGAGCGGGGGAACAGTCTGCAGCAGGGCAGGGGGGAACAGTCTGGAGCAGGGAAGTGACAGTCTGGAGCAGGGCTTGGGTTATTCTGGAACAGGGTGGGGGACAGTCTGGACCAGGGCAGGGCATCACTCTGGAGCAGGGCGTGGGTCAATCTGGAGCAGGGCGGAGGACAGTCTGGAGAAGGTCAGGGGACTGTCTGGAGAAGGGCGGGGGTCAATCTGGTACAGGGAGGGGACAGTCTGGAGCAGGGAAGGGGTCAGTCTGGAGCAGAGCAGGCAACAGTCTGGAGCAGGGTGGAGGTCAATCTGGAGCAGGGCAGGGGGTACAGTCTGGAGAAGGGCGTGGGTTATTCTGGAACAGGGCAGGGGACAGTCTGGAAAGGGCGAGGAACAGTCTGGAGCAGGGCAGTAGGAGAGTCTGGAGCAGAGCAGGAAAGGGTCTGGAGCAGGGCGGGGGACTGTCTGGAGCAGAATGGGGACAGTCTGGAGAAGGGTGGGGGACTGTCTGGTGCAGGACGGGGGTCAGTCTGGAGCAGGACATGGGACTGTCTGGAGCAGGGCAGGGGTAAGTCTGGAGCAGGGCAGGGTCAGTCTGGAGCAGGGCAGGGGTCAGTCTGGAGCAGGGTGGAGGACAGTCTATAGCAGGATGGTGGTCAGTCTGGATCAGGGCGGGGTCAGTCTGCAGCAGGGCGGAGTCAGTCTGGATCAGGGCGGGGTCAGTCTGCAGCAGGGCAGGGGACAATCTAAAACAGGGCATGGACAGTCTGGAGCAGGGCGGCGGGTCAATCTGGAGCAGGACGGGGGACAGTCTGGAGTAGGGCGGGGTCAGTATCGAGCAGGGCAGGGGGACAGTCTGGAACGGTGGGGTCAGTATGTAGCAGGGCGGGGGTCAGTCTGAGGCTGAGCAGGGTCAGTCTGGAGCAGGGCAGGGGACAGTCTGGAGCAGGGCGCGGGACAGTCTGGAGCAGGGCGGGGGTCAGTCTGGAGCAGAGCGGGGGAACAGTCTGCAGCAGGGCAGGGGGGAACAGTCTGGAGCAGGGCTTGGGTTATTCTGGAACAGGGCTGGGGACAGTCTGGACCAGGGCAGGGCATCACTCTGGAGCAGGGCGCGGGTCAATCTGGAGCAGGGCGGAGGACAGTCTGGAGAAGGTCAGGGGACTGTCTGGAGAAGGGCGGGGGTCAGTCTGGTACAGGGAGGGGACAGTCTGGAGCAGGGCAGGGGTCAGTCTGGAGCAGAGCAGGCAACAGTCTGGAGCAGGGTGGAGGTCAATCTGGAGCTGGGCGGGGTCAGTCTGGAGCAGGGCGGAGGACAGTCTGAAGCAGGGCGGGGGTCAGTCTGGAGCACGGCAGGGGTCAGTCTGGAGCAGGGCGAGGGTCAGCCTGGGGCAGGGTGGAGGACAGTCTGGAGCAGGGCAGTAGGAGAGTCTGGAGCAGAGCAGGAAAAGGTCTGGAGCAGGGCGGGGGAACTGTCTGGAGCAGAATGGGGACAGTCTGGAGAAGGGTGGGGGACTGTCTGGTGCAGGACGGGGGTCAGTCTGGAGCAGGGCAGGGGTCAGTCTGGAGCAGGGTGTGGGTTATTCTGGAACAGGGCAGCGGACAGTCTGGAAAGGGCGGGTAACAGTCTGGAGCAGGGCGGGGAGAATCTGGAACAGGGCAGTGGGAGAGTCGAGCAGAATGGGATTCAGTCTGGAGCAGGGCGAGGTCAATCTGGAACAGTGCAGGGACAGTCTGGAGAAGGGTGGGGGACAGTCTGGAGAAGGACGGGGTTCAGTCTGGAACAGGGCGGGGTCAGTCTGGAGCAGAGCGGGGGACAGTCTGGAAGAGTGGGGTCAGTCTGGAGCAGGACAGGGGTCTGTCTGGAGCAGGGCAGTGGACAGTCTGGAGCAGGGCGGAGGTCAATCTGGAGCTGGGCGGGGTCAGTCTGGAGCAGGGCGGAGGACAGTCTGAAGCAGGGCGGGGGTCAGTCTGGAGCATGGCAGGGGTCAGTCTGGAGCAGGGCGAGGGTCAGCCTGGGGCAGGGTGGAGGACAGTCGGGAGAAGGGCAGGGGACTGTCTGGAGAAGGGCGGGTGACAGTCTGGAGAAGGGCGGGGGTCAGTCTGGAGAAGGGCGGGGGTCAGTCTGGAACAGGGTGGGGTCAGTCTGGAGCAGTGCAGGGGACAGTCGGGAGCAGAATGGGGACAGTCTGGAGCAGGGCAGGGGTCAGTCTATAGCAGAGCAGGCAACAGTCTGGAGCAGGGTGGAGGTCAATCTGGAGCAGGGCGGGGGGACAGTTTGGAGCAGGGCAGGGTACAGTCTGGAGCAGCACGTTGGACCATCTGGAACTGGGCAGGGACAGTCTAGAGCAGCGCGTGGGACAGTCTAGAGCAGGGCAGGGCGTCACTTTGGAGCAGGGCGCGGGTCAGTCTGGAGCAGGGCAGGGATAAGTCTGGAGGCGGGCGTGGGACAGTCTGGAGCAGGGCGGGGAGAGTCTGGAACGGGGCAGGTGGGAGAGTCTGCAGCAGAGCGGGAAACAGTCTGGAGCAGGACATGGTACTGTCTGGAGCAGGGCAGGGGTCAGTTTGGAGAAGGGTGGAGGACAGTCTATAGCAGGACAGTGGTCAGTCTGGATCAGGGCAGGGTCAGTCTGCAGCAGGGCAGGGGTAAGTCCGGAGCAGGGCGGAGGACTGTCTATAGCAGGACAGTGGTCAGTCTGGATCAGGGCAGGGTCAGTCTGCAGCAGGGCAGGGGTAAGTCTGGAGCAGGGCAGGGTCAGTCTGGAGCAGGGCGGAGGACCGTCTAGAGCAGGATGGTGGTCAGTCTGGATCAGGGCGGGGTCAGTCTGCAGCAGGGCGGGGTCAGTCTGCAGCAGGGCAGGGGTCAGTCTGGAACAGGGCATGGACAGTCTGGAGCAGGGCAGGGGACAGTCTGGAGCAGGGCGCGGACAGTCTGGAGCAGGGCGGGGGTCAGTCTGCAGCAGGGAAGTGACAGTCTGGAGCAGGGCTTGGGTTATTCTGGAACAGGGCGGGGGACAGTCTAGAGCAGGGCAGGGCGTCACTCTGGAGCAGGGAGCGCGTCAATCTGGAGCAGGGCGGGGGACAGTCTGGAGAAGGGCGGGGGACCGTGTGGAGCAGTGCGGGAGTCAGTCTGGAGGCGGGCGGGGGAGAGTCTTGAGCATGGCTGGGGACAGTCCGGAGCAGGGCAGGGACAGTCTGGAGCAGGGCGGGGGACAGTCTGGAGCAGAATGGGGACAGTCTGGAGTAGGGCAGGGGTCAGTCTGGAGCAGAGCAGGGGACATTCTGGAAGGGTGGTGTCAGTCTGAAGCAGGACAGGTGACTGTCTGGAGCAGGGCAGTGGACAGTCTGGGACAGGTCAGGGGTCAGTCTGGAGCAGAGCAGGTTCAGTCTGGAGCAGGGCACGAGTCAGTCTGGAGCAGGGCGGGGGTCAGCCTGGAGCAGCGCGGAGGACAGTCGGGCGAAGAGCAGGGGACTGTCTGGAGAAGGGCGGGTGACAGTCTGGAGAAGGGCGGGGGTCAGTCTGGAACAGGGCGGGGTCAGTCTGGAGCAGTGCAGGGGACAGTCTGGAGCAGAATGGGGACAGTCTGGAGAAGGGCAGGGGACAGTCTAGAGCAGAGCAGGCAACAGTCTGGAGCAGGGTGAAGGTCAATCTGGAGCAGGGCAGGGGGTACAGTCTGGAGAAGGGCGTGGGTTATTCTGGAACAGGGCAGGGGAGAGTCTGGAAAGGGCGGGGAACAGTCTGGAGCAGGGCTGAGGTCAGTATGGAGCAGGGCGGGGACAGTCTGGAGCAGAGCGGGGGGACAGTCTAGAGCAGGGCAGGGCGTCACTTTGGAGCAGGGTGCGGGTCAGTCTGGAGCAGGGCAGGGTCAGTCTAGAGCAGGGCAGGGCGTCACTTTGGAGCAGGGCAGGGGACAGTCTGGAGCAGGGCTGGGAGAGTCTGGAACAGGGCAGGTGGGAGAGACTGAAGCAGAGCGGGAAACAGTCTGGAGCAGGGCAGGGGACAGTCTGGAGCAGGGCAGGGACAGTCTGGATCAGGGCGGGGGACAGTCTGGACCAGAATGGGGACAGTCTGGAGTAGGGCAGGGGTCAGTCTGGAGTAGAGCAGGCAATAGTCTGGAGCAGGGTGGAGGTCAATCTGGAGCAGGGCATTCTGTGGGTTATTCTGGAACAGGGCGGGGGACAATCTGGAAAGGGTGGGGAACAGTCTGGAGCAGGGCAGGGAGAATCTGGAACAGGGCAGTGGGAGAATCTGGAGCAGAATGGGGTTCAGTCTGGAGCAGGGCGAGGTCAGTCTGGAACAGGGCATGGACAGTCTGGAAGGGTAGGGTCAGTCTGGAGCAGAGAGGGGTCAGTCTGGAGCAGGGCAGGGGTCAGTCTGGAATAGGCCAGGGGACAGTCTGGAGCAGGGTGGGGGACAGTCTGGAGCAGGGCGGGGGTCAGGCGGGAGCAGGGCAGGAGGACAGTCTGGAGCAGGGCAGGGAACAGTGTGGAGCAGGGAAGGAGGACAGTCTGGAATGGTGGGGTTAGTCTGTAGCAGTGTGGGGGTCAGTCTGCGGCCGAGCGGGGTCAGTCTGGAGCAGGGTGGGGGACAGTCTGGAGTAGGGCGAGGTCAGTCTGGAGCTGGGCGGAGGACAGTCTGGAGCAGGGTGGGGGTCAGTTTGGAGCAGGACGAGGTCAGTCTGGAACAGAGCATGGACAGTCTGGAGCAGAGTGGGGGTCACTCTGGAGCAAAGCGGGGGTCAATCTGGAGCAGGGCGGGGGGACAGTCTGGAGCAGGGTGTGGGATATTCTGGAACAGGGCAGGGGACAGTCTGGAGCAGGACGGGAGACCGTCTGGAGCAGGGCATAGAGAGTCTGGAACAGGCCAGTCGGAGAGTGTGGAGCAGAGCGGGAAAAGGTCTGGAGCAGGACGGGGGACTGTCTGGAGCAGGGCGTGGAGAGTCTGGAACAGGGCAGTCGGAGAGTCTGGAGCAGAGCGGGAAAAGGTCTGGAGCAGGGCGGGGGACTGTCTGGAGAAAGGTGGGAGTATTTTGGAACAGGGCGTGGGACAGTATGGAGCAGGGCAGGGGACTGTCTGGAGCAGGGCAGAGGACTGTCTGGAGCAGGGCGGGGGACTGTCTGGAGCAGGGCGGGGACTGTCTGGAACAGGGCGGGGGACAGTCTGGAGAGGGCGGGGGACTGTCTGGAACAGGGCGGGGGACAGTCTGGAGAGGGCGGGGGTCAGGCGGGAGCAGGGCAGGAGGACAGTCTGGAGCAGGGCAGGGAACAGTCTGGAATGGTGGGGTCAGTCTGTAGCAGGGCGGGGGGGTCTGTCTGCAGCAGAGCGGGGACAGTCTGAAGCAGGACAGGGGACTGTCTGGAACAGGGCGGAGGTCAGTCTGGAGCAGGACAGGGGACTGTCTGGAGCAGGGCGGAGGTCAGTCTGGAGCAGGACAGGGGACTGTCTGGAGCAGAACAGAGAACAGTCTGGAGTAGGGCGGGTGTCAGTCTGGAGCAGGGCAGGGGGCTGTCTGGAGAAGGGTGGGCGAGAGTCCGGAGAAGGGCGTGGGTCATTCTGGAACAGGGCAGGGTCAGTTTGGAGCAGAGTGGCAGTCAGTCTGGTGCAGGGCAGGGGGCTGTCTGGAGCAGAGAGGGGGTGAATCTGGAGCAGGGCAGGGAAACGGTGTGGAGCAGGGCGGTGACAGTCTGGAGCAGGGCTGGGTTATTCTGGAACAGGGCGGGAAAAGGTCTGGAGCAGGGCGGGGGTTCGTCTGGAGCAGAGCGAGGACAGTCTAGAGCAGGGTGGGGGTTAGTCTGGAGCAGGACGGGGGACAGTCTGGAGCAGGACGGGAGTCAGTCTGGAGCAGGACGGGAGTCAGTCTGGAGCAGGGCGAAGGGTCAGTCTGGAGCAGGGCAGGGGAACAGTCTGTAGCAGAGTGGGTCAGTCTGGAGCAAGGCGGGGACCATCACATCAATTTTGCCAAATGCTGTTGTCACGTTCCCTGAAAACGTCTGGAATGCCTTGGGTAGATTCATTGTCCCCAGTTCCTCTGATTGGCATCAGTCTACATTCATAACACTAATTGGGAAGGGATGCCTAGATGAAGTCTTTGACAGAAAATAGATTTTGTCTTGGAACTTACATTGCATGTCAGATGCCTGAGAGACCTTGATAAGTTGTGGTTCTGTTCGCCGAGCTGGGAATTTGTGTTGCAGACGTTTCGTCCCCTGTCTAGGTGACATCCTCAGTGCTTGGGACCCTCCTGTGAAGCACTTCTGTGATGTTTCCTCCGGCATTTATAGTGGTTTGAATCTGCCGCTTCCGCTTCCATGAACACCAACTAGCCACGAAACGACACGACCAGCTATCCTTAGTAGCCACACACTCAGATGACAAGCAACAAGAATTCGACTGGGACAACACTACTATTATAGGACAAGCCAAACATAGAACAGCCAGGGAATTCCTAGAGGCATGGCACTCATCCACAGATTCAATCAGTAAGCACATCGACCTGGATCCAATATACCGACCACTGCAACGGACAGCTGGAACTGACAACCGGAAGTGGCAGATTCAAACCACTACAAATACCGGAGGAAAGATCACAGAAGCGCTTCACAGGAGGCTCCCAAGCACTGAGGATGTCACTAGACAAGGGACGAAACGTCTGCAACACAAACTCCCAGCTCGGCGAACAGAACCACAACAACGAGTACCCGAGCTACAAATCTTCTCACAAACTTTGAAGACCTTGATAAGGCCTCAGATTGTTTTTAAGAGCCAGTACACATTACTGTTATTGAAACATTCTAAGAAGCAACGTAAAGACAATTGAACAACAACTGGTTAGTTCCTCCCAGGAATATGTTGATAAATGGAACGTATCTCATGATATCAATCAACCTGTTCAGGTATTAACTCTGCTATACGACAAGTTCCTTTCAATAGTGTATAAAGTGTCTCACTTGCCATTACAGGTTATATTCATATTATATAATTATATTTCATTTCATACATTCTTTTGTGCAAGCATTCTGAGACGTTGAACAAAGGTCCCACTCTCTTGGTCTACCTGGCAGGAAGACATTAGCCAGTGATCTTTACCTATTGCGTCAGCTTCCCCAAAAGGTAGTGCACTTTGTTCAGCACATAATGCTGAGCCCTGGAATGAGCCAGTTTGCAATACCAAGTCATTGATAGCACCTTATACAGCAAGACCAGCAAGTTTTGAACAGATCACAGAGCATCTTTTCTCATTTGATGCTCTTCCAGCAACAGTTTATCTATATCTCAGTGTGCCTCTCAGTTCTTCATCCTGAAGAACTCTTAGAGCACCAAGTCCCATTTTACAGAGTTCTTCAGGATGAATCTTGATTTTGAAAATCCTCTGAATATATTGCCAGAACTATTTCTTAAAGATCCACCCCAGGAGGAGTCGGGAAATGTTGTCTTTCCACCAGGGCTGCTGCAGACGCTGTGAGATTCTAGTTTTGCAGGAAGAATCTAAAGGGGAGAGCTCTCTCACCGCCAGCCATGCCAAGTCTCCATACTCCTCTGAAAGTTTGAGTGGTAGACCATTCTGACAATTGACGTTGACAGTCTGCTGATGGAATTGTCTGACAGGATCCATCATAACTTTGAAATCCCATCAACAAAGAGATGTGTTGAACCTGTCAGATGGATTTGTGGTGATTTTGAGAGAGTGAATGCCAGCATTAGAAACGCTGATGAAGCAGGAATCCCTCTATAATGGTCCCCTTTATGGAACAACACATTCAGGTAGTTCAGGAACTCAGAGAATGTCAACATTTAATACAGCTCCACCAGAAAAGTGCTTTCGTCAGCCATTGGATGGAGCAGCAGTGACACATTCAATTAAACCCTTATCCTAATGTGGCAATTGAAGATAATGTGTGCTCAAGCCAGCCTATATTAATTCATCTAATTATTCTTGTGACATGCAATTAAAAGGTAAATTGTCGTATTGCAGTCAAACTGCTTCAGCACCATTAAATTTTCGAATCAAATTTGATTTGAATCCTCTAAAATTGTATGAGCCTTGCCTTTTCAAAAACGTAATAGCGATCAATGAAGGCAGGGGAGGAGGCCATTCAGCCCCTCAAACCTGTACACCTTTAAATCAAATCATGAATGATCTAGGTCAACTTAATCATCAACATTTTCTCCATATCCTTTGATATACTTGTTCAACAGAAGTTTGTTATCCATCTCAGTCTTTAAAATTTCAACATCCACACATTTTTTTGTGACAATAATATAATACATTCATCACTACTCCTAGAATAAATTGCTTCCTGCTTTCACTCCTGAACAATTTAACTTTAATTTTAAGGTTATGCCACTTGTTCTGGATTCATTTACAGGAAATCTGCTCTATTGAATTATCTTATCATTTTTTAAACACTTAATTATGGTACCACTCAACCTTCAAAATGCAAGGCAATACAAACTGACTATGCAATTATTCCATGCAGTTGAGCCCTTTAAGCCCCAGTATAGTGCTGGTGAATTTGGGTAACACTCCTGCCAAGAGAGAAGGTGCCCCCACATTTCAGTAACATCTCACTAGAGATTCTATTGCAGACCATCCAGGAAGAAAGGGATGTTTTCTTTCTGATGGATGGCAATAGGAGACCATCCTGACTGACAAAGCCGAGCTAGCTGCGGATGTCAGTACCTTGGGTGGTACAAGAGAGCCTGGCTGCAGTGCCACCAGAGGATGAATGATATACTGCGCTCTGCCAGTGTATGTGTTAATTGTCTACTCAATGCCAAATCAAACTCAAAAAGGCATTAAGTATTACGAGGTTGTCACTGCAGGGGACTGTCACACAGTAGATTGGGTGACGGGCATATCTATCAGATGCCTTGTTTATTTGAATGTGTATCGCTTTATTACAGCTACTAATGTTGTACTTCTTGCACCTTAGTGATAGTGGGTCTCACATATGTAAGTAAAAAATGAGGTCTGCAGATGCTGGAGATCACAGCTGCAAATGTGTTGCTGGTCAAAGCACAGCAGGTTAGGCAGCATCTCAGGAATAGAGAATTCGACGTTTCGAGCATAAGCCCTTCATCAGGAATAAGAGAGAGAGAGCCAAGCCGGCTGAGATAAAAGGTAGGGAGGAGGGACTAGGGGGAGGGGCGATGGAGGTGGGATAGGTGGAAGGAGATCAAGGTGAGGGTGATAGGCCGGAGTGGGGTGGGGGCGGAGAGGTCAGGAAGAGGATTGCAGGTTAGGAGGGCGGTGCTGAGTTGAGGGAACCGACTGAGACAAGGTGGGGGGAGGGGAAATGAGGAAGCTGGAGAAATCTGAATTCATACCTTGTGGTTGGAGGGTTCCCAGGCGGAAGATGAGGCGCTCCTCCTCCAGCCGTCGTGTAGTTGTGTTCTGCCGGTGGAGGAGTCCAAGGACCTGCATGTCCTCGGTGGAGTGGGAGGGGGAGTTAAAGTGTTGAGCCACGGGGTGATTGGGTTGGTTGGTTCGGGCGGCCCAGAGGTGTTCTCTGAAGCGTTCCGCAAGTAAGCGGCCTGTCTCACCAATATAGAGGAGGCCACATCGGGTGCAGCGGATGCAATAGATGATGTGTGTGGAGGTACAGGTGAACTTGTGGCGGATATGGAAGGATCCCTTGGGGCCTTGGAGGGAAGTGAGTGTGGAGGTGTGGGCGCAAGTTTTACATTTCCTGCGGTTGCAGGGGAAGGTGCCGGGGGTGGAGGTTGGGTTGGTGGGGGGTGTGGATCTGACAAGGGAGTCACGAAGGGAGTGGTCCTTGCGGAACGCTGATAGGGGAGGGGAGGGAAATATATCCTTGGTGGTGGGGTCCGTTTGGAGGTGGCGGAAATGGCGGCGGATAATACGTTGTATGCGCAGGTTGGTGGGGTGGTAGGTGAGAACCAGTGGGGTTCTGTCTTGGTGGCGGTTGGAGGAGCGGGGCTCAAGGGCGGAGGAGCGGGAAGTGGAGGAGATGCGGTGGAGGGCATCGTCGATCACGTCTGGGGGGAATCTGCGGTCCTTGAAGAAGGAGGCCATCTGGGTTGTGCGGTGTTGGAATTGGTCCTCCTGGGAGCAGATGCGGCGGAGACGAAGGAATTGGGAATATGGGATGGCGTTTTTACAGGGGGCAGGGTGGGAGGAGGTGTAGTCCAGGTAGCTGTGGGAGTCAGTCGGTTTATAATAGATGTCTGTGTTGAGTCGGTCGCCCGAGATAGAAATGGAAAGGTCTAGGAAGGGGAGGGAGGAGTCTGAGACAGTCCAGGTGAATTTCAGGTCGGGATGGAAGGTGTTAGTAAAGTTGATGAACTGTTCAACCTCCTCGTGGGAGCACGAGGCAGCGCCGATACAGTCATCGATGTAGCGGAGGAAAAGGTGGGGGGTGGTGCCAGTGTAGTTGCGGAAGATGGACTGTTCCACATATCCTACAAAGAGGCAGGCATAGCTGGGGCCCATGCGGGTGCCCATGGCAACTCCTTTAGTTTGGAGGAAGTGGGAGGATTGAAAAGAGAAGTTATTCAGGGTGAGGACCAGTTCAGTCAGTCGAAGGAGGGTGTCAGTGGAAGGGTACTGGTTAGTGCGGCGGGAAAGGAAGAAGCGGAGGGCTTTGAGTCCTTCGTGATGGGGGATGGAGGTGTACAGGGACTGGATGTCCATAGTGAAAATAAGGCGTTGGGGACCGGGGAAGCGAAAATCCTGGAGGAGGTGGAGGGCGTGGGTGGTGTCCCGAACGTAGGTGGGGAGTTCTTGGACTAAAGGGGACAGGACCGTGTCGAGGTATTGGGAGATGAGTTCGGTGGGGCAGGAGCAGGCTGAGACAATGGGTCGGCCGGGGCAGGCAGGTTTGTGGATTTTGGGCAGGAGGTAGAAACGGGCGGTGCGGGGTTGTGGGACTATGAGGTTGGAGGCGGTGGATGGGAGATCCCCTGAGGTGATGAGGTCCTGGATGGTCTGTGAGATGATGGTTTGGTGGTGGGAGGTGGGGTCGTGGTCAAGGGGGCGATAAGAGGAGGCGTCCGCGAGCTGGCGTTTGGCTTCAGCGGTGTACAGGTCAGTGCGCCAAACTACCACCGCGCCTCCCTTGTCTGCGGGTTTGATGGTGAGGTTGGGATTGGAGCGGAGGGAGTGGAGGGCTGCACGTTCTGAGGGTGAGAGGTTGGAGTGGGTGAGAGGGGTGGACAGGTTGAGTCGGTTGATGTCACGGCGGCAGTTGGCTATAAAGAGGTCGAGGGCGGGTAGGAGGCCTGCACGGGGTGTCCAGGTGGATGGGGTGTGTTGGAGGCGGGAGAAGGGGTCGTCAGAGGGTGGGCGGGAGTCTTGGTTGTGAAAGTAGGCACGGAGGCGAAGGCGGCGGAAGAATTGTTCAATATCTCGCCGCGTGTTGAACTCATTAATCCGAGGGCGTAGGGGAACGAAGGTGAGGCCCCTGCTGAGGACTGATCTTTCATCCTCAGAGAGGGGGAGATCTGTATTCCGGCAAGGCTGGGAGCTAGGACCTGGTGTGGGACTGGAGCTGGAGCTGGAGCTGGGGGCGGGGACAGAGATCGAAGTAGGGGCGGAGTTAGACGTGGTGACGTTGCTCGACGTGGGGGCGGGGTCATGCGTCGTGACCAGCAACACATTTGCAGCGGTCTCACATATGTGCCAGGGTTACAGTAAATACATAAAAGGACATTGAATATACATCAGGCCATTGAACTTTCATCTCAGGTGGGAGAACTTGCACATCTGATGTGGTTTCTGCAAAGGATTGGATGGGACAAACACACAACCATAAAAGCTGGGTTCAATCTCAAAACAGAATTCAGAGCTATCTCTTTGGTAACACAAACCATATAATGGCTGGGTTTTTCTTCAGCTACAGTAACTCTTTGATGAAGCAAACGCATCAGTCATGCCTCAAATCATATCCTTCCTTGTAGTAACACACAGAAAGATTCACAGTTTTTGGGATTGAATCTGTAGCTGCACATTCAAGGGAAGTGCTCATGTTCTTCTGCTAATATTAGTCAATGCTTTTCTGTTGTCTGCAAGAGAAGAACATCATAATAAGTATGAGTAATCCAAATGGGGTTATTGATGAGGTCATCTGGGGGTTGCCTGATATAAGGCTCCTGACCCCTTTAACAAAGAGGTCATGGAGCTGACAAGTGAGCAAAGGGACTGTGCTTGTCCAAAAGGGAGATGGGATATAAATAGCCATCAATTGAGAAAATCTCTACTCTGCTACTCCCAACAAGACCTGGTCAACTTGTAGGCTTGACCTGATAAATGGCAAGTAACGTTTACAATACATAATTACCAGGTAACAACCATCTCCAACAAGACAAAATCTAACTATCACCACTTGATGTTCATTGGCTTCACTATTTCTGAATCCCTTATTACATTCTGGTGGTTAGGATTGGCCAGAAACTGAACTGGACTAGCCATATAGATACGATGGCTACAAGAGCAAGCCAGGAACTCAGAGTTCTGTGGAAAGTACCTCACCCCTTGTCTGCCCTGTGCGTGATTACCAACTACAAAGCACACATCAGGAATGTAATGGGATACCCTTCACTTACATGGATGGGGCCACGTCTATCAACAATCAAGAAACTTAACACCTTCCAGGACACAGCAGTCTGCTTGATACTTACCCACTGTCTTCAACATTCACCCTCTCCGCCACTGACACACAGACAGCAGTGTAGACCAACCACGAGATGCATTGCAGGAACTCATTCAGGCTCCTTTGACAGGACCATCCAAAACCATGACCATTACCATTTAGAAAAACAAGGGCAGCAGATACACGGATTTGCTGCCACCTGCAACTTCCCCTCCAAGCCACAGAGACATCTTTGAATTAGAACCATGTTGTCATTCCTTCATTGGCCCTAGGTTAAAATCCTGGAACACCACTTCTCTCAGTATTGGGTGTATGTGTACCTAACTCAAAGAAGAAGCTCAGCATTGCCACCTTAAAGGCTACTAAGGATGACCAATAAACACTTTATACTACTGTTCAGCATGAATCTGTGGGTTTTCAATGGGGTCATTAACCACCTCCTCTGGGGTTACCCCCTCCCACCCACAAATCAGCCCTAGGAATAATAGGTGGAGCAAACATTTCCAGCATCTGGGAGTTGTGTGGAGCGTAAATATTCTGACAGCTCCCTGGATAATGGGTACTTACGCGCAGAAATTTTTGCCTGTGGTCACAACAAACTAAACATTGAGGGAGTGAAATCCCTTCCTGTCAGGAACCTGGCCGGACAGGGCTAGGAAGTTCTGAGCACCACATGTGTAAAGTCAATGACCCTTTGGATCTGAGGGACCCAGTGATGGATGCAAATATGATGGTTCAGGAAGCTTGGCTCCTGACATCCATGATGAACTGTACAATCTCTATTGCTTTCCTGAGCAGGGCATCAGTGAACACATGAATGCACTCGTGTGAGCCTGATTAGGAGATGCTGTACATATCCCCAGTTAAAGAGTGTGGAGAGGAAGTGGCATTGTGACCATCAGTGCCACAGGCACAGCACCTCCTAAGCTGTGCAGCTGTAGATTTTCCTACAAGTGATGGTGTCCCAACTTGTGCAAAGACTCCTGCAGCATTGGTGTTTAGTAGCAGTTATCCCTTCAGTACACCCTTTCTCTGTAAACTGCTCAACAATGCTGAAGACCCTGGTTCTCTTCATTAGGCGCTGCTTATCAATTCGCAGCTGTAGGTGTCTGAGTCTCAGGCTCAGGTCTTCTTCCTCTCCTCCTCCTGCTCAGGTATAAAAAGCCAGTACAGCTGTTAGGTTTCACAAACATTTCTGTTTAGGTATGGATCTGTCAACAAGTAGGAGGAAAGTGATGGCAAGAGATTGGCCTCAAAAAAGACCCTGAGCTTCCAATTGCCTGCGATTTCAACACACCATTGTGTTCCCTGGCCAACGTCTTTGTCTCAGGCTTGCTGCAATGCTCCAGCAAATCTCAGTGCAAGCTCGAAGAACAGCACGTCATTTTCCACTAGGGGACACTACAGCCTTCTGGCCTCAATATCGATTTCAACAACTTTAGGGCTTGATGCACCTTCTCCGATGTCCCTACCCCCAGTCCACATGTAGCAGGCCTTGTTATCACATGGTCTACTATTACACACAACCCACTGTAGTCCCCATTTGTGGTTATTTATTTTCCTAGGCTAATCATTATCCACTCCTTTGTCTGTCCAACTGTTCTTCTCTCTCCTTGGCTCTATCTCCACCTATCGTTTACTCCTTACTCCCTACCCACCCTATTCTGCATACATACCAACATTTTCCTAGCTACTGTCAGTTCTGATGAAGGTTCACTGGTCCCGAAACGTTAACTCCTATTTCTCTCCACAGATGCTGCCAGCCCTGCTGAGCTTTTCCAGCAATATCTGATTTTGGGGTTGAGGAGGAAAGACATGTTTGGTTTCCTTTGGAGGATGTGCTGTTGGCACCCAAATGTGGGCCTGTATCAGACTGCTAATGCAGCTATCCAGACAGGGCAAGGCCATTCTGCATGGCTATGACGACTTGTCCTCTTCCTCAATCAGCCACATGCAAGGAATCTGTAGCCTTGAGTATTGTCCATGCATATGGCACATAGCTCACTCTGGCTCTTGCTTGTCCTCATATTGTCTTTGTTGTGGCAATGCTAAACAATAACATGTATAAAGGCTCCATTCAAATTCAGATTCCTGGCTAATTAAGGTTCCTGCACAGCTTTACACATGGAACCAAAGCCACTTCTAAAGTTACTGAGTGTGAGTTGTCCTTCAGCTCAGAATTCAATGCATTATATGACCTGATTGGGATTTCAGTGATGTGAATGGCCCCCTTCTGTGCTGGATCACTTCTATGGTTCTTGGAAGGAGAGGCAAGAGCATTGTGGTCATTATGGTGCCGAGAGTGCTTCATTTCAGAATTGAGTCTTAACTGAGTGGTCACATGATCTGTCCTTTTGTTTTCTGTTTCACTTTATGTCCATTTGGATGTGAATTGTATAGAAACTCATGCAAATGGAGCTCAGGCCTCTTCCATTTCTACTGCACATTCTCTCTGAGGAATTCAATATTGACACAACTGAATACAATGATGGAACATGTAATGTTTTCCTTAGATATCTTCACCTTCAATCTTCCCTCCCATCTAACATTTACTCTTCACCAACCACCCCCCACCTCAAGCACCTCCCCCCCACCGCATAACTATAGATGGCCTACTCCTTTCCTCTGGCCTCCCTTCTGCCTTGCTTCCACCTCCCTCCCTGTAACTGTGGCCCCATTCACCATTTTTCTTCATGATCTTCCTTCTGAGCCCACACCCATCCAGCTCCTGTGCCCAGCCTTATCTTGGCACTGCCCCTTATCCAATTCACTTGCTCCTTCACCCTCAACAACAAATTTAATTATCCCATTCAGTTCCATTCGTTCAACTCTTAATATGCTACGCCCACCCGTCCCTGCCTCCCTTGCCTCTCACATTATTTCTCTCCCCTTAGCTTCCCAGTTGCTGCCTGCACTTCTCTGGATCCCTCTCCCTTCCCATACTTACTTATCTTCCCATCTTTATCCACCTCTTTTCTATTTCCCCTCTCTTATGTTTAGTCTCTCCTGCCTGTCTGGTCAGGTTTTCTGCTGTGAGCCAATCTGGCTGCCTGACTTGGGAAGCTAGTTACCCCTGACAGGATAGATTCCTTACCTGATAACACTCAGACAGTAGGAGTGCTTTGCAAGACAAAGTTCTTCATCTGAAAATGACCAGATAGGCTGCATCCTACGGTTATGAACAAAGAAATACCTTGTAAGACTCATCATGATGAACCCAGTTACTGAAGAAATCTCATGAAACAGTGAGTACTAACTGGAGTTTTCAGGAAGAAGTCCACCCCATCAGGTACAAAACTCATTTTATATGGTTGGGTTTGTGAAGATACTTTTTTCTCATTTTTCATCAAGAAAATTGCATAATTCCAGCTGGCTGGGCACTTCATGAATATTTATGATAGCTATTAAATACAAAACAGCTTCCTGATCACAATAGTCAAGAGGGGAGACCTGCCTGAAGATTCCCTCTAATACCAAGACTTTAACTCACAAATAATAATCCAAGTTTTGGTTTCCAGCCCAATTAAGTTCTCCCTCCTGTCTTTCTACATACTTCAGGAGGTCCTGGAAGGTCCCACTTTCTGTCCGTCTCTCTCTTTGTCACACACCGTTTCTCATTTATCTCTCACTCTCACTCTCACTCTCACTCTGAATCTTTCTCATGTTTTCTTACCATTCTCTTTCTAACCCTGTTTTTCTATCACGTTTGACCTCTTTCTTCCAACACACAGGTGTTTTCTTGCTATTTTTCCCTCAGTCTTTTTTCTTGGTATGTTAGAGTACCCTTTTTCTGCAGATGGTCACTGACGAGAAGGGTTGAGCTGCTAGTATATGTGTAGGAATCCAACATGCGGCAATGAAATGATGAAGTGCTCCATTGCAGGTCCTATGATGCTAACAACTGAGAGTAATGAATAAAAAACCCATACATCTATATGTTCTACTACCAATCATCCTGTCATTTATTTAATTACTTGAAATTTGTAGTAACTGTGTGTGCTTGAATTTGTCCCTTGTTCTCAAAAAATGAGACCCAAAAGAAACCTTTATATAGAGGAAGTATCAAAGTCAGGACCCCGCCAAGAGAGAAAAAGTATCAGGGCTAATGTAGAACATTGCCTCTAGACTTTAAGTGGCAGAGGGGTTTAAATTTATGAAGGAGAATTGTACAATAGGTGTTGAAGGAGATTCTATGGACGCAATGGGCAGCATTTCACCCTCTGAGTTTCATCCTTGGCATCAGAGTCAAATCAGTGCCACAATACTACACAGAGGGTAATAGTCCTCCTGTTTTGAATTTCCTCAAATTGACCGACTAACACCATTGCCTCACAGTGCCAGGGATTGTGGTTCAATTCCAACCTTAGGTGACGTCTGTGTGGAGTTTGTACATTCTCCCTGTATCTGCATGGATTTCTGCCAGAAATCCCACAGCCTAAAGTCAAGGTGGGATGATCTTCAGAGGGTTGCTAACAGACTCAGTGGTCTAAGTGGCCTCTTTGTGCACTGTAGGAATTTTATGATTCTGCTCTAACTGAGCCATTCAGAGGCCAATACATAGTAACATTCCCATGCAGCTGCTGCTGTCGACCCTTTGAGGTGGCACAAGCTACAGTTTGGAAGGTGTTGTTGAAGGACTCTGGGTGAGCTGCTGCAGTGCATCTTGTAGAAACTATGCCCTGTTACCTCCGTGCAAGAGTGGTAAAGGCAATACATGTTGAAGGTGGTGGATGTGTTGCAAATCAGGCAGTCCTAGATGGTGGGAAGACTCTTGATTATTGTTTTGCACTTAGTCAGGCAATGGGAGACAAGTCTCTAGCAGACTAAAAGTCAGTGGAGAGGTAGGAGATGAGTTACTTACAATAGAATCCCTAGTCCCTGACCTGCTCTTATAACCACAGTATTTATATAGTTGGTTCAGTTCAGTTTTTGGTTAGCGGTAGCCCCAGGATGTTAACAGATTGAAGTGTCATTCGGGGTCGTTATTATTATTATCATTATTACCATCATCATCATTATTACTATTATTGAGAGTCTGGATAGCATGACTAGGAAAGCATAATTATCATACGCGGGGATGTAGATTTAGAGTGAGCAAATAAGAATTAATAGGGATTTGAGGGGAAGATCACAAATACATTTACCCAGCGTGCAGTGTGGATCTGTTCCTCAATACCTGAACCCATGAGAGGGACAGAAACCCTCATAATGTTTCAAAAGTCTGAAAAAAAGCAATTGAAATACTCTAACATGCAAGGCTATAGAACTGCAGCTAAAAAGTGTGAATAGGCTGGATGACTTTATTTGCAGCTAATACAGACACTATTGACATGCTGCAAATGTCTTATGATTTTTGAACAGCTTCCATATCCAAAGTGAGAGAGCTACTATAAGGAACACTGAGAGGTTTACAACAATGAGGTGGCCACTTTATCTGTTTTTAGTGAAGGCCTTTGATAGTGGATTTGTACAGGAAACCTATTAGTACTTGCAGTTGGATCAGCACTTTGCATTTTTTGTCAAAATATTACCTCTTAAATATTTTGATCAAGGTATGGAATGCTTTATGGTACTAAATGTCAACAACAAGGACTACTACGTCTGAGCCAGTGCAAATTAGCTACTTAGTGAAAACTCCATTAAGCACTCAAGGCTCTTACAGCTAGGGCTTAAGTACAGAGTCAAGCTCTCACAGCACTGTCCAACTTCACCTTATCATTAGTATTTGAAAACCAACCATTTACTGCACAAGCTAACATTTATTTATAAGCTTTGTGAATTGTGCAGTTTTTTAAAATGAAGGAAAGGCAAGTAGAGAATCAATGGGGTATGGGGCTGGATTTATTTCTCCTGGCATGTTTTCTGCGCACAGATTGGTGAATGAACGGAGGACTAACATCATGTGGGAGGGGCAAGTCTGACTGAATTAAGTAAAATATTGCAATTAAATACAGCATCAGGCCTTACCTGGAAAAGAAAAACCCAGCAGCAGAAATCTCATCTGCCAAGAACTGACAGCCACACATGTTACATGCTATTACCAGCAGGAACAATGTTTCTGCTGGTAATGAACCAGCAGAGAAAAGAAATCCAGAACATGGTTGAGTGACTGTGAGATGGCAGGGATCACAAGGATGAGCTAGCACACAAGGGTGAGGAGGGAGAGTTGGATGAAAAAGCAAGGTGATAGCTGTCAGAGATCACCACCCTCCCTAATGCTCTGTCCCTTAGTTGAGCACCAAATGTTTTTAAGAGGGAAATTTCCCCTGCAATCTGATGGGGCTTGCTGGATGGCCTTCAGGAGGAACAGAAACCAATGAGAGTTCAGGAGAATCTCTAAAACAATGCTAAATCCCAGTGGGAGCAGGAATAATGGAATTCAAGAGGTTCAATAATAAGCCTAACTAACCAATGGGCTTGTTCCCCTACATCAGCCCATTCCCGCCACTGTTTCAATTGTGATCAGTTTTGTTGCTGTGGGAATGGGGTGCACAGCCTTCCCTTGGCTATGCAGGCCCATCCACCATCAATACACCTCAACCTAGCTCATGGTCTCACTAATGATTGTGGTAGAGAATAACATAATGCAATACGTCTTGGTTCCAGGATTAGAACATTTGAAGTTGAGCAACAAGTAGAGGGGTTTCATTGGATGAGAAATACAAATTGTGTTTTTTTAAACCAGAAGTAATATTCAACGCTAATCTGCTCAGTGTGATATTTAATTAGTAAACACACTCCCAGCACCCATTTAAGATTTCTCCCTTGAGGCGTTTAAATAAGAATAGGTTTTTAATGCCATGTCTAATTAAACTTTCTCTTTTAAAATAAAATATGATGCTTTACCCCATTAAAACTTGTCAGAAATTGTAAACTTTAAAGAAGTCTTCACTTCACATCAAATCAAATTGCGGTGATTGATATAACATGATTGATGTCGGAATGCACTGTTGCTTAGAAAAGTTAAACATCTCATTGAATATATTTGTAAGTATCACAGAAAGATACAGCACAGAAGTCATCCATTAGACCCATCATGTTTATTTTAAAGAGTTATCCACAGAGCCACACTTCGCTGCTTTTTCTCCATAACTCTATTTTTTTTTTCCTTTTCAAACAAATATCTACTGCCTTTCAGGTAAGACGTATCAGATTATAACAAGTAGCTGCTTTTCAAATCTCTTCATCTCTGATTTCTTTGCCAATTGCTATTCATCTGTATCCTCTGGTTATCATTTTCCTGCCACTGGTAAAAGGTTTTTCTTCATTAAGTTGTTATGAAGACTCAGAATTTTGAACATCTTGCTTGAAACCTCCCTTAACTTTCTTTGACCCAAGGAGAATAATTCCAACTTCTGCAATCTTTCTGTCCATTTTAATAAGTGGCTTCTGCATCTCATCTAAGGCCTAGACATCCTTCTTAACCAATGGTGTCAAGGATTTGACACAATGGCTTTGATTTTCATAGAATATCGATGAAAATGGCTGCTGGAACCTACTTTCATAATTCCAAACACCATTCCAAGTGATTCTGACTCTCACAAAGACCTTTTAAGAGTGAGGCTGGTTCAGGTCAAGAGACCGCCTTAGTCGTCTGCAACAATCAAATAGGGCCAGCTTTCTAAAGGGTTTTGATGGCACCTCAGAAGTGCTTTTAGCCATAGTCTATGGGAAGGAAGCTTTGAAAGGCAAGTTCAAAACATCCTCCTTATGCTCCCATGCCAAGATATGCAGCTCCACCTAAACCACATGACCACTTTGCTCTTCAGTGCCAAGCTACTGCGCGTCAATGTCCATTTATTTTTCACTTTTTTTCATGGGATGTCAGCATCACTAATTGGTCCAGCACTAATTGCCTATTCCTAATGGCCCCAGTGGGCAGTTCGGAATCAGCCACATTACTAACAGTCTGGAATTACATGTCAGCCAGAACAGGTAACAGCATTCCCGCTATATTTTTCTCTCAAAATAATACAAAAATATCACCATCTTCCTGCAATTCATCCACTGCATAGAATCAATGCAGCCTATAGTGACAACACAAAATGTCAAAGAAAACCCTTTAATAGATCATTTTCCACTTTGTTCAAAAACAATTGTCTCCTCCAGGCACCTACAGATAAGCAAATATGGTCATAATCTAGAATCTTGAAGTATCTATAGCAGAAACTGAAAACACTTGAGGCACCTTCTTCTTGTGCAACTAAATATTGTGTAATTTATCAAAGAGTTCAGAAGGCCAGAGCTGATAATTAAGCAAGGTTTTCCTGGGGCCCAAAGGCACTTCTAATCGGTGTCTTAACTCAGCCAAGCCTCATTATACAGTCTTAGCTGAACAAACAGAAATCAATCCCTTATTTCATTGTTTAGCCCATTTTTCTGTCACTTGACCTATTCCATAAAGGCAACAAGGACCATAGGGACAGAGTTTGAAAGTGTGAGGGAGAAAGTTTAAAGGAGATGTACGAGGTAAACATTTTACCAGAAGCTGGTTAGTGCTTGGAATATGCTACTGGGTAGGTGATAGAAGCAGGTACAGTAGCAACATTTAAGAAGCATTTAGACAAACGCACAGACAGGCAAGGAATAGAGGGATTCAGGTCATGTGTACGCAGATGGGATTCGTTTAGAGTGGCAACATGGTCGGTGCAAATTTGGTGGGCCAATGGGCCTGTTCCTGTGTTGTACTGTTCAATGTTCTATGTTCAATACAAATAAGCCTATTAAGAGGTATATCAGAGGCAAATTCTTTTGAAACACATTGTGACCTTTATAACAAGAGCATTCATCTGTTCCGACATCTGATGCTTGACTTTCAATTGCTCATGGGGACAAAGTTGGGAAGCAAGCTTTCAAAATTGTTCTGCCAGGACATACCAGTATACTCAGAGAGCCACTTTCAAAATGAGGGTGAAGGAGAACTCAGAAGCTGCTTATTTTCAAGTAATGACCTTTTAATCTCCTTCAGGAACTTGTTAATGGCTAGGAAGTGCTAGAAAGCAATTTCAAAATGCAGTTTGGCAAAACTGAACAGCCTGGTGTGTATTAGTGTGCAGCTGTGGTGTGATTTAAGCAGCCATTAAGTCATGTTTCCGTTGAACAAAAATTTTGGGGAAAAGGCGGTTATTTTCTCAGTGTAGGTCTGCTACCTTGTCATTAACTGTTTCACTGCTTGTCTGTGCCATAACAGTGCTGGCCATCTGATTTCCTGCCCCTTCTACTCTCAAAAGCAGCAACAAGCCTGCAATCTATCCTAGGAGAAGGTGCTCCCTTTTTTAAACAGTTATAGCAGAGGGATGGGTCATGGTAATGATCCTGCAGTCGGGTTCTCCACCCTGGATTGAAAATCCCTTGAAGTGTGGCATCTGGTAGACAATCTGTGTGACAAAAAAATTGCAATGGAGCATTACCAAGCTCAAGACTTTTGTAGGCAAGTAAACAGAGAGCTAGATCATACTAATATTAAATGGAATACAGAAAGCCAGAGAATTTCTATCTACATTCAACAAGGTAACCTGCTGATATCAGCAGATACTCATTGGCTGCACATTATTCTGTTCATGTCCCAGTACATTAAGGCAGGTAACTGTACATATGGATCAAGCCTTATCAACCTGAGTCATAATCAAGCAAGAGAGAGCCAGGCCAGTCAAGATTAGGTCTTGGACTTTTTTTTTTCTCTATTAAAGCATAAGAATTGATTAATTCCTTCAACTGCTGAACAGGCCATGGTTGTGTGCGCTCCCTCTGATCCATGAAATAAGCTGTCTGGAGAACAGACTATACGCCACGCTTGAACTCCAATTATTGATCGCACTTTGATAATACACACAGTGCATTAGAAAAGCCTCAGATATGCCTCAGACGCAAAGAAGTTTGTTCCTGTTAATTTAGAGAGCGAGGGAAAAATATTAGCCAGCTCCTCCTGCCTGACAGATGTATATTTGGCTTTTGGCATCAGCTGCTGCTAGGCTTCAGTTATATCTACAAAGAGCTGAGATTTGTTTTTGTCATCCGGTTTAACTATTTCTCCTTCAGTAAAAACAGATGCTAATCATGCAGCAGCATTTTAAGTTTGTCCAAGAAGCTCAAACAGAATTCACAAAGTTCGAACACAGTGATCAACTTCCTGATGTTCTGGTCAACATTTGCAACACCAGTCTATACCAATCTAGTAGGTGCCAAACTCCTTCCCCAGCTGGTAGGTGGGTCACTCGATCTTATCTGGGGTTGCAGAATGGATGTCACAGTTGGTCTTCTGTCCTCTGGATAATAAAGAGGGAAACGGGCTGACTGTCCTTTAAACTGTATTGGGCAGGGCCAAAATGACCAACATAACTGGGTGATGACCAGCATTTGAACAACATTTGCCAACTGTCATGACCAGACCCCAGGCGAGGTGCCCCAAGTTATAGCTCCACATAAAACACACCAAACTGTTAAGCTTCCATATGAGGAGGGATAGAGTGGATCCCCTTCTTTGTTCACTTGCCCCTTCCAATGGTTGATTTACAAATGATCCTCTCCCTTGTAGATACCCTTGTCCACATAAAATGAATTTGTTTTAAAATGAGCCTATTTAGTAAGGTTTAAGCATTAAGAAAAGAGTAAGTCTATTAATTACTCAACGTGGGAAGCAATAATAATGCAACCCACTTACACAAGATCAGGAAAGTGAAATGAGATTAAAACAATGTTACAATATATACAGTCCAGTCGCTGGGTTGTTCATGAAGAGTGGCTATTGAAACATTGATGGTTCAGCAGTTGATTTTAAGATTTTTGACTTTTCACATTTAATTGAAATTCCTTTGCTGCCTAGTTAGCTTCTAGAACTCACAGGAAGAGTCCTTTATCTGCAAGAGGGGTGACCTAGTGAGCTGTTCTTTGATGTAATCTTGAAAGCACATTCGCACTCAAACCCAGGCTAGTACATATGAAAACCTCAGGTCACTAGTCCATCTTCATCCACTAACGGGGTTGAACTGACTTTTAACCTCTGTTATGGTGTTTTTGAAAGATAAAAACATAATACACATCTCTCAGCTAAATTGCTGCCTTTTTCCCATCATGTTCATGGTCTGAGAGAATTCCCAGGAGATTGCAATTCTGTTTGTAGGCCTTTATAAGCCTATGACCAGTTGCACACACTTGAACTCTACATTTTGTGGCTTCAGTGGCTGGTTCTCTTATTATTGTGCATCCATGAAGCAGAAGACTATATGGATAGCACATTTAGGGAGGTGGTCACATCACAGGAGAGAAGCATATAAATTCTATATGTAATATTAGAAATCATGCTTTTGAGCAGACTTCTATTAATCTTTCTCATTTGATTTCTTATGCCTACATGTGGAACAAATCTCCCAATGTAAACTTGTTATACATTAGTTGTGCACAAATAAAGGGACAAAACATTTGGGTTGTATTAGGGTACCTTGGTTCAAATATCTCCAGATCTCTCCTCCTTCTTCCTCTCATTCAATCCCCAAGTATAACTGCTTGGGAAGTTGACTATTATAGTTGATAATCATAGCATCAAATAGTTCTCTTTCAGACTTATCATTTGTTCTTCCCTAAAATCTCTCAATTGTAAAATCTTTCACCTTTATCTTTGACCACTATAACTTGCTGGTTGCTAAAACCCCAGCGTGTTGTCTCCTAACCATTTCTTCTTCACTTAATACAACTACCCTTACACAGTTCTTGGCACACCTTTCATCACAAGCTCGACAGAGTTTGAAGATATAAATTCAGACTGTGGTCTCTCCCTCCTCTCAAAATATTCTGGCTTTGTTTGCTTTGTGTTGATTGTTTAATATCAATTGAAGGTAAAATTAGTTCAATCTTAATCTCACACTGGCTTGGGTTTTCTGATGGTCAGCCAGTGGTTATTCCAGCATGGATGGGAGTTCTAAATGAGAACCCTGCAGAATCTCTGCCATAGCAGACTCCAAAGGAATTGTCTGGAAAATTGAAAATTCCACTGGATTATTCCTCTACACCTGGAATACTCCAAAGGTTTCCATTTAAATCAAAGGATTCTGATGAAGTAAGTAAGGTTACTCAAAGAATGTTAGACTATCAGACACATAGTCTAACTCGTGTGTAACTAATTAACACACCCCATTTTTACCTCACACATTCCTGACTATAGCTTCCCAGACCACTCACAGGCCCCAGAGCCTGACCCCCGCCCTGCTGCAGTTGTGGTCACTGCTACTTCAATCCTGTCACATTACATGATACCAAGTCTAGTATCACATCCTTTCTGATTGGTTCCAGAAAATGCTACTCTAACAAAATTTTTTCAAAAGCATAAACAAAAACAGAAGTTGCTGGAAAAGCTCAGCAGGTCTGACAGCATCCGTGTAGAGAAATCAGAGTTAATGTTCCAGGTCTGATGACCCTTTCTGAGGAACTGGAACTGAGGAAGTGTCACTGGACCCGAAAGGTTAACTCTGATTTCTCTTCACAGCTGCTGCCAGACCTGCTGAGCTTTTGCAGCAAATTTTGTTTTTGTTTTGGATTTACAGCATCCACAGTTTTCTTCGGTTTCCATTTCAAAAGTATTATGTGCGGTCCTTTCTACTCCCCTACTTTGATGATTTTCCAGAACAGTGATCCCAGCACAGTTCAGGTGCAGACCAAATAAACGATACAGCCCTTGTTTCCCTGGTACTCATGATAGCGCACCCTGCATCAGAACCCACTTCTCCACCAGTCTTAAAGTCACATATTCCTTCCACTAATTTTCTGTGGTCTCTGCCAATGGACACATGGCTCAGGTAACAATCTACAGATTACCACCCTTGAGGCTCTGCTTTTCAATTTCATGTCTAGATCCTCAGATCCTTTTTCTTTTCTGTCCTGGACCTGCTGCAATATTCCAACAAAGCATAACATTTACTGGAAGAGCAACACCTTACATTCCATTAGGCACTTGACAGACACTAGCACTCAATATTGAAATCTACACTATCAGAGCCTGACCACATGATGTCTGTCTGACACTTTTCTTGCATTCTCCCCCTTCACCCATCCACCCCCATGGCCTTGCCTTGTTATATCTTGTTTAGTTTGCTTTAGGTGGATAGGACCTATTTTCTCCCTGTCACATCCTAATTTACGCTCATCTTACATTTCCCTTTTTTCTCTTTCATCACAATTAACAACCCCTTTGTCTTTGCGCTGGACTTCCACAGGTATTTGGTTCCCAGGCTCTTCCTTCATCTGTCAAAAGTGTAAACCTCCCCATTTTCAAATCCCTTTCAGTTCTAAACTGAAACGTTTCTGAACTCGAAGCATTAACTCGGTTTCTCTCTTAACAGATGCTACCAAACCTGCTGAATTTCCCCATTTTCTGTTTCTGAATCAGATTTCCAGCATCTGCAGTATTTTGATTTTACTTAACATTTTTCCCCGACGCACCTATGTCATTGGTACTTAAATGTGTCGTGACAATTAGATTCTCTGCCTCCCACTCCAATTTCCCATTTAGCCCTCAGCAGAAGTCCCAAACCCTCACACAAGGCAAGGAACTCAGACTTTTTGCTGCATTGAACAGTATTTCACCCACTCATTCAACTACCCTGCTATCAAAACATTCCGTTAATGCTTTGCCGATTCACGCAGCGTTGTGTGCCTTGGTGCAACGATCGAGTAGCTCACACACCCTGCAGCCCTCACTATCGAGCTGAATGAACAACAAACCTGTTGGACAAGATTGATGCTCCAATATACTCTCCTTCCGGGTTTTAATATCTGCCTCGCTTGCAGTCACACCCTCCATTCTGTGATGACTGACCAAATCAGAAAACCCAATCTTCCGGGGAATGACTGCTTCTTGGTACAAAATATCCAGGTAATTGTGAAATGTCAGTGTCTGTAGTTCAGCTTCAGTTCACAAACTCTGTGCCAAAGCTGTTTCAACTGCAAATATTTTCTGCTGACCTGGATAAAAATGGAATTCAGGAGCTCCCACAAACTGCTGCTGTTACACATCACCTGCCACCCTTAGTATGTACTTTTAAATTAACTATTTAAATATTTTTTTTCAATTATTTGTTTTCCTTTTTCATAAACTTCATTTATCTTACCACCAATCACTGAACAATTTTAAGTTTTAGGAATAGAAGAGATTCCCTGTGATTACTTACCAGAAATGGTTTTGTGCAGGGGAAATCATGTCTCACAAACATGATTGAGTTTTTTGAAGAAATAACAAAGAGGCTTGATGAGGCAGGGCAGTTGACGTGATCTATACAGACTTCAGTAAGGCATTTGGCACGACTCCTCATGGGAGACTGGTTAGCAAGATTAGATCTCATGGAATACAGGGATACAGAACTGGTTCAAAGGTAGAGGTGGTGGTGAAGGGTTACTTTTCAGACTGGAAGCCTGTGACCAGTGGTGTGCCACAAGGATTGGTGCTGAGTCCACTACTTTACATTATTTATATAAATGATTTGGATGTGAACATAGGAGGTATAGTTAGTAAGTTTGCAGATGACACCAAAATTGGGGGTGCAGTGGGGAGCAAAGAAGGTTACGTCAAAGTTCAACGGGATCTTGATCACAATGGGCAAATGGGTTGAGGAGTGACAGATGGAGTTTTATTCAGATAAATGCGAGGTGCTGCATTTTGGAAAGCAAATCAGAGCAGGATGCATACACTTAGTGGTAAGGTGAGTATACTGAACAAAGAGATCTTGGAGTGCAGGTTCATAGCTCCTTGAAAGTGGAGTCGCAGGTAGATAGGATAGTGAAGAAGGCGTTTGGTATGCCTCCCTTTATTGGTCAGAGTATTGAGTACAGGAGTTGGGAGGTCATGTTGCGGCTATACAGGACATTGGTTAGGCCACTGTTGGAATATTGCATGCAATTCTGGTCTCCGTCCTATTGGAAGCATGTTGTGAAACTTGAAAGAGTTCAGAAAAGATTTACAAGGATGTTACCAGACCTGTAGGGAGAGGCTGAACAGGCTGGGCCTGGTGACCTTGTTGAGGTTTATAAAATCATGAGGGGCATGGATAGGATAAATAAACAAAGTCTTTTCCCTGGGGTAGGGGAGTCCCAAACTAGAGGGCATAGGTTTAGAGGTGAGCGGGAAAGATATAAAAGGGACCTAAGGGGCAATGCTTTCACACAAAGGATGGTGTGTGTATGGAATGGGCTGCCAGAGGAAGTAGTGGAGGCATTTAAGAGGCATTTACAACATTTAAGAGGCATTTGGATGGGTATATGAATAGGAAGGGTTTGGAGGGATATGGGTCAGGTGCTGGCAGGTGGGACGAGATTGGGTTGGGATATCTGGTCGGCATGGATGAGTCGGACTGAAGGGTCTGTTTCCATGCTGTACCTCTCTATGACTCTATGACTCTATATTTAGCCAACCTGTGTTTCTTGCTTAAACCTAAGTAGCTACTTCTTTTAAAAAGAATACATTTTCCTAATTTTCAGCTTCTTGAAGACACTCCATAGCAAGATGTTTTTCACCGTCTTACAGCTTTCATCTCATCCTTTGATATTTGTTCAGAATCGGACCTCTTGTGTGCCACTTTCTAACTTCTTATCTCCGAGAAGCTGACAAAAATGGAAAAAAATAATGAAAAGAGCACCTTCCTCCCTCCTCATTGAATTCCCTTACTCATCAAACTCACAGTCATTTCACTCCTGTTCCATGCCAACTATACTTAACTTCTTTTATTTCTGCAACTGAAAATCAGATGAATCAACTATCTGGCAGTTACAGAACCGAATTAAGCCCACAATTTAATTAGCTAAGCTTACCTTCTCTCCAGCAGAGTGCCTGATTAGCCTGGACCAAGCTTTAAAGAAAATTGAAACATAAAACACTAAACGTAAGCTAAATGCTAATTGCAAGCAAGCAATACCAGGTTTTATAAAAGAGATTAACTCTTACCAATTTAAAAAATATTTCATGATCATCAAGATGACAAGAGATATTGAGACTTTGCCCAGAAAACAGAAGGAGGCATGACTCAGGTGCAGGCAGCTGGGATCAATGGAAACCCTAGAGGCATATGGGGGATTCAGGGGTTGACTGAAGATGGAAATCAGGAGGGCAAAAAGGGGGCACGAGATAGTTGTGGCTGAGAAGATTAGGGTGAATCCAAAGAGGTACTTTAAGTACGTTAAAGGAAAAGGAATAACTAGAGAGAGAATAGAGCCTCTCAAAGACCAAAGTGAACATGCATGTGTAGAACTGCAGGAGATGGGTGAGGTTCTCAATGAATATTTTTCCTCTGTGTTTACCATGGAGAAAGACATGAAGACTTGAGAACTTGGGGAAGTTAGTGGTGATATATTGGGAGCAACCCATATCACAATAGAGGAGGTGTTGGATATATTAGAATGTATGAAGGTTGAAAAATCTGGTCCTGACCAGATATATCCAAGAACACTGCAAGAGGCTAGAGAAGAAAATGCGGGGGCCCTGGCTGATATTTTTGCATCATTGTTAGCCACGGATGAGGTCTCAGAAGACTGGAGGGTAGCGAATGTTGTGCCATTATTCAAGAAGGGCTGCAAAGAAAAGCCTGGGAACTGTAGACCAGTAAGCTTAACATCTGTGGTGAGCAAAATACTTGAGAAGATTTTGAGGGATAAGATATACATGCATTTAGAAATACAGGATTTGATTAGGAGTAGTCAGTATGGCTGTGTGAGTGGGAGATCATGCCTCACTAATTTGTTAGAATTCTTTGATGAAGTGACCAGGAAGGTTGACAATAGCAGAGCAGTAGACGTAATCTATATGGATTTTAGTAAGGTCCTTGATAAGGTTCCACATGGTTGGCAGTTCGGGAAGGTTAGGTTGCACGGGATCCATGGCAAGCTGGCAAATTGGATACAAAGTTGGCTTGATGGTCGGAAGCAGTGGGTAATAGTGGAAGAATGCTTTTCAGACTGGAGACCTGTAATGACTAGATTCGGTGCTGGGCCCATCACTGTTTGTTATCTATATCAATGATTTGGTTGAGGATGTACAAGGCATGATGGGTAAGTTTGCTGATGACACGATAATAGGTGGTATCATGGACAGAAAAGAAGTTATCAGAAATTGCAGCAGGACCTTGATCAGCTGTGGAAGTGAGCCGAGAAATGGAGATTGGTGTTTAATATAGATAAGTGTAAGGTCTTGCATTTTGGAAAGTCAAGTCAAGGTAGGAGTTTCAAGGTGAATGGTAGGGCCTTAAGGAGTGCAGTGGAACAGAGAGATCTTGGAGTTCAGCTTCACAGTTCTCTGAAAGTGGAGTCACAAGTAGACAGGCCAGTGAAGAAGGCTTCACTGGCCTTCATCAGTCAGGGCATTGAGTATTGAGGTTGGGAGGTTATGTTGCGTTATACAGGACTTTGGTGAGTCTGAGCTTGGAGCATTGTGTTCAGTTTTGGTTGCCTTGCTAGAGGAAGGATGTTATTAAACTGGAAAGAGTGCATAAGAAATTTACAAGGTTGTTGCCTGGACTCAGTGGTCTTGACTTATAGGGAGAGGTTGGTCTAGCTAGGATTTTTAGAGTATAGGATACTGAGGAGAGACCTTATAGAGATGTATGAGATCATGAGAGGCATGGATAGAGTGAATGCTCTCAGAGTTTCCCAGGGTTGGGGAATCAAGGAATAGAGGGCATCAGTTTAAGGGTAGAGGGGAAAGAATAAAAGGGAACCTAAGGGTCATCTGTTTACACAGAGGGTGGTACGCGTATGGAATGAGCTGCCAGTAGAAGTGGTTGAGGCAGGTGAATTTAAACAGCATTTGGACAAATACATGGATAGGAAAGGATGAGAGGGATATTGGCCAAGTGCAGGGAAATGCTGTCAGCATGGATGGACACTTTGGTCGGCATTGACCAGTTTGGGTCAAAGGGCCTGTCTCCATGCCTTATGACTTTATGATTCTATCAAATGGCCAAATTCACAGCAATTTCTCTTTGGTCCGCTGAACTGAGGGCAGCTGGTGGTATTGTTGCTGGACTTGTAACCGAAAATGAGAATGTGTTGCTGAAACATTCCTGATGAAGGGCTCTGGCCTGAAACGTCGATTCTCCTGCTCCTCGGATGCTGCTTGACCTGCTTCTCAGGCAGCACACTCTCAACTTTGGGGCGGCACGGTGGCACAGTGGTTAGCACTGCTGCCTCACAGCACCAGGGACCTGAGTTCAATTCCCGCCTCAGGCGACTGTCTGTGTGGAGTTTGCATGTTCTCCCCGTGTAAGTAATCCACATTGTAAGTAATCTAAAAAACTCTGATCTCCAGCATCTGCAGACCTCACTTTCTCCTTGTAATCGAGAACGTTCATCTAATGTTCTGGGCAACAAGAGTTTAAATTACACCATTTATTAAAAATCTGGGATAAAAAGCTGATGTAATGGCAACTGTGTAACCACTGTAAATTCCCATTTTAAAAACTCGTCTGATACACTTCATGGTGAACATATAGAGGTTTCTCAAATCATGAGGGCATAGATAGGGTGAATGGCCAACGTCTTTTTCCCAGGGTAGGCAGGTCTTAAATAAGAGGGCGTAGGTTTAAGGTGAGAGGGGAAAGATTTAAAAGGGACCTGTGGGCAATTTTTTCACACAGAGGGTGGTGCATGTCCGGCATGAACTGCCAGAGGAAGTGGTGGAGACTGATATGATTGCAGCATTTTAAAGGCATTTGGATGGTTGTCTGAATAGGAAAGGTTTAGATGGATATGGGCTAAATGCTAGCAAATGGAACTGGATTAATTTAGGATGTCTGGTCAGTAATGTCAGGGTGGACCAAAGGATCTGTTTCTGCGCTGTACCACTCTATAACTGTAATGTGTTTTAGGAAAGGAAATCCGTCATCCTTCCCTGGTCTGGCCTATATGTGGCTCCAGATCTACAGCAATATGATTGACTCTTAATTGCACTCTGGGAAATTACAGGTAGGCAATAAATGCTAACCTAGCCAGTGACACCCATCCTATTAATGAATTAAAAAATACTCCCTCCCAACTGGACTAGACGCATTCACCCAACGGCATTAAGATCAGGAAGGCAACAAACTGGCTGAAGGAAAAGTAAGTGCCAGTAATTGTTGAAGCCCAGTCATCTCAGCTCCAGCACATTGGTTAAGGAGTTATCAGGCTAGATATTTTCTACTCAACCTGTTCAAAGCTGCTATTAAGCATCTCTGGAGTAGGTGAGACTTGAACTTGGGCCTTCTGGCTCCCAGGTAGGGACGCCACCACTGCACTACAAAAGCCAGTTAGTAAGGCTTTAATTTTAACTAACATGCTCAGACCTGTTGCGACATATCTCTGAAGCAGGTAGGACTTGAATTCAGACCTCTGGATCAGGGTTTGGGACACTACCACTTTACGACAAGAGTGGTTATTCAGGGTAATGTCTTATGTTCAACCATCTCCAGTTGCTTCACTAATGACTTTCAGTCCATCATAAGCTCAGAAATGGGGGTGTGGGAAAGTTTGCTGATAACTGCACTGCGATTAATTCTATTTACAACTGCTTACAATGAAGCAGTTCATGCCACTCATGCAGCAAGTCCTGAATAGCATTCCGGTTTGGAGTGATAAGTGGCAAGTAACATCATGTGTCGCATAAGTGTCTGGCATTGACCATCTGCATCAAGAGTATACATAATTACCTCCCTTTGACATTCACCAGCATGACCATTGCTGAATCCACCAATATCAACAACCTGACCCAAAAGCTAAATGGACAAGCCATATAAACACGATGGCATTTGGTCATGATGCATTTCAGTTTGTTGCAAATTTGTTTATTGCACAGGAGTCTTATAGTTCCCTTAAATCTTTATTTAAATTTTCATGTTGCTTGATAAAGAATGAAAGAAAATAAGAATTTTCTGTTAACACAGTTCAGCTATAATGCAATCCAGCTACTATACAGTTCCATGCTTTGTATCCTAACACCAGTGTTATAACAAACTTCCACTGTAGCTTATGAAAGCAGATCTGAAAGCAGGGGCACGGTGGCTCGCTGGTTAGCACTGCTGCCTCACAGCGCCAGGGACCCAGCTTGGATTCCAGCCTCGGGTGACTGTCTGTGTGGAGTTTGCACATTCTCCCCATCCTTTCCTCCGGGTGCTCCGGTTTCCTCCCGTAGTCTAAAGATGCGCAGGTTAGGTGAGTTAGCCATGCTAAATTGCCCATAGAGTTCAGGGATGTTTAGATTAGGTGCGTTTGTTGGGGCAAATGTAGGGGAATGGGCCTTTGTGGGTTACTCTTCAGAGGGTCAGGTTGGGCCTAATGGCTGAAGGGAATCTATGATCTCAGGAGAATGTGGGAATTCTGCAGTGAATAATTCATGCGCTTCCTGCCTAAAGCGTTCCCACTTCTATAAGAGACAGGTGCCTGATTGAGAGGAACTGGAATAACACTCAAGAAACTCACAAACTTGATTGAGTTTTTTGAAGAAGTAACAAAGAGAATTGATGAGGCCAGAGCGGTAGATGTGATATATATGGACTTCAGTAAGGAGTTCGACAAGGTTCCCCATGGGAGACTGGTTAGCAAGGTTAGATCTCACGGAATACAGGGAGAACTAGCCATTTAGATACAGAGGGTGGTGGTGAAGCTTTTGTTTCAGACTGGAAGCCTGTGACCAGTGGAGTGCCACAAGGATCAATACTGGGTCCTCTACTTTTTGTCATTTACATAAATGTTATGGATGCGAGCATAAGAGGTACAGTTAGTAAGTTTGCAGATGACACCAAAATTGGAGGTGTAGTGGACGGCGAAGAAGGTTATCTCAGATTACAACAGGATCTTGATCAGCTGGGTCAATAGACTGAGAAGTGGCAGATGGAGTTTAATTTAGGTAAATCTGAGATGCTGCATTTTGGGAAAGCAAATCTTAGCAGGATTTAGACACTTAATGGTAAAGTCCTAGGAAATGTTGCTGAACAAAGAGACCTTGGAGTGCAGGTTCATAGCTCCTTGAAAGTGGAGTCGCAGGTAGATAGGATAGTGAAGAAGGCACTTGGTATGCTTTCCTTTATTGGTCAGAGTATTAAATACAGGAGTTGGGAGGTCACGTTGCGGCTGTACAGGACATTGGTTAGGCCACTGTTGGAATATTACATGCAGTTCTGGTCTCCTTCATATCGGAATGATGTTGTGAAACTTGAAAGGGTTCAGAAAAGATTTACAAGGATGTTACCAGGGTTGGAGGATTTGAGCTATACGGAGAGGCTGAACACGCTGGGGCTTTTTTCCCTGGAGCGTCGGAGGCTGATGGGTGACCTTATAGAGGTTTACAAAATTGTGAGTGGCATGGATAGGGTAAATAGACAAAGTCTTTTCCCTGGGGTGGGGGAGTGCAGAATTAGAGGGCATAGGTTTAGGGCGAGAGGGAAAAGATATAAAAGAGACCTAAGAGGCAACTTTTTCACACAGAGGGTGGTACATGTATGGAATGAGCTGCCAGAGGAAGTGATGGAGGCTGGTACAATTGCAACACTTAAAAGACATTTGGATGGGTATATGAATAGGAAGGGTTTGCAGGGATATGGGCTGGGTGCTGGCAGGTGGAACTAGATTGGGTTGGGATATATGGTGGGCATGGACGGGTTGGACCAAAGGGTCTGTTTCCATGCTGTACATCTCTATGACTCTATAAACTCAATGCCATTCAAGACATAGCAGCCAATCTGTTTGGCATCCAATCTACCATTTTCAAAACTTCACTCCCTCTACCCTGGCAAGAGTTCATCAATAGAATCTTTCAACCATGTGAACTTTATCATCTAGAAAGACAAGAACAAAAAACACGTGAGAACACCAAACTGTTGCAGGTTTCTCTCCCAGTAACATATTATCTTCATGTAGAAATATTGTTTAGATTCTAACTTGCACAGCATTTTGCTTTTGTTTCATAAATACTGTTGTTTCTCTGGGTCAACATCCTGGACCAGCTTACCTAACAACACAGTGGTGTACTTTTATTAGGTAGACGTCAGTGGTTTTAGATGTCAGCTCACCATAATCTTCACAAAGACATATTGGGATTGACGATGTATGTCAGTCTTGCCAATATGCTGCACATAAATACCAGAAAATAGCATAAATGACAGCTGTTCTGTCAATCTTATTTTTCTCCATGACTGATCAATGGAGTCGCTACTGTAGGTTGTACTTGGTCTCCAACTCACCAAAGGTACTAATGCTCACAATGTACATAACAGCACTCTAAAGCAGCTCAACGTTTGAGACATCCTAAGATGTCTTCACATAGCTTTCCAAATTAGACAAGCAATTCACAATTCCTGTGATACACCCAGTAGCAGGACACAAATCTACCATACTTCTTTAAAAAAGAAAGTCACAAAAGGCAGTGAATCTCAACTATTATTTGACAGTTGCAAGTGTCCCCTCTCTAAAGAGAGATGAATCCCTCTGTCTCACCCAGACAAAACTCCGCTCACTCTCCAGATTGCAATCAGTGATTACTGAATGAGAGGACTATGGAGACAAGGCTTTGTAAATTACAAAATCTGCTAGTCAAATTAGAATGACACTCCTTTGTTTATCCTACCTGTTGTATTAATAATGAAAAACAACATTAATTAAATGATCATTAGCAATATGCTCTACTCGTGTTGTTAAATAGGCACATCATTGGTAACGGAAGGACACCCAATGCTGTAGGATGAACCATCATCTATTTTGTCCAATGAGGACATGAGTTGAATATAGATCAGCCCTGACCATCTTTTTTCCCAAGATTTAAATGTTTGTGTGGTAAAATGATTGAATGTGCTCACCAGTTTTGAAAAGTATATGAAATCTTTATGACCAGAATGAATCAATTTTGCCTTTTATAAGCCTTGTCAAAAGTATTATGATTCAGCTTCCAAAGGATAGGATTCATTGCACATCCCAAGTTGCCCTTGGTAAGGTGACAATAGGCCTTCTTTTTGAATTATTGCAGTCTATGGGTGAGCATAGAGTCTGGGAAGTATGGAAAAATTCTTACAGCCCTGTTAACTTGCTCCCACTATTCAATAATATATTACTGGATCTTCCACCTCAATTCCACTTTAAAGCCTGATCTACATATTACTTATCTATCTCAGCCTAAAGTACTGTCAATGACTGAGTTTCCTTCTCAGTAGAGAATTCTAAAGATTCATAGTCCTCTATATAGAGAAATTTCTCCTCATCTCAGTCCTAAACAGTCAATCCCTGACCCGGCGTCTACACCCTTAGTTGCACTCTCTCCTTTCAGACTCAATAGCCAGGGACACTAGCTTAGCAACATCCACCCTGACAGCTCTTTCAAATGTAATGTGAGATCACGTCTCATTCTAAACTCTAGAGAATATAAACTCATTTTCCACAAGCACTTATCAACCTTGAAACCAATAATAAATCTAGTGAACCTTTGGTAGATCATTCTTCAAGTAGAGACAAATATCACCAGGTGTGATCTCACGAAAGTCTAGCATAATTACAGTAAGCTATCTTTACACTTGTGCAGTTTATCATGGAAGTCAATTGAAGGTGAAGGGTGCTATTCAGCAGGAACCTTCCACAATATTGATACAGAGATTGCATTCCCATTTCCTCTTTAACAGATCAACTTGTGTTGCAGTAGTTTAAAGCTAAACCAAGCATTGGATTTTTGATATCTCAAGAAAGAGATTTGATCATGACATAGAATAATTGAAATAGCTAAAACTAATTAGTGGATTAGTTTGTTATTATGAGCAAATTCCTAAAGCTTATTTAGAAATTAAGGTTAATGAAAGTATTTTGGAAGGCACAACAGAAGAACTCACATCCCCAAAAGATTTAAGATACTGGAATTGAAAAATCTAGGTGTTTCCATGGAATGTGGGTCTCACAGGGTAAGGCCAGCATTTGTCACCTATCCATAATGGCCCACAAACTGGGTGGCTTGTGAGGCCATTTAAATAGGGAAATTAAAAGTCAACCATAGTTCTGTTAATCTGGAGTCCCCTGAAAGCCAGACATGGTAAAGATGGCAGATTTCTTTCCCTCAAGGATAATAATGAACCATATGGGCCTGTATAATAATTGACAATAGTTAGATGGTTGTCATTAGACTAGCTTTTTTAATTCCAAATTTTATTAAACTCAGATGTCACCATCCACCATGGTTGGATTCAAACACATGAATTGGAATACCACAGATGTCAATTTAAGCTTCTTAAACAAAGGATGGAAGCAGTCGTTTTTATATTTAGCTCCTGGAGAACTAGATAAGCAAGCAGTGAAAGTAAAGATAACTATTAAGCTCATAGAAATCATCATGTAGAGCTGATGTCTTACAAGCAGCAGGCACAAGAATCAATTGATCAGTTTGTCATTGGGTGCCATGACAGGGGCAATGATTGTCATTTTTCAGATGCCTAGGCGGTTAATAGAGCTGATTATTGCTTTAAGCCTATCAAAATAAAATCCTGAATGAAATATACCTGAATCACGTGAAGTCAATGATACAATCTTTTACAGAAACATTAACTGCCTATAACAGAACATCATCTTCACGAACCTAGTAGCTAACTTAAATAAGTATATCACTACCATCACAACCTTCTTCAATATTGATGAAGAGGACAATGTGCCAAAGATGTTTATCCAAGTAACCGGAACCCATGGATGAACCAAGAGATTCACTCCCTACTGAAGTAAAGGTCTGAGGTGTTCAAGTCAAGTGACCTTGACCTATAAATGTAATCTAAATATGACCTTCACAAAGCCATCAGAGAAGCCAAAAGACAATACCAGATGAAGCAAGGGTTCTAGACTCACCATATGAGCACGCATTGATCAGAAAGGCTGATGGCATAATGAGCTACAAAGCAAAGTTGTATAGAATCACTGGCATCAGGGCATCACTCCCTGATGAGTTCAACATATTCTATGCTCATTTTGAACAGAAGGTCAGTGAAATGATATCACCTGCCCTGACAGCCTCAGGTACACCGGTACCCACAATCACTGCCACAGACAGCGGATTTCCTTCTTGAAAGTGAACCCATGGAAATCAACTGGCCTGGATGGAATCCCCAGCTGTACACTCACATCATGCACAGACCAGCCGGCAGGAGTATTTGCAAACATCTTTAACTTCTCCTTACTCCCATCTGAGGTTCCCACTTGTTTCAAGACAACTATTATTTCAGTGCCAAAAAAAAATCAGGCAGTATGCCTTAATGACAACCACTTGGTGGCTCTGACAGCCATCACTGTGAAGTTCTTTGAGACGTGAGTGATGGCAAACATCGACTCCAGCCTCCCAGACTACCATGATCCTCATAAATTCATCTACTGATGCAAAAGGTCCACAGCAGACACTTAACCCTACATTCATTCCTGGAACATCTGGAAGCAAGGACACTCACATCAGACTCCTACTTACTGACTTTAGCTGCACCTTCAACACCATAATTCCAACCAAACTCATCTCCAAACTCTGACTCTTAGGACTCTGTTTTCCCCCTCTGTAATTGGACCCACAATTTCCTTACTCACAGGCCACAATCAGTAAGAATAGGCAACAATATCTCCTTTATGATAATCCTCATATCAGTGACCCACAAAGCTGTATACTCAGCCACTTACTATACTCCTTGTGCACTCACAACTGGGTGGCCAAATTCTGCTCTAACGCCATTTACAAGTTGGCTGATGACACCACCATAATGGATCAGTTCTGATGCAATAATGAAATAGAGTAGAGGGAAGAGATAGAGAGTTTAGTGGCATGATATAAAAACAACAATCTCTGTATAAATGTCAGCAAAATGAAGGAGCTGGTCATTGGCCTTTGGAAGTGAAGTGGCAGACATGCCCCTGACTGTATCAAGGATGCTGAAGTGAAGATGTTCGAGAGCTTCAAGTTTCTAGGATTAAAGATTGCCAACAATCTGTCCTGGTACATCCACGTCAATGCTCGACATGTTAAAAAGCACAACAATGCCTCTACTTCCCCAGAAGGCTAAGGAAATTCCATTGTTCACAATGATTCTTACCAAATTTTATAGCTGCAATACAGAAAGTATCCTATCCTAATGCATCACAGCTTGGTATAACAATTGCTGTGCCCAAGACTGCACAAAATTACAGAGAGTTGTGGACACAGCCCAGTCCATCACAAAAACCAACTTTCCTTCCATTGACTCTATCTATACTTCCCACTGCTTTGGAAAAGCAACCATCATAGTCAAAGACCCCTCCCAACCCCGTTATAATCTTTTCCACCCTCTTCCATCAGGGAGAAGATACAAAGTTTGAAAGCACATACCAACAGATTCAAGTACAGCTTCTTCCCCGCTGTTGTCAGACTTTTGAACAGACCTCTCATATATTGATCTTTCTCTGCACCTTCTCTGCAGCTGTAACACTATATTCTGCATTTGGTTCTATTACTCTGATGTACATGTAAGGTATTATTTGTCTGGATAGCACACAAAACAATAGTTTTCATGTATTTCAGTACATGTGACAATAATAAAATCAAATCAAACCAATCCTTTGCATTGGTACATGGACAATGAAATGCAGCTCTAGCATGGAAACAACAAGTTTGCCTGGTGGACAGAAACAGACAAGCAATAGCAGGACTACAGCATGCGTAGATCTCAATATTATGACCATCCACAAGGTCACCAAGATACCAGTTGTAGCAGAAGAAAGCAAGAATACTCACATTGAGTTAATCCAATCAAAGAAATCGGACAGAAATAGATTTCAAATGATTGTAAACTTCAAAGGTGAAGCAGTATTACACCTCAAGAAGTTGCAATTCTGTCAATTGACCCTTTCAGAAAATGTAGTGTCTACATGCAAGAGCAGCTTCAAAGTAAGTGGGATGATGTGGAATCTGGACTCAAGATGTCAAAATCATCAGAAAAATTGAATCTGAAATTCGCAGGAACTAAATTACTTTCCAAGAAGGATGTCAAGCATTCATATTGGTTGGTTTATTTGGTAAATAAAGCTCAGTAAATTGCCATTTTAAGAACACCATTTGGAAGATATTGCTTCCAGAGACCACCCTTATGTCTATGTGTCAGTCAGGATCTCTTCCAGCAGTATATGGACAGAATTGCAAAAAATGTCCCTGGATGTATATGTTTTGCATATGTAAAATTTGCCTTTTGTAAGGTAGGAAGACCATCCGCATGTGTTCCAATCATCAGCCAGGTGCTGTCAGCAGAAATTTGTATCCTACAGTACAATCACCAAAGTCGGAAGGCGAACATGAAAGTCAGAGCATTTCAGAAAATGTTAGGAGTGTGCACTATGCAAGATGCTAAAGAGATTGTATTTGGATCCAAAGGTCTACTGTAAGCACAATCTAAGTATTCCAACACAGAACATGAAAGATGTTCTCTTCGTGTTCGATATCAAAGATTTCATACATACCTAGAGACAGTGAGAACTGCAGATGCTGGAGGTCAGAGTCAATAGATGTCAACGTTTTGGGCCGACATATTGACTTTTCTGCTCCTCAGATGCTGTCTGACCTGCTGTACTTTTCCAGCTTCATTTCATATGTACCTGTTCAGGGAACAATTCACTGTGAAAACTAATCACAAACCATTGGAAATAATTTGATACAAACCGCTGCCAAGTGCACAACCTAGCCTACAACCTCTCCTAGCAAACGCACAGAGACAAGATTTTGACGTCTGCAACAAAATTGATACTAAAATGGTTACATTGAGCATACTGAGCCAGACATACAAGTTGACAGAAAAACAGAAAGTGCTGGAGAAGCTTAGCAAGTCTGGCAGCACCAGTAGAGAGAAAAACAGTTATCATTTCGAGGCCAATCACCCTTCGTCAAAATGTTCTTCTTGCTACAGATTCTGCCACAACTGCTGAGATTCTCCAGCAGTTTCAGATTTCCAGCATCCACTGAACTTTGTTTTTATTCAAGTATGCACATTGAGGTGGAAGATGTGCTCAAGGTCATTTTGATTAAATTTTGTCAGCACCAATGCAACCTACTTCAGGAAGAAACAGATAATGATCCACAATTGAAGGTACTGTGGAAAGTTATCATCAAAAAATGGGCTGACCAGGTGTAAGAGGTGCCAGACACTCTCAGATGTTTTTGGCTGGACAGAGATGAATTAGGTATCTCAAGAAGGGAAACAAGTGCTTGTTTTCAAATCTCTTTGCCAGGACATATTGTCACAACCACCTCAGGGATGTAGGCATAGAATGAACAGCACACCTGGCACAGGATACTATGTCTTGGCCAGTAATCAACAGTGACAGAGAGAAGTCAGTGAGGATGTGTGAGGCATGTCAGAGCCACTAACCATGGCAAAAAAAATCTCACAAGCATCTGTCAGTTCTTTTGTCCAAAATTACGATGGATTTATTCACTGGCTGAGGCACCAATTTTCTTTTAGTCATCAACTACATTTCTAAATTTCCATTGCCAAACAGTTAAAGAACTCTTCAACCACATCAGTGATTGACACAATGAGGACTATATACAGTCTGTTCAGTATTGCTGAAAGACTCGTATCTGACAATAGGGCACAATACACATGGAGCCCTTTCACATATTTGTGCCAAATGAAGCATAAACCATATGACAGCTTTACCACATTATCCCAGATCCAACTGTCTCGAGGAATGAATTGCACTGTCAAAGAACGTATCATTAAGTGCAGGACAACAAAACAAGATTTTCATATTGCTGTGCTACAGCTAAGAGTAACACATCTGGGTATGGGCTAATCATCAACAGCTTCATTTAGAAGGCAAGTTTGAACAACCCTGTGAAACCATCACCTGTGAAGATTTTGAGAGATATAAGACAACTTCTAGAAAAACACAGGAGAGTAACAATGGTGAATGTCTGCCATGTAAGTGCACATAGGACAAAGGTCCAGAGTCATATATCCGACCAAAGGAACATGGTAACTCACATAAGTATTCAAGCCATGCCGTGAGTGTAGATCCAATAAAGTTATGTTAATGAGCTTTTTGGACTGAAGACATGAACTCTGTTTTTAAACCTCCACCAATGCTGCTAGACCGGCTGAATTTCCCTAGCATTTTTGTTTTTACATAAAATCAAGCATGGATAATGGAATACAATCAACATGCGTACAACATTCAAGATTTCAGCACACCTACAGGTAAAGAACAAGTGTCAGGTGTTAATCCCAAAAGGTTATACTATCACAAGATCTGGAAGGGTTTTCAAACCGCTTAGACATCATACAGACTGAGAGCGATGAATCATTTCTTTTTTGCGGAGTCTGAGTTGCGTTGAGTTTCTTGGAGAACATAGAACATAGAAAAATACAGCGCAGTACAGGCCCTTCAGCCCTCAATGTTGCGCCGACCGAATCCTACCTAACCTACACTAGCCCAATAACTTCCAAATGCCTATCCAATGCCCGCTTAAATGACCATAAAGAGGGAGAGTTCACCACTGCTACTGGCAGGGCATTCCATGAACTCACAACCCGCTGTGTAAAGAATCTACCCCTAACATCTGTCCTATACCTTCCACCCCTTAATTTAAAGCTGTGTCCCCTTGTAACAGCTGACTCCATTAGCGGTAAAAGGTTCTCGGTGTCTACCCTATCTAAACCCCTAATCATCTTGTACACCTCTATCAAATCTCCCCTAAACCTTCTTTTCTCCAATGAGAACAGCCCCAAGTGCCTCAGTCTTTCCTCATACGATTTTCCTATCATGCCAGGCAATATCCTGGTAAACCTCCTCTGCACTCGTTCCAATGCCTCCACATCCTTCCTATAGTATGGCGACCAAAACTGCACACAATACTCCAGATGAGGCCGCACCAGAGTCTTATACAACTGCAACATGACCTCAGGACTCCGGAACTCAATTCCTCTGCCAATAAAGCCCAGTACACCATATGCCTTCCTCACAGCACTATTTACCTGGGTGGCAACTTTCAGAGATCTGTGTACATGGACACCAAGATCCCTCTGCTCTTCCACACTACCAAGTAGCCTACCATTAGCCCAGTAATCCATCTTCTTGTTACTCCTACCAAAGTGAATGACTTCACACTTAGCTACATTGAATTCCATTTGCCACCTTTCTGCCCAGCTTTGCAACTTGTCTATATCCCGCTGTAACCTGCCACATCCTTCCTCACTATCCACAACTCCACCGACTTTTGTGTCATCCGCAAACTTACTCACCCAGCTTTCAAGCCCCTCCTCTAGATCATTTATAAAGATAACAAAAAGCAATGGTCCCAAAACAGATCCTTGAGGTACACCGCTAGTAACTGCACTCCAAGATGAATCTATACCATCAACTACTACCCTCTGTCTCCTTCCAGCCAGCCAATTTCTAATCCAAACCTCTAATGCACCCTCAATGCCATACCTCCGTAGTTTTTGCATTAACCTACCATGGGGTACCTTATCGAACGCCTTACTAAAATCCATATACACAACATCTACTGCTTTACCCTCATCCACCTCCTTAGTCACCTGCTCAAAGAACTCAATAAGGTTTGTGAGGCACGACCTGCCCTTCACAAAACCATGCTGACTATCCTTGATCACGTTATTCCTATCCAGATGTTCATAAATCTTATCCCTTACAATTCTCTCTAAGACTTTGCCCACCACAGAAGTCAGACTCACTGGCCTATAGTTACTCGGGCTATCCCTACTCCCCTTCTTGAACAAGGGGACCACATTCGCCATCCTCCAGTCTTCTGGTACTATTCCCGTTGACAATGACAACATAAAAATCCAGGCCAATGGCTCTGCTATCTCCTCCCTAGCTTCCCAGAGGATCCTAGGATAAATGCCATCAGGCCCAGGAGACTTATCTATTTTCATCCCCTTTCCTCGAGGGGAGAGTTTGTCCCCTCGAGGACAAGTGAATCTTCTTGCTGTATCTTACCAAACCCGCTGCATCAATTGCCTACATCGCCACTATGTGTCCCTTCATGTCAGATTCTCATCCTATACACACAACCTACCCACAGAAACACACCATTGAGTGGGATATCTGCCCAAGGACTGGCATCCCTTGTATCTGCACCATCTTAAAAATGCCACATTGCACCAAAGCCCTGGCATTCCAATACTGCCCTGATCATTAAAGGACGTGTCCAGAAAAGACCAGAAAAAAGGGAAGATGGTAGGACTATTCTCACTGACAGAGACCTGGAGGGCATGGTGGACAGTGTGGTGTTGGAGAGAGCTGCCTTTTCCCAGAAGACTGCCAGAAAAGACCCTACTACCTGACCTCACCAGTCTGGGCTGAGATCACTGCTTGGGTTAATACCGCCTCCACGATGCAGAGGAATGGCTGCAATTCTACCAGGGTATGTACCACCCTCATCTCTCTGCCACCTCACATATACTCTCTGTGCCACTGTAGACAATCTCCAAAAAGGCTCATGGCCCACTACTCTCTTTATTGTCTATAACAGTTTTCCTCACTATTCTCCACCCTCAGCCTCTCACACCATTAATCCTGCATAACCGCTGTGCTGCTTCCTCAGTCCTTCTCTACAACTCACCCCAAGCACCAGCACTAACAGCCAGGCCACTCATTGTAATCTCAGTTCCCCCACCCCAGGGAGAAGATGGCCGAGTGGTATTACCGCTAGACTGTTAGTCCAGAGACCCAGCTGATATTCTGGGGACCTGGGTTTAAACCCTACCATGGCATTTGGGGGGAATTTGAATTCAATTCTAAAAAAAAACCTGGAATTGAGATAGCCATGAATCCCATTGCTGATTGTCAAAAAGACCCATCTGGTTCACTAATGTCCTATGGGGAAGGAAACTGCTATCCTTACCTGGTCAAACCCACATGTGGCTCCAGACTCACAGCAATGTGATTGACTCTTAACCAGCCTCTAGGCAACTGGGGATGGACAGTCAATCTTACTCTGACAACAAGTCTATCATCCTGTCTTGCCCATCCGTGCACAAGTGCCCCGGAATTACCCACCATGGTTCAGGGGCAATGTCCTCTACATCGGTACATGCTCCCTCCACCCCAGCTGTAGGACCAGCTGGGGGGAGGTGATGGCCTAGTGGCAAGATTGCCAGGTTATTCATTCAGAGACCCAGATAATGTTCTGGGGACCCAAGTTTGAATCCCACATTGGGGGAATTTAAATTCAATAACAAATCTGGAATTAAGAGTCTAATAATGATAACTGTTATTGACTGTCAGGGAAAATCTACCTGGTGAACGAATGTTCTTTAGGGAAGGATACTGACATCTCTACTTAGTCTGGCCTACATGTGACTCCAGACCCACAGCAATGGAGTTGACTCTTAACTGGCCTCTCGGCAAGTTGGGATGGGCAATAAATACTGGTCCAGTTAGTGATGCCCTCATCCTGTGAATGAATATTTTTTAAAAAGGGGTTAAAGAATGAATATTTTTTTAAAAAGGGAGATAAAGAACAAAAGGCATTAAGGGCATTGTTATCTTGTTTTTCACATTTTGTATATAAATGTTGTTGACTAACTTGCATGCACTTTTTTGTCAGCCTGTCTATGTAGGTGCTCAACACCTTGTTGCAGCATCCAGCAGTAGCCAAACAAAAGGCTTCGCTGATTTAGGGTTGTGCTGACAACATCAGCTACAATCAGGGGAGCAGGCTATACACATGGCTTTGTGTCCAGCTGGGGGTTTTGGCCCTCTTGGATGACAATTCCCGATGTTTGGATCACTTTGTGCACAAAGCTGTAGCTGCCAAAGAGTTGTCCAATTATGCCGTGTTCAGAGATGGTCAATGGTGTAGGGGAGTATGAATTCTACAGGACTTTGCCCAGACGTTTTAGGGGAATGTTGTACCCCTTTAAAAACCCTCAGACTGGTGTGTGCTACAGTCCCCTCCTTCATAGATCATGTCATTTGTCTTGCTGATCCTGAACATGGTTATCTTCCCTACTGCGACTGACCTTGGGTAACACCCCTCCTTCATTACACCTCCTCAGCCATGCTTTGGAATCTGTCCCTTTCACATCCTACCCAACCCTCCACAATTGTACAGTACCCTTGCCCAGACCTTGCAGGCCCCTGTCCTGAAAATTAAAGTGCCAAGGCTCAGTGTTGGAGCCAATTCCCATCAAAGAGGAGTGAGTATGTTGGTATCCCTGTGTTTGATATCCCTGAGCTGTGGTTTGATCATAGGCAACACATTTTTCTGCGTTATTAGAGTTGCAACTATGCTAATGTACACATGTTTTTACTCTTAGTGGATATAATTCAACCTTGGAAAAAAGATGTGTGTTTTTGCTTTAAGAGTAATATGCTAATGAGCTGTTTGACCCCTATTCCATGAGGATCTCAAATTTTGTAACAGATAAAGAAACAGGCAGCCAAATTAGAATATAATCTAACTTCCTCTTTGTTGTTAACTCTTCAGTTATTTGTAAACACACGATCAACACATTACCTAGATCCTACATATGGGCGATGAACTGGCCAGGTTAATTCTGACAAGTTGCAGTCTTCTCTGAGTTCTGAACTCACCGTCTCCTCTTCATGATAGTTGGTCTTGAGTTGTCATTGGTTATGTCTTCGGTGTGTCTTTTATGTGTTTTTACAGTCATTCAGGTTGTTGATGTCCTGCTTCTTTGTACAAAACCCTCATAGCTTAGACCTCATTTGTCCAAGAGTCATATATGCAGGAGACATCTGTGTCTATAGTACTTTATCAGTCTTCTTTTGTACCTTTTGCAACCAAATAACATTCTACCGTGAGCCATTTGCCTTTTTCAGCAGTCTAGTTTAGTTCTTCCTTTCACAGCAAGTTCATCTGGTGTTTATGGTAAAATTAGCATCATTTCCCATCATTCTTGTTGAGCTTTACCTGTTAGCCATAGGGCCACAATTACCCATGAGATCACAGGGGTCAAGGACCCAAGTGTAAGCCACAGGGCAAACTGCTGTGTACAGTCCAACAAGAAACAGGAGGTTCCCTGTAAGTATTCTGTGGAACTGTTAGTTGTAATCTAAGCTGATAACAAACCTGTTTGAGCTTTTCAAGTAAACACCACTCAATTTGTGTTACTCATTAGTAATATAAAGAAAAGCAACAGGTCTCTCTCCTTTATACTCTTTGGGGATTCAGTTGATCTCTGCTGTCTATACCTGACAAATGCTTCCTTCTTATTCTTGACCAAAACCTCAATTTCTCTCATCATCCAGCATTCCCTATACCTACCAGCCTTGCCTTTCACCCTAAGAGGAACATACAGCCTCCGGACTCCCGTTACTTCATTTTAAAATTCTTCCCATTCTCCAGCCGTCCCTTTACCTGCAAACATCTGCCCCCATCAATTTTTGAAAGTTCTTGCTTAATCACGTCAAAATTGGCCTTCCTCCAATTTAGAAGTTTAACTTTTGGATCCAGTCTATTCTTTTCTGTCAGTATTGGGTTCAATTCCCGCCTCAGGCGACTCTCTGTGTGGAGTTTGCACATTCTCCCTGTATCTGCATGGGTTTCCTCCGGGTGCTCCGGTTTCCTCCCACAATCCAAAAATGTACATGTTAGGTGAATTGGCCATGCTAAATTGCCCGTAGTGTTAGGTGGAGGGGTAAATGTAGGAGTATGGGTCTGGTGGTATTCGCTTCAGCGGGTCGGTGTGGACTTGTTGGGCCGAAGGGCCTGTTTCCACACTGTAAGCAATCTAATCTAAAAAATCTATTTTAAAACTAATAGCAATACAGTTACTGACCCCAAAGTGCTCCCCCAATGACCCCTCAGTCAGCTGCCCTCTGCTGTTAGCATTGCTTAGATCTGAAAGTCCATACTTAGTAAGCATATCTGAGTGTTGGGTCATGCTCAATTTTGTTGAAAGTAAGTTAAGTAAAAATGACACCAAATCTCTACTTTAAAAATAAATGCTGAATTCCCTGAGCTTTTCCACAGATCCCTGAAGGCAGCTGGCAGGTTAATAGGGTAGTTAAGAAGACATATGGGATACTTGCCTTTATCAGTCAAGGTATAGATTATAGCTGCAAAGAGGTTATGTTGGAGCTATACAGGACGTTGGTTGAGCCACAGCTGAATACAGTGCGTAGTTCTGGTCACCGCTATAGGAAGGATGTGATTGCACTAGGGGATGCAGAAGAAATTTCCCAGTGTGTAGCCTGGGTTTGAACGTTTCAGCTTTGAAGGGCTTTGGGTAAGCTTGGATTGTTTTCTTTGGAACAGAAAAGGTTGAGGGGGTCCTGATAGAGGTGTATAAGATTATGAGTGTCATGGACAGGGTGGATAGAAAGCAGCCGTTCCCCTTAGTTGAAGGGTCAATAATGGTGGGATGTGGAGGGGTGCTATAAATTTTAAAGTTAAAATCAGGAGGTTTAGAGGTGACTTGAGGGAAACCTTTCCATCCAGAGGATGGTGGAAATCTGGAATGCACAACCTCACAACCTTTAAAAAGTACTTGGATGTGCACTTGAAGCATCATAATCTTCAGGCTATGGGATAAGTGCTGGAAAGTGGCATTAATGTAGATTTAGGGTATTTTTATTGCTGAAGACCTGATGACTGAAGGGCCTCTTCTGTACTGTATGATTCTGCAAATCATCAAACACGTGAAATTCAGACAGTGTGAGAGTGTCTGAAATTCCTCCACTAACTAGGGGCTATTCCACTGGTCCACAAGAACTCCATACATGGATCTTGTTGTTAATGTGCAGGATGTCTCGTGGTAGGAAGGAGTGTGTGCGGTCATTATTTGCAGGTTGTGCTGGCACTGACCCTTCTTCAAGCTGTTCTCTTCCTTGTATTCCCAACAGAGATCCTTACCAGCAGGAGCCAGGGATATAGATGGGCGCAGTACCTGCCTTGCTGAGAAGGTGAAAACAGATACAGGAAGAGCAGGATTTGACAGGAAGCCCAGGAACAGCAGCAAGACAAGGCTGAGGAGCATCCAGCTCAGTGAGAGGTTGCAACTGCTTGGCTCCTGAGGATGCATTGGGGCCCCAGGAGGGTCAGGTTGAAGTGAGTGAAACACAGCGTTGACCTATAACTTGGGACACTAACAGAATTGTGACAGCTGGTAGATCAGGACCTGAGGCCTGCAGGAGTGGAAGGACCATCTCCTTCTCCTGGCTGTGAAGATGTGAGCTATTTGGAACGTCTAGGCATCAGAGGATGAGGAGTAACCTGCATGGGATTTCCAATTCATCCAACCACAATGTATCAGGACAGTGACTGATGCCATCAGTATAAGATCATATTGGTTACCTTCATTTTTTCACAAAGAGGTCAGTGCTACTGCAGCCCGGGCAGTAGAATTTGGTGGAGCAGCTAATAGTGTGCTGAAGGTGTGCTAGGACTGGTCTGGAGGGGTGGGAGCCTGCAACATACTCCACACAGAATGTGCCACATCACCCTAGCGTGCTGTACTCTGCACAAGTGCACAGTTGGGTCAGGTAATGAGGCAATGTGCTAGTTGCTGAAGAACTGGGTGAATAGAAAAAAAATCTTCTGAGAAAGAAGACAAGGACATTGAGAAGGAGAAAGGTCTCCTTGTGTATGACGGAGCTTAGCTGCATCAAGCAGACAGAACTTGATGGACACCCGGTTCCAATAGATTTCAGTAGATGCTGTCCATTGGACAATGATAAGATGTTGGGCACTGGGGACAGAGTAGCAGTGTCTTTGAAAAGGTAGCAGAGTGGGATGTCCTAAAGCGCATGTAAGCTGTATGGTCTAGAGGTGAGACAGTACCTTGTGTCATGAGCAGCATGAGTGTGGGGCTGCTGTGCCATTACATTGTCAGTGAACTCCACAATGCCAATTCTGAACTGGTATTAAACATACTACTGATGTCAGAGATTCTAGTGTATTCTGGGATATCTGTTGAGCGGTGAGTTCTTCAAGCTACACTGGTAGAATGGCACAGGCATCAGTTAAGAGAGTCAGCATAAGGCAAGATAAGGAATTAATGAGGCAAGTTTGGCTGATAGTGTGAGAAATCTTGATAGGCCTCGGAACAGAAACTCTCTGTGAAACTCTACAAAATTAACATTGCACCAAAATATTGAATGTTTCAGCCCATGTCTTTCAGACTTCACTTTGCTTCAATTCTTGGATCATGGACTCACAAAGCTCATGCTAAGTTTTGTGGGTGGGGCACCATATTAGGGAAACCTTAAAGACCTTCCATTTGTTTTCTTCTGCCTTCCACATTCTGATGGCCAATAATTGCTCCTTGTGTCCTCTAGTAACTCACTCCATTTGATGAGTCACCAAAGCTATTTCCCAGAGTATGACTAGCTGTTCAGCATTTGAGTTTTGACAAAAGAATCCTTCTGAAATTTCATACAAAGGAAGGCAGGGTTTTTTTTGTCAAGATGGAACTGCAAGCATTATAATAAGTTATATTAATGTTAAGGGTTTGGCCATATGACTGATGTCTCAAATGTGTTAGTCTGCATAATATCCAGTGTCAACATGATTCAGATTGCAGCTTTATTGTCATTTATACTGAATTAAATTAATTTGACTCATGATGTAGGTACTGTAGATATTAACCTAAAATTTGCTGGGTTAGCTAAGATGATGTTAAGTTAAACTGAAAGATGAATAAGAAAACATATGAAGCCTGGTGATAGCCTAATGATCAAAAAGGTCATGGGTTTTAATGTGTGTCTGTGTTTTGCTGAAGGAGCATGTGTGTTTATATTAGGTGTTAACTTAGCAGTAATGAACTTAACGGTTACAGTAACTCTGAAAAAGTTGAAGTTTTGCTTAGAACCGTGAAATAAATATGATCATATGGATTATTTATCAGTTAATAATTTGTGATTATCATAAAATTATCTATGTAAACATCATACGGTTGATTTCAATAATATAAAGATGGCAAACTAAAGCTGAGGTCAAAGTTTATTAAGTCAAACAGATGAGCTAGATTCACAAGCAAGTCTTAATGAGCAATTAATCATACTAGTCATGGTGGATGACACAATTGTGATGTTTGCCAGTGATCAAACTGATCATTCGCTGGAGAATGGATAGTGTAAAAATTTGAATGCAGTTTGTCTGTATAGAGAAAGAGTGTAAAGAAAGATTGCTTCAGAGCACAGTTAGCTAGGTCAGGAGGAGGTCAGGACGAGGTCATCGGCTCAATGACTGGAGGTTGAATGGAGCAGGCTGATTACCTCTTTTGGTCTGATCTTGGACAAGTCCATGTAAATAGACTTGTAAGCATTGTAAGGGTAAGATTGCTTGCAGTATTTCTTGTAGTGTGCTTTTCTTTAATAAGGAAAACTGGTTAGATTCCATTGTTAAAGCTGCCTTGGTTATTGCTATCCACAGTAAATACGGTGGACCAGGATAATGGGAATAAAAGCCTACAGTACTCTGGGATAGATCTAAGTTTAACATTCTTTGTCCTTTTCACATTTTTTAACACTTTCACGACTCTTCACACTTTCTCTTTTTCCTAACAGTCACAGTTCTTTTCAGTCTTTCATTGATCTCTCCTTCATATTCCTTTAGCCTTTGTTCCCCTCCTGCTCCCATTCTCCCTTGTTTTTGTGATGGCCATTTCTCTTTTTTCCTTTTCACCTTTGCTTTTCTTTTCCTAATCTCTTTTTCTGTTGTTTTTTTCTCCTTCTCTTTCCCCTCTCCTTGCTCTCTTAATTATTTTCTTGCTGTCCATTTCATTCCCTTGCTGTCTTCTTTCTTGTTCTCACCCTCTAACCCTATCGCTTCTGCTGTCTCTCGTTTGCTCTCCTCCCATTCCTTTTCTCCTTCTGCCTCTGTTCCTCTCCCTCTTTCTCCGTTGAGCAGAAAAAGTGCACTGTAAAGTATTAGAGGAAAAACAGGAAATGCTGGGGAACGTCAGCAGGTCTGGCAGCATCTGTGGAGAGAGAAACAAAGTTAATGTTTGATGTCCAATATGACACTTCCTTAAAACTGAAAGATATGGGAAAGATGGTAGGTTTTATACCACAGCAATAAGAAACAGGGAAGAGCAGGTGGAACAGATAGTAAAGTTATATCTGAAAAAAAAGGTAAAGGGAGTGTTAATATTAGTAGGGAGAAGATATAGATGAAGAGTAGATGTGAATGGTAGGCCTTACTAACATAAATCAGATAAATTGTTCTGAGATCAAAACTATGCAAACAAGACACAGGAGAGTGTGGGGGGGTGGAGGGGTGGGGGGTGGGTAGAGCATGGGGCTTTGTGGTATAATCAAAATGATATCATGAAGCGATGTTGGGAGTGATGGAGGAGGGGACCAGTGTGTCAAGGAGGGTACAGTCACTGTGGAATGCTGACAGTGGAGGGGATGGGAATGTATGTTTGGTGGTGACATCTTGCTGGAGGTGGCAGAAATAGAGGAGGATGATCCTTTGAAAGCGGTGTGGTGGAAAGTGAAGAGAAATTGAATCATTTCATTCCTGTGAAGGGAGGAGGAAGTATGAGTAAGATGTGCAGGAAAGGGATAGGACACAGGCTCTAAGGGGAAAGAAGCAGAGAAGGGTGGGTGAGTCCTCGGTTGAGAACAAAAGAAGACATGTCAGATGCACCCTATGGAAGGTAGCATGATCAGAACAGATAAGATGGAGATGGAGAAACTGGGAGAATGGAAGACGTCCTTATGAGGATGTGTAATCAAAGTTACTGTGGGAGTTGGTGGGTTTCTAGTGGATATTGGTGGACAGCCTATCTCCAGAAATGAAAACAGAGAGTTCAAGCAAGAGAAGAATCTGAGATAGAAGCTGGAGGTGAGAGAAGGATGTAAATTGGAAACAAAGTTGACTAACTTTTCCATTTCTGGAAGAAAGCAGGAAGCAGCACTGATTCAGTTATCAATGTATCAGAGATTAGAACAAGGAATATTCTACATATGCCAGAAAGAGGCAGGCATAATTAGAACACATGTGCGTATCTATAACGACATCCTTTACTTGGATAAAGTTGCATGTTAAAGTGACATTTAAAGGAGAAATTGTTCGAAGTGAGAACAATCGAAGCCAGGTAGGGGAACGTGTTGGTGGATAGGAACTGCTTCAGCCTCTATTCAAAGAAGCAGTAATGACTATTATGAAGTGTAATACTATAAAACCATGGTCTCCAAAGCATGGATCGCAACCAACTGTTCAATTGCAGAGTCTCTGATAGTTGATCTCACTGCCCACTCTGTTCCTTTGTCATACACACATCAATCACCATGCCACTGAATGGTCTCCATTTCTGGAAGTAGAGCTTTTACCAGCTTGTGGCAGAGTATTTCAGTTTGGTGCAGATGGACTATCATTGCAGAGCAAAGTAAGTTTTGTGGTTGCAATTCCAATAAATGAAGAAGAAATGTTCTAGGAACTATTTTGTGGAGCCAGTATGTAACCTGTACTAGACACATACAAGACCATTCAGCCCATCATATCCATACAAGCCCACTCAGCTTTTGCTCTGCAGCTCAGTTAGTCCTTCTCCTCGGCCCCTTTTCTGTAGGCCTGCAGTTTTCTTTCTTCAGCTACTTATCTAATACATCTAAGAGGATGAAGAAAAGCTGGAAGGTATGTTGCTGTGCCCCATATCCAATATCTGATCAATGTAAGCCGATCGGAGGATCCAGAAACACATCACAACCACAGACGTGACCTCCTATAGCTCCACGTTTGAAAGCAGCTAGCAATATTCTGGATGTTCCAGAGGCTGAGCTGCAGTGTGACCAGCAACAGAGTAATGTTATAAACTACAAGGTGAAGAATAATGATGGAGTGATGAACCTGGGCCATTTAAAAAAAAGCAAAAATGTACAATTTCCAGACAGAATGAGAAATGAATTTCTGTTCACAATTGTAAAAGGTAAGAGTGTTTGTCTTATTTGTGACTGAAGTGCAATAATAAGTAAAAGCAAAACATTTGGAACAACACCACATAATAATGCACATTAAATGGCACGGTGGCACAGTGGTTAGCGCTGCTGCCTCACAGCGCCTGTAGACTCGGGTTCAATTCCCGACTCAGGCAACTGACTGTGTGGAGTTTGCACGTTCTCCCCGTGTCTGCGTGGGTTTCCTCCGGTGCTCCGGTTTCCTCCCACAGTCCAAAGATGTGCGGGTCAGGTGAATTGGCCATGCTAAATTGCCCATAGTGTTAGGTAAGGGATAAATGTAGGGGTATGGGTGGGTTGCGCTTCGGCGGGTCGGTGTGGACTTGTTGGGCCGAAGGGCCTGTTTCCACACTGTAAGTCTAATCTAAAATGGAAGGATGGCTTTCCAGTGAACAGCATCCATCAGATAAAGAAAGGTGGTGAGCTGAAAGCAGTTTTGAAAACTCATTTTTTCCTTAACTAGCAACAACAGGTAAGGCCTGCACTCATACATCATTTCGCATTTGCCATCCTTTGGCAAAACACAAGGTATCATTCACAGATGGTGAAGTAATTAAAGAAGCAAAAACTGACTCTTTATTCAACAGCATGAAGAACAATAATAAAGGCAATCCAGAGGATGCCATTTGCTGATTCCCCAGCAGCAAGACAAATGGAATCTTTGTCCAAAGACAAGTTTTAGCAACTACAGCAAGACCTGAAGGACTGTGAATGTTTCTCATTGCAGTTTGACAAGTCCATAAACATGACTGGTAAAGCCCACCTGGTTGCTTTTGGGTGCATGGTTTTAAAATATAACAACTAAAGAGAATCTTCTCACCCTTTTGTCCCTTAAAGCAAGCATAGAAATGAGGATACCCACAATGTATTCAAAAGGTACAGGCTTGAGAAGAATGTACCAATCAAGAAGCTGGTCTCCATCATAACATTTATGCTGAGCACAAATGTTGTTGTCTTTTGTAGAAATGATCTTGATACTCCTTTTTAGCCAATTATCACTGTATAATCTACCACCATGGTTAGCAAATAAAGTTATGGACTTTATATAATGAAAGTTGCTCTCAAGATTGTGAACTCAATTTGCACAAGAGCTTTTCAGCATTACCTGTTTAAGTGCTTACTCAATAAACTCAGTGCTGTCTATGGTTAACTAATCCTCCATGTTGATGTGAGGTGATTAAGTCGAGCAAAGGTCCTGCAATGATTTTTAGCCTGACTCAAGGATTGAAGTGTGTAGTGAGTTGTCAGCTAAAGTGCTGTCACTCAGCTTTGTGTTTACTATAGACATCAGGTCAAAACTGAATGGGTTGAACTGTAAGCTGCAATGAAAGGACAGTAATTTAGCATATTTAGTCACAGAGTCATAGAGATGTTCAGCATAGAAACAGTGGTCCACCTCGTCCATGCCGACCAGACATCCTAACCTAACCTAGTCCCATTTGCCAGCACTTGGCCCATATCCCTCTAAACCCTTCCTATTCATACACCCATCTAAATGCCTTTTAAATATTGTAATTATACCAGCTTCCACGACTTCCTCTGGTAGCTCATTCCATACATACACTACTCTCTGTGAGAAAACGTTGCCCCTTAGGTCTATTTTATATCTTTCCCATCTCACCCTAAACCTATGCACTCTAGGTCTGGACTCCTCCACCCTAGGGAAAAGACATTGTCTATTTATCCTATCCATGCCCCTCATGATTTTATAAACCTCAATAAGGTCACCCCTCAGCATCTGATGCTCCAGGGTAAACAGCCCCAGCCTATTCGTTGTGCAAAATATTCCAAAAGTTGATCAATGCTGTGAATACACTTAAATTAAAACTGGGTCTGTGGTCTTCTCAATTTACAAAACACTGCAACTCTTCCAAAATCTGAAGAAAATAGGAGAAAAAAGTCAAAGACAAACAAAAATAGTTCCATCCATGAATCCCCATGCACACCTGAGGATGTTAGCAGAGAGATTCAATAAGTGATTTCAAGAATTAGATAGAATCCTTACAGTGTAGAAGCAGGCATTCAGCCCAGACTGACCCTCCAAAGAACATCCCACCCAGACCCCTACAACCCACATTTACCATGGCTGTTCCAACAAATCTGTGCATCCCTGGATACTCTGGGCAATTTAGCATGACCAAGCCTGCACATTTTTGGACTGTGAGAGGAATTCAGAGCACCTGGAGGAATTCCACACAGATACGGGAGAATGTCCAAACTCCACATAGATAGTCACCTGAGATTGGAATTGAACCCAGGTTCCTGGCACCATAAGGCAGCAGTGCTAACTACCATGCCACCATGCTGCCAGAATTCTATGCAACGAAATAAGTCATTGTGTTTGCCTCAAATTCATTCCTTCAAGTAGACATTGATTGGTTGGCTATCAAATTCCATCTAATGTTTGATTACAAAGCAGTGGAGTTGATGTAGAGATAATTATTATGCAAAATGAATTTGAGCTGTAAGTCAGATCAAGGAATTGTGATTTTTGGGGACTCTTAAATAGGGAAAAATAGCCACTCTTATACTCCTGTGCTTGGAAGAAATTGTGAAGCCCTGGCAGAGACATTGAGGTGAGGTGCCAGAAGACTGGAGGGTGGCTAATGTTGTGCCTTTATTTAAGAAAGGCTGTAAGGAGAAGCCTGGGACTACAGACTAGTGAGTCTTATGTCAGTGGTAAGTTGAAGGCAGAGCAGTAGACGGTGTCCACTTGGACTTTGGCAAAATCTTTGATCAGGTTCTGTATGGTAGACTAGTTAGTAAAGTTAGATCACATGGGACTCAGGGGGAGCTTGCCAATTGGGTACAAAATTATCTTAAATGTAAGAGACAGAAGTTGGTGGTGGAGGGTTGTTTTTCTGTCTGGAGGCATGTGACCAGCAGTATTTTGCAGGGATTGGTGTTGGGTCCACTATTATTTATCATTTATATAAATGATTTATTGAGAATATAAGAAACATGGTTAGTGAATTTGAGGATGACACAAAAATTGGTCGTATCATGGACAGTGAAGAAGGTTATCTAAGAGTGCAACAGGATCTTGATCAATTGGGCCAATGCGCCAACGAGTGGCAATTGTATTTAATTTTGATAAATGCAAGGTGTTGCATTTTGGTAAGGTGATCAAGGGCAGGACTTAAACAATCAATGGTTGGGCGTGTTGTCAAACAGACAGACCTCGAGGTTCAGGTACATAGCTCATTGAAAGTTGCATTACATGTACACAATTTGCCAAGCTTGCATTCATTTATCAGAATTGAGTATAGGAGTCCGGACATCATGTTAAGGTTTTACAGGATGTTAGTGAGGCCACTTTTGGAATACTGCATACAGTTCTGGTCACCCTGCTTAAGGAAGGATATTATTAAATTCAAGATTTACAAGGATAGAAGGTCTGAGTTAAAGAGAACCTGGATAAGCTAGGACATTTTTCTACTGATACGCAAGAGGTTGAGGGGTCAACTTGTAGAGGTTTATAAAATCATGAGGGGTATAGATAGGGTGAATAGCAAAGGTTTTTTTCTCTAGGGTGGGGGAATTCAAAACTAGAAGGCCTAATTTTAAGCTAAGATGAGTAAGATTTAAAAGGGACCCGAGGGATACTTCACACACAAAATATGTGGAATGAACTACCAGAGAAAGAGAGGCTGCAGGTAGAGTTATGACATTTAAAAAACATTTAGACATGTACATAAATGGGAACGGTTTAGAGAGATATAGGCCGCACACAGACAAATAGGGGACTAGTTTAGTTTGGGAAACCTTGTCACCATGAATGAGTTGGACCTAAGGGTCTGTTTCTGTGCTGTCTGACTCTATGATTTTATTTTAAAGTAAAAGTTTAATTTGATTTCACATATCTCTGTGGAAGATAATTAAGTCCAAGTATCACATCAACCTCATTGATATCCTTATGATGGACTGTATGTAACTAACAGCTTCAAACTATAACCCAGCATTCAAGGCACTGTTAGATAATGCGCCGTCACAGATATTACATTGAGACTTAGTGAGTAGAGAACAAAATGAATAATAATATAGACTCGATTTTAGATTTAGACCGTACTAAAAATAAACTATTTATTCTAAATTTTCTTGGGGTGAGCCCCTGTATTGCACTAAAATTTGAATAGTGACTTTATGCTTAAACGGTTGGAGACAGATTGCTGCGTTCCTGGTTGTATGTGTTATTGTTGCCACCTTCTGGTTGTTGTGAGATATTTCCACTGAGAAGTCATTGTGTGATTTAAGATTCTCCATCCCAGAAATTAAAATCCCACTAATTCACAAATGGAGATGGTGGTACTATCATGGGACTAGTAATCCAGAACCCTAGGCTAATGTTTTCAGGACATGGGTTTGAACCTCACCATGGCAGATGGCAAAATTTAAGTTCAAAAACATGTGGAATTTATAAAATGCTAGAGCAATGGCAATCATGCAATCATTGTCAATTGTCATTTAAAACCCATCTGGGAAGAAATCTACCGTCCTTACCTGAGCTGGTTTACATATAACTTCAGACCCACATCAATATAGTTATCTCATGGGTCATAAATGCAACAAATAAAATAAAACAGGCTTATCAGACAGGCATTCCTGCAGACCAGAGTTTGGAATGCCAGTGTCAAGATTAGAGTGGTGCTGGAAAAGCACAGCAGGTCAGGCAGCATCCGAGGAGCAGGAAAATCGATGTTTCAGGCAGAAGTGCTTCATCAGGAATGATATGAAGGTCTTTACCCAAAACATCGATTTTTCCTGCTCCTCAGATACTGCCTGACCTGCTGTGCTTTTCCAGCTCCGCTCTAATCTTGACTCTGATCTCCAGCATCTGCAGTCCTCACTTTCACCTTTGGAATATCAGTGTTTGAAGTAAAGATCTTGCAAGGATATTCTCCACTAATCAGAGTCCATTTCTCTCCTGCAGTGGCTGCTGATATATCTGACAGCAGCAAACGTGGAAGGGAAATTGCTCCTGACGGGAAGAGCAGCAAGCTGTGTGAAAGTTTATTCAGCCTGAGGCCTGGTTGCCAGGAGTGACAACGAGTCAGCTGGGGGGCAGGGGAGTGTTAGATTCAGGATTCTTGTTGGCTGGGTAAGGGGAGGCTCTGAGTAGGTAGGAGAGGATGTGGCCAACAGGTTCGGGAAAGATGAGACTTGATACTTTATACACAAGCCATAGCCCCCTAAAAGACTGCAGTCAAAGTGACAGAGTAAGTTCCCTGAGCCCACATGCACATGTGTGAGAGCGAGGGAGTGAAAGGTGGGGGAGGGGGGGGGAGTTGGGAGTGACAGGGTGAATTGGAGGGCATTTATATGAGTGACAGTATGTGTGTGTGATGGAGGGAGTGTGTGTGAGGGAAGGGGATGAATGTGAACCATGAGGGGAGGTGAGACTGTGTGGGAGGAGTGAAAATGCATAAAGGAGGATTGAGGACGTGTAAGGGGCCGAAACTGCATGAGCAGCTGGTGAGAGTGTGTGAGGAGCTGACTGAGTGTATGCGTGGATGTGTGGAAGTGATGGAGTGAGAGAAAATGTACACATGTGTGGGGAGCACATAAAAGATAGGGTTTAGAGAGTGTACATTCCGTGTGTGGGCAGGAGGGAGGAAGTGACGGGGTATGAGGGTGTGCACGTATGTGCACTTGTGACATTTGAAGAGAGGGTTTAGGAGTTTGTCCTTGTGCTTGTGGGAGAGACCACGACACAGTGTGAGCCCTGGGATTGAGGAAGCCAGACATACACTAATACTTCCTCTTGTCTAACAGCAAAACCCTTTCCACAAGACAGCTGCAAGAAGAGGAACATTCAAGCTGAACAGAAACTCATTGATTCTCACTTCCATATGAATTTCACCAAGGGCAGCTCAGAATTTGCTCCACCAGAGGTGAATACGAGGTCAGAAGTAGTTAAATCCATCCTGTTTTAACCCCAATCATTGTGCAGGAACTAACCTGTTCCCCTTTAGCACTGTATTTTAAGTTTTAAAAAAAAGGGGTTTATGCATTTGCTCTTCTACATGAAACATTTTAAATGGTTGAATTTATTGATTATTACTTTTGTTCAAATTATCAGTTTATTGCTTTGGAATTTTTAAAATATAATATTTACCGTTTTGCCAAACCCTATCTTTCTGAAATTTGCTCACCAAACCCCAACCTCCATCCCAGAGAGAGGGAAGTTCAAATGTGGCTTCCCACAAGAAAAGATTGGATAATTCCACCTTAAACCATGCAATGACTGTGCTGGGAGTGTTTTATGAGCCTGTGTAGAAGCAGCTTTACTCTGTATCTAACACATGCTGTCCCTGCCTTGGAAATGTTGAATGGGGCAGCATGAAGTAAACATTCAAATAAAAGCAAAATACCGCATCCGAGGAAATCTGAAATGAAGAGAAAGTGCTGGAGAAACTCAGCAGGTCTAGCAGGATCCGCAGAGAGAGAAACAGAAAAAGATGGAGCAAACATTATTCTTTCTCTAATCCATGTTGTATTTGCCCTGGGAATGTTTGTTGGAACAGTGTAGAGGAAGCTGCTACAGGCTCAACTGGCCAAATAAGCTTCTTTTCTGCTCTTCTCGCAGAAGATAAAACTGAGGACATAATCTCTAACAAGGACACAAGATTCTTTCATTAAGAGACTAAACTCCATGTGCAAGCCTGAAAATAGCAGGAGTACTTTTTACCAAAACAGGCACAGTCTGAAAGGGACAGTAGAGATATAGCCTTTGGATCCATTTACAAATGAATATCTCTATTTAGCAGACTGAAGGAAAGAGGAAGTGTTGTAGGATGGACTGTGTGTTCCCTTGCTGCATTTCTGTTTTCAAGTATATTTCATTGTGATATGAAGCGTGACCATGCCAGTGTGCAACCACTGAATGTACGTGAACTGTTTATTAATGGCAGAGGTTGAGAAAATGATGACCATGGTTTTGTTGATAGGGCAAATGAAAGGGAAGTTGAGTATTTCACCCAGTCTTTAACCAGTAATAGCTGCATTACATCTCCAGTTCCATTACCTAGTACTCGCCCAGGGATTTGTCAGACATAACACTTTTGATATTTCTGCATTTCCGACACTGCTTGAATCAATTCAGCATGATTTATTTGCTTACTTCCGTGCCTGACGCTGTGATGAAAGAGATTTTCTTGCTTTGTGTTCTTCTTGCAGAGTGAAGCCCTCGTTTAAATTTGAAGGCCATTCAGAATTTAAAATGTTAATTTCTGTTTTTTGGAAATCTTCTGATATTTCAGACACAGCACAACAAACAGCAGAAATTTACCGAAGCAGAGGAAATCTCTCATTGACCTGCTTCAAGAAGAGGCTGACAGACAGCTTGTCATGTGATACCAGGCACTTAATACATTGAGAGGATCCACAGGAAATGACAGATCCCTCAGAGCTTGACGGACATGAACTCCCACCCAACAGACAAACTCAATTCTCACTCTTCACTATGACTACAGTGTTTACGATCTCTGAAATGCACTGCAGCAGCTCACCGAGGTCACTTCAGCAGAGCCACCTTTACAGTGGCCTTTACCAGAAGGGAAAGGATGGCAGATGCATTGGTGTAGCATTACCTGTTAGTGCCACAGTCTTGCCTGCTGTTCTGGCAACACTGGGCACAGCAGCAACCCTTCATCACCCCAGATTATGGCCAGTCTTCATCTCTGATGGTGGGTTATTCAGATATGGGAGTATCAGAGATCAGGTCGATCGCATCCTCACTTGCTGCCCCTGAAAGAGTGCAGTATACATTCTCACTCGTGACGAACATGAGGACTGCAAATGCTGGTGATCGGAGTTGAGAGTGTGGGACTGGAAAAGCACAGCCAGTCAGGCTGCATCCAAGGAGCAGGAGATTCGACGTTTCGAACAAAAGCTTTATCTCCCTAATAAAGGGCTTTTGCCCAAAACGTAGATTCTCCTGCTCCTCGGATGCTGCCTGACTTGCTGTGCTTTTCCAGCACCACACTCTTGATCTGCATTCTCCCTCATGTACCTCTCCTTCTTCCTTTATCACTGTCTGGCTTATCTACCCCCCTCTCATTCTCTATTGCTCTGCTTGCATCTGCTTCTCTCTTTCCCCTTTGTTCGCTTTTTATTCTCCATCAGTCTGACTCACCCTCTAATCAGGTATAAAGAATTTTGTGACCCTCTCAGTGTGTAAGTATCCCCAGTTAGAACATAGAATGTTACAATGCAGTACAGGCCCTTTGACCCTCAATGTTGCTACAATCTGTGAAGCTAATCTGAAGGCCATCCAACGTACACTATTCCATTGTCACCCATATAGTTGAATATCATGGACAATATAAGCACCACATAAAATACTCACACTGGACTATTACATAAAGCAACATTTACTCTTTGGGTACAAAGCACAGGAAATAGGAGCAGAGACCAAGACTTCTATCTTGAAGAATTATCTTAGTCATCTCGTGATTTGGGAAAGTCCATGAAGAACCATTTGGCATTAGTTTTTGGAGTCCAGGATTTCCAGCTGCATACCACCTCCTTCTTTTCCAGTGCCACCAAGAAGGACCAATTTAGAGGGCCCTCGGTCTCTAAGCCAATCCTGTTTCTGACTAGAGGATCATGGAGGAATTGGCAACAGACTCATGCCCTCCGAACATAGAACTATAATGGACAGAAAAAGACTTGCTTGTCCTTCCAGCCTATCCTACACATTTTATGATACTTGTCTATACACTCCCCTCAACTCACCTGAAGCAAAACTCAAATAAGAGCCAATGGAGGGAAAAGTATCTCCCAATTGCTCTCAAACTTCTGTAAGTAATTGGAAATTGATCCAGGAAATTGTCCTAGCACTGATTAATATTGGACAATACCGATGAGATAAAAATCAAAAGAACTACAGATGCTGTAAAAAGTGAAGTTGTTGGAAAGCTCAGCAATTGTGGCAGCATCTGTGATCCAAACACCGATCCCTGAGGCACACCACTAGTCACTGATTGCCAGCCAGAATAGCACTCGTTTGTCCCCAGTTTTTGTTTCCTGTCAGTGAACCAATCCTCTATCCACACTCATACTCTATCCTTAACACCACGTATCCTTATCTTATGAAGCAGTCTCATGTGTGGCACAGGTCAAAGGTCTTTGGAAATCTAGGTACACCACATCCACTAGGTCCCTGTTGTCCACCTTACTTGAAATGTCTTCATAGAATTCCAAAAGATTTGTGAAGCATGACGTGCCCTTCATGAACCCATGCTGTGTCTGTACAATGGGACAATTTCTATTGAAATGCCCTGCTATTTCTTCCTTGATAATAAACTCAATCATTTTCCCACTACAGAGGTTAAGCTCACTGGTCTATAATTCTCCATCGTTTGTCTACCTCCATTTTTAAAACAGTGGTCACATTTGTTATTTTCCAATCTCTGCTGGGACTGTCCCAGAGTCCAGCGAGTCAAGGTTCAATATCACCAGTGTGCAAGGTGACTCAAGCTGGATACAGTATTCCAAGTGAAGCATGACCAAGGTGTGGTAAAAGAAAAAAATAGCCTGCTAAATGCTAAATAAGTTCCTTATTTGTGAACAAATGCCGGAGACTACTTGTTCTATAGACTTGCTCTATATACCCAACATGGAAACAGCCTACCTCAATGAGTCCTGCTCCCTCTCTGCGGGAAATTCCATACCAAGTTGCAAATGAAGGTTGAGAATGCAAAAATTCATAAAAAACCTTGATGCATTGGGGAGAGAGGGAAGGGGAGATAGTAGGTTGGCAGGAGATCACAGGCTCAGGATTGGGGATGGTTGTCGTGCGTCAGTAAGATCATGGATGAGGGGTATCAAAGTTTGCTGTTACTCCTATCAAAATGTATGACTTAGCTTAGCCAGTTCACCTAACATTGTATTCCATCTGACAGATCTTTGCCCACTCACTCAATGTATCTATGAGGGAGATTGCAAATTGGCATTTATCACAGGTTGGTAGATATCAAGGGTCAGGGGTAGCATGGTTTGGGAATATTGCAGATTAGTGGTATAGTGAGTCAGAAGGTATTACTAGCTGGGGCTGGGGCTATCATGGATCAGAGATATCGTGTGTGGGACATTACAAGTCAGGGTAACACAGGTTGAGGGGATCATGGTTGGGCTTTCATGGATGGGGTATTAGGGGTCAGGTATCACGAGTCAGGAACATCACCGTTCAGTGTTCAGTGGCTCAGGATATTGCAGATCAGGGAGTACAGCAGGTAGGCTGACTGCTCACTGGAGTTGAGGGGAGTCTTGCAGTTCAGGAGAATTTCTGGTCAGGAGGGGAATCACAGGCTGAGAGGGAGTATTGATGGAATTAGAATTAGAATCCCTACAGTGTGGAAACTGGCTGTTTGGTCCAAGTCCACACCGATCTTCTGAAGAGTAACCCAACCAAGCTCATTCTCCATTACTCTACATTTACCCTGAATAATTCACTTAACCTATGGGCAATGTAGCATAGCCAGTTCACCTAACCTGTATATGTTTAGATCGTGGGAGGAAACTGGAACACCCAGAGGAAACCCACGCAGACACGGGGAGAATATGCAAACTCCACACACTCTCCCCATGAGGGAGTGGAAAAATCATAGATCAATTGACATGGCATGGAAAGCAGAATGCTTAGGGGTAGGTGCAGAGAGCAAGAACCCTTGATCATCCAGACACTACAACTCCTCTGCAGCTCATCTTGGAAGGATGTGAGATCAAATTCCCTGGGAAATAAATGTCGCCTTTACCAATGATATTCATGTCCCAAGGATTTATAAAAGTAAGGTCGGCACTCTAAATCTGTCTCAATGGAAGCAGTGTCAAAGGAGCTTGGAAAATGGTGGCATTTGCACTTTATGTCATGTGACCAATGATTAATGTCCTTATCAATGCTGCATTAACATGTAGATTCAAGCACCAATGGCTTAGTTTTCTCTGCACCCATGTAACCTTTGTGCATATGATCTGACGTGTCTTGACATAGAGTTTGTAGAATTACATGTATTTAAAATTATGTTCTTACAAAGTCCTAGTTCATCAGAAGGAAACTATTAGTTTGAGGGCTTCCTAGATGCACTCTAATCATCATTGATGATGATCTTCTTGAACTGTTGCAGCTGGTCACTGTCTGATACAGTTTGCTGAATCTGCTCAGCTCTAACTGAGATATACAAGTCAGTTTGGAATCATTGGTGTAGCAATGAGAGAATTGCTATGTTGTGGAGCATAGTAATAGTAGACTCATATAAGCTGAAAAACCAGTGATCTGAAGTCTAAATACTTCAACAATGTAAAAGGTTTGGGTGGCCATCCCAAGGATTCAAACTGGCATTTAAGATCGATGCTGCTAATGCATGGAATGTCAAACCAATTGTAATAGTTAGGGACTGCACCACATTGTACAATTTCCTAAGTATATCTCATGGAAAATGAACAGAGGGCTGATATGTGTAGTTGGACCAGTGTTGATTTTGGCACAATATACGTATTGTCAATTCCTTTTGGATATATCATTTAGATGGAAATAAAGGCTTCAGATTTTCTGAAAGTGTCTATGTGGTTTGTCAAGTTTACCACATGTACTGTGTGACTTGGGGCTGCAAGCTAGAACATTGCGATTACCTCCTGGACTTTTTAAAACATGTTTGCTTGCCAAGAACACTAAAGGTTCTTTGGCATTGTTCCTTGGTTGACACTTCTTCACATGCTGCTGTGGAGTATTATGTTTACTTTGGGTTTCTCTGAGTGTTTGGACTTCCTACTTGTTTTAGCCCAAATTCCTCTTGTGAAATGTAGCATGCATTTGACATGAAATGCTGAACATTGTCTTGGTGTGTGAGACAGACCACACCTCATGCAATGTTTGGCTGTTGCATTGAACCTGTTAATGGTTGCAATTGTTGATGTGTCAAGCACTAACAGATGCTGCTGGCCTGCTACAATTGCTTCAAACTTGAGTCCTTCATATAATACAGCATCAATGGTATATTTTTCAGCTTTTTCAAGAAGGGCCTTTTAGAAAAATTCAATGGATGCAGAGGCAATAATCAGTTCCATCAGCCTTTTTAGCAGAGTTTGATTCAGTGAAATCACATCCTGTATCTTTGCATCACCACAGCACTACAAATTGTTTCACCTGGCTATTGTCAGTCTGACAATGAATTCAAGCCTGTACAGTATACCCTGAAATCAACTCAAACTTAAAATTAATTTTCTAAAATCTGAAAGATTTTGTCAGGATATTTATGGTCATCATCACAAATCCGAGAGGATTTTATTCTTCCTCATCCTTCAGAATCCAAAGGAAGACGTTTGACTGCCTCTTGTTCTTCGGTAGTTATCTGCTGAACCATAAAGTAAAATCGATATTTTCTTTAAATAACTCAAGCAGCATCCAAGGAACAGGAAATTCGACGTTTCGGGCGTAAGCCCTTCATCAGGAATTCCTGATGAAGAGCTTATGCCCGAAAAGTCGAATCTCCTGTTCTTTGGATGCTGCCTGACCTGCTGCGCTTTTCCAGCAACACATTTTCAACTCTGATCTCCAGCATCTGCAGTCCTCACTTTCTCCTCTTTAAATAACTCAAGTTCTGATCAAATGTCAATGGATGCTAATCCATGATTATCATTTACTTTCTCTTTTTTTGCTCTTTAATATGCAAATATAAGGATCTGCACAACAGTGTAGTGTTCTTCCGTGTTTTTATTGGTTTTGTCTTTTTTTTTCAAATTGCATGTTGCGATTCATTTAAAATTACTTGTAGTTGCAGGTGTTTGCCTGTAGGTGGAGTTCATTCCAAGAAGGAGTAATGACATTGCGTGAGATTTGTTTTGTTTCTCTTCTAGGAATCTTTTCAATCTATACTTTCAGGACCATTTTTTAAAAATTGGAGCAACAGCATTCTGTGGCTGTTATTTTTTGTTTCTTCTTTAATACAGAGAGATAGAGAGTCCGCCCTGTGTTTCAACATAGGCCTGTAGCTTTCAGTTTGGGCAATTTAGCTTTGGTTGCAGTTGTAGCTTCAGTTCTGAACTCAGATAGATTGAAAAATGACTCTGGGGAAAAGACTTTGTCAACTGCCACAATACTGTCATATTTTCAGTCTTTCGTTTCCACTTACTGTTGCTAGCTAACAGTCATGACTATCTTTTAGTGCCCACTTACTGGGGTCACAATGCTGTTTGTAGTTTACTATATGTTAGCCCATGTGATGTATATCACAGATAGTGAGGTTCTATTGAGTAAGATATCTTGAAATTTACTTCCAACACTAAGTATTTACAAGGCTAATATATCACAAATGTACACACATCATGTGTGCATTTTATGCTTATTGAAGTTACTGCACATTATACACTCTCAACTAACTGCTGCACTAAAGGTGAGACAAGTACCTTTATACCAAAATGTCAATCTCTTGCAACTACCTTAAAGGTACAGCCTGTCTAGAATCCATGCCACAACACAGCAGAAAGGCTATATTTTATGTATTTTTAGCATGCATCTCTTCAGCCTCCTTATGTAAATGCTGAGAAAAATAGATTTTCTTTATTTTTGTAGAATCCTGTTCATTTCTATGCTATTACATGGCACTTAAACACTGCAATACACTCATCCAATGAGAAAATTACAAACAAATTAAATTCTTTAGTCTTGAAATAAAGATTTACGAATTGCAGCACAGTGCAATTTTATATTAACCACTGACTAACGACTTTACCATTGACAAAACTTAACAACTACAAAACAAAAATTGGGAAAGAAAGAACGACAGGCTTATTTTTATAAGTTTGCTTTTATTGTGCCTTTCATGGTGACCTGTTGTCTCAAAGTATTTTTCAGCCAACAAAGGTTTAGTCGAAGTGTATAGGATGGATCTGCCACAATGTGCTGAGGGCTAAGGCATATGCATACATCTCAGGCATACAATATAGAAGTGCTGGGATTTATTTATCTTCATTTTTCTCCCTTCTCTCCTGAATATCTGTGTTGAGTTCAATCTACATCTCACCTTATTGCTGAGCCTAGACAATGCATGGTGGTGCCTATTCAGTCCCATGATATAATACTGACTAAATAAGCTGAAATAAATTCCTGATGAAGGGCTCCTGCCCAAAACATTGATTTTCCTGCTCCTCAGATGCTGTGCTTTTCCAGCACCACTCAAGCCTTGACTCTAATCTCCAGCATCTGCAGTCCTCACTTTCACCTAAATAAGCTGCTGGTTTGGCCACACACACACACACACACACGTCCAGGAAGGTCACACCCCCAGGAAGGTCAGTGGGTGATGGGGATAAGAACCATGTAAGCTCTGCCCCATTTGTAACTTTAGTGGAAAGGAAAGGGGTTTAATCACTTAGTGATTCCATTCTCTATGCTGGTCAGACAGCCTGGCCTGTGCCACTGTGGCATAGGTCTACATGATCACAGACATATTTCCTGCACAACTCAGCACATTTGTACTGAGCTATTCTAAAACCACAGAAGTAGAAATATCTGCAGCTTTGCAAAATGAGGCAGCTAAAGGTTGTTGCTTTTGCCTTCTCTGTGAGGGGCCTGTTTAAAAGCTATACATGCAAGTCAGCATGACAAATCCTGCAGAGGAGTACAGCACAGGTTAGACACTGCAAAGTTCACTCTCCCACCAAAAACTCACAGAACAAATGTGGCATAGGTTAGATACAGAGTAATACTCCCTTTACTTATTCCACCAATATGTCCAAGGCAGTTAAGCTATATTTTTAGGGCTAATGTATTATTTTTTAGATCAACTGGAATCAATAAATAAATAACCTGTGAACTGTCGGGAAATGAATAATTGTGAAATGAGTGCTGTTCTGAAATGTCATTCATTGCAAGAAATGAAAGTTCTTTGATTGTGACATTATTGCTCTCTTTCCTCTTTTATGCATAACCTTTCCCCAGGGGAAATGGTTAGATCTGATCTATGAGGCTTTTCTGTCTCTAATTCTAGTGCTTTACTGCAATTATAAAAAGGTCTGCTGAAGTTACATCTTTGTACAGCACAAAAATCCCCTTTACTTCAGATGGTATACAGACTGAGAGTGATGATCAGAAGGGTCTAATTACTAACAGGACTTTCTCTAGCAATACCAATAGTCGATAGTGATAATTGCACCGTGGGCTGAGCTTAACTTCCTGTATTCTCTTTTTGAATGCATTCCAATAGATTTCTTCCTTAGACTCTCCATCTGCTGAAAAAACACAGCAAGTCAGGCAGCATACGAGGAGCAGGAAAATTGACATTTCGGAGCAAAAGCACTTTCATTCCTGATGAACGGTTTTTGCCCGAAACATTGAATTTCCTGCTCCTCGGATGCTGCCTGACCTGCTGTGCTTTTCCAGCACCACTCTAATCTTGACTCTGATCTCCAGCATCTGCAGTCCTCACTTTCACCCACTGGCATTCAGCACAAAGATTTACCAATGGATGCAAGACAAAGAGTTGTGAACATATATTTCACATTGGCAATCCCATGGAAAACATCAATGTCCAAGGCATTTTCAAAACTTCAAATTGGCTGTACTCAGAAAATTTGGTGGCCCGATGGCTCAGTGGTCAGCACTGCTGCCTCACAGGGCCAGGGAACCAGGTTTGATTCCAGCCTTGGGCGACTGTCTGTGTGGAATTTGCACATTCTCCCCATGTCTGGGTGGGTTTCCTCTGGGTGCTCCGGTTTCCTCCCACAGTCCACAGATGTGCAGGCTAGGTGGATTGGCCATGCTAAATAGACTATAATGTCCAGGGATGTGCAGACTAGGTGGATTAGCCATAGGAATGCACAGTTATAGGAATAGGGTAGGAGGATGGGTCTGGGAGGGGGAGGGAAAGGAATGCTCTTCTGAAGGGTGGTGCAGACTCGAATGGTCTGCTTCCACACTGTAGTGGCTAATTGTTATTAATCAAGGTGAGTACTGATACTTTATTCCTGCAAATTCTAAAAAAAACAACAGATATGGGAAGCAATGATGAAACCTATGAATATTAAGCTTCCAAAATACAATATTTTACCAATTTCTATCCGCTTGTAGGTTGCCGATGTTCTACATTACAGACACGGCTGTACCAGCATTTACATATCTACCAGCATGCTGTGACCTAATGCCAGTCACAATTCATTGGAATCAGTTTAATGTCAGAAACACAACAGAAACTGCAGCACCATGTTCAAGAAACTGAAGCTTGCAGAACTGAACATGAAGGAAAAGTGGAACATTTCACTTTCTACTGAATTAAGTGGAGCTAAAATCTCAACTTTCTGTCATGGAGGGGAAAATGAAAATTCAGTAGGGAAAGTTTTCATTGCTAGCTCAAGGTAAATGCAACCTCTGAGGTATTGATAACTTTAGGGGATACCTCTGCTCAGCTCACAAAGACAAATGCAGAACTGAAATAGAAAGGAAGGAAGCAAAATCAATCTCATGAAAAATTTGCTGGTACACAGGAAGATCTGAAGTAGCAGGTACATAAAATAGATCAGAATCAGCAGGAGCTGCCACAGAAACATGGGCTTAAGTTCAAAGCGATGCCAGAGAAAATGGCAGACCTGCAAAACAGGAGAAGGTGCACAGTGCACACAACAAGGAGATGCAAAAAACACTCAGAAAGCAGTCCTTTCAGAAATAAGACCTGTGACCATTGGAGTGCCACAATGATTGGTGCTGGGTCCACTACTTTTCATCATTTATATCATCATTTGGATGTGAACATAGGAAGTATAGTTCGAAAGTTTTCAGATGGCACCAAAAGTTGAGGTGTAGTGGACAGCGAAGAAGGTTACCTTAGATTACTACAGGATCTTGATCAGATGGGCCAATGGGCTGAGAAGTGGCTGATGGAGTTTAATTTAGATAAATGTGAGGTGCTGCATTTTGGAAAAGCAAATCAGAGCAGGACTTATACCCTTTAATGGAGTGTTGCTGAACAAAGAGACCTTGGAACGCAGGTTCATGGTTCCTTGAAAGTGGAGTCAGGTAGATAGGGTAGTGAAGAAGTGTGTGATATGCTTTTCTTTATTGGTCAGAGCATTGAGTATAAGACTGGGAGTCATAGAGTCATCGAGATGTACACCTTGGAAACAGACCCTTCGGTCCAACTTGTCCGTGCTGACCTGATATGCAGCAGTACAGGACATTGGTTAGGCTGCTGTTGGAATATTGCCACAATTCTGGTCTCCTTCCTATCGGAAGGATGTTGTGAAACTTGAAAGGATTCAGAAAACATTTACAAGAATGTTGCCAAGGTTGGAGGATTTGAGGTATAGGGAGAGGCTGATTAGGCTGGGACTGTTTTCCCTGGAGCATCAGAGGCTGAAGGGTGACCTTACAGAGGTTTATAAAATCATGAGGGGCATGGATATGATTAATACACGAGGTCTTTTCCCTAGGATAGGGAAGTCCAGAACTAGAGGGCATGGATTTAGCGTGAGAGGGAAAAGATATAAAAGAGACCTAAGGGGTACCTTTTTCACACTGAGGGTGCTACATGTTTGAAATGAGCTGCCAGAGGAAGTGATGGAGGCTGGTACAATTACAGCATTTAAAAGGCATCTGGGTGGATATATGAGTAGGGAGGGTTGACACGGATATGTGCCAAGTGCTGGCAAATGGGACTAGATTGGGTTATGATATCTGGTCAGCATGGTTGAGTTGGATCGAAGGGCCTGTTTCCATATTGTACCTCTCTATGACTCTAAATGCCAATGATGAAAGAACTCAAGCCGAACAATCAGACAACTTAACAACCATTGAAGCAGTAAATATTCCAGACTTCAAAGAAAACAAGAAGAAAGAAACATTGAAGATACTATACAGTTATTAGACCACATTATGAAGGGAAAAAATATGCAACAAGAAGTTAAAACTTTGATAGAAAATGAATAATCCAAACTGTAAAAACAAAAGCTTCTAAATGAGCTGGAAGCTCTTAAGGAACAAAACATAAATGTCAAGGAGATTTGCCCCATTCAAAACAGCTTGAAGAACAACTTGCTGATCTGAAGCAAAGCTTGGTTGTGGTGTGCCAGGATAAGCATCAATATTGGGACAACAACTGGAGTCCATGAAAGAAAAACTCAATAATATAAACAGGAGCCTCCAAACAAAATGATCTTATGAGATCTGGATGTGTCTCCAAATTACCCGATTGTCATAGAGAATCACTTGTTATTTTAAATAGTTACACTTTCCTTCGGAAATGAGGGGGATTTCTATGTGTAGCTTGCATTTTAAGGGAGCCCATCTTTAAGGGGTCCATGTGCTGGATGTATTCAATGTTGCAATTCTGCCAGGCAATTAGCCTGCTCAAAGACTACAAGTTGTACACTCAGAGATCCACCGGTTTGCTGTTAGGTCAGCTTCGTCACTTGTCTCATCTTTTACTGTTTCAAGTAAAATAATGCATCACTGATGAGCAATTGATTATAAGACCATTATCATGAACATGATAATATATTAACTCCGTCTTGTGTGTTCTGATTTTGTTTACTATCCTGTGTAGAGTCCTATTTAAAGCCTTCTGAAAATTCAAAACCACCACATCCTTTGACTAAGCTAAAAAAATCATTCTCATAAAATTCCAACAGGTTTGTCAAACATGATTACCGTTTGTAAATCCACATTGAATCCACCCAATCATATTATTATTCTCTAAGTTTTCAGTTTCACATCCAATATAGTAGATTCTAACTTTTTTCCCTATCGTAAGTCTGTAGTTCTTCATTTTCTCTCACCGTTCAAGTGGGGTTACATTTGCAACTTTCCAATCTGCAGGAACCTTCCTAGAATCCATAGAATTTTGGAAAATAGTCACCAATCCATCCACAATCTCTATAGCCATTTTCTTCAAAATCCTTCTGGGATTTTGCTCATCTGATCCAGGGATTTTGTCAACTTTCAATCCAATTTTCTTTTGCATTTTAACAAGTTTCTTTCAATTTGTCCTTTTCACAAGTGCTCTTCTTAATCAGTATTTCTATGAGATTTTCTATAGCTACAGCCATGAGCACAGTAATTATTTAATTTCTCTGATATTTTCATATTCCTCATTTTAAATTCCCATTTCTGCCTGCAATGGACCCAAATTTGGTTTTTATTTCATATATCTGAAGAACTCTTTACAGTATGGAATTATATTTCTCACTATCTTGCATTTATGTTCTCTTTGACCGTTCACAGTTTTATGGTTCCCCCTTTTCCGGATTCTAAATTGCACCCAATCTATGGGCTTACCACTTTTCCTGAAAACTTTACAAACCATGTCCTTCTCTAGTGCAATATTTAACTTCTGTTAACTACTGTTTCTTACTGAGGTTTGTTGAATGTATATTTGCTATCACACTTCTTTAAACACTAGCTATTGCTTGACTACTGTCAAATTTATCATTGCATTTTCCCAATCCACTACAGCCAACTGACTCTCATACCTTCATAGTTTCTTTTGTTCAGATTTAGAACCTTAATTTCATAATGAACTATGTTACTTTCCAACATATCTTAAAATTCCATTATGTTATTGTCACGTTTTTCCAAATAAATCCTAGATATTAAGATGATTAATATTAGTCCTTTCTGACTGCATGATACTATATCTAAAATAGCCCAATTCCTAGTTGGTGTCTTGATGTTATGCTTCAGAAACCCATCTTGCACACACTCTAGGAATTCTTCCTTAGCAGCATTGGTGCTAATTAGTTTGACTGAACTTCCATGCGAATTGAAATCACCCATTAGATTCCACCCCCTTGCCATCTCCCAGCATCACTTTATCCAGCCAGAGTCCGTCTCCATGCTGGACCAGAATCAGGCCCAGAGTTTGTGAGAAGATTTGTAGCTCGTTGTTGTGGTTCTGTTCGCCGAGCTGGGAGTTTTTCTTACAAATGTTTCGTCCCCTTTCTGGGTGACATCTTCAGTGCTTGGGATCTTCACAAGCCAGGGACACAGCCAGACAGAACAGACTCAGGATGATCCAGGTAATGATTACAGACGCTTACAACAGACTCCCAAGCACTGAAGATGTCACCTAGAAAGGGGACGAAACGTTTGCAAGAAAAACTCCCAGCTCGGCGAACAGAACCACAACAATCAGGCCCAGATTTTGGGCCTCTGCACTGGTTGCAGTAGATTTAACTTATAATTATTCCGTAGAACATTTTCAGATGTATTTCATGAAGGCAGATGGATCAGTGTGTTGCCTTTTCAGGTAACTGAGAAAAAACGGCACTTCCAAGATGGAGGCAGTCTCACTCTAAACTTTTCAAAGTTATAATTTTTAAAAAATCCCTTTCTGTTCAGTCTCAAAGAGGTCTACAACTGTAGTGCAGCAGATGGGAAAGCATCTCTTAGTCTGGATGAAAGCTGACCTTTCTGTTCTGTTTATCTGGAGGATGGGGGGGCGGGGGGGTCAGTTAGCTCAGTTCTCTGGACAGCTGGTTTGCAGTGCAGAGTGACGCCAAGCGTATGCATTCAATTCCTGCACTGGCTGAGGTTACCATGGAGATCCTGTTTTCTCAACCTCACCCCTTCCCTGAGGTGTGGCACCACTAGCTGTCTTTCTCTAATGAGACAGCCACTCCATGGGACAATGGTGACTTTATCTTTTATCAGGTGGGAAATGTCCTGTCAATTTCCTTATTGCTATTGGAAGTATCAACTATCTAAGAACTCAGTGAGTTCATTCAGTGAGTAATTGAACCACATTGGCGAGGAAACTGGCTGCCAGTCCCAAATTCCATCCTTGACCTGTGCTATGCTTGTTACATTAGCATCGGTCAATATGTACTTGGGGAGAGGCGGCAAAGAACCAGCACCCCTGACATTTATTGATTTCTACAAGTGGAATAGACTTCCCAGATGGTTATGGTCAGTGGATGGTGGTGGTGGTGGGTGTGAGGAGAGGTCGACAGACAGACCTGTTAATCATGTTGCCTCCGAGTACAAAAATCTTCAGGCCAGTTAAAGTGCCCCTATCCAACATTATTTCAGCTGGAATCAGTTACTTGGACACAGCCAGGAAAGAAGATAAGACATTCAACTTGACTTGCAAATAAATGATTGATAGACGCAGCTCAGTGTTGCACTTCATGCTTTAATCATTACCCAACTGCTAGGACCTGAAATTCCAGATCTTTCATAAAGTTGATAATACTTATAGGTACAAGGCAATCACCCAACCGTCAATCAAATTTCCCTGGTCTTCTTAGCCATAAGCTGCAGGCAAACTGGATTAAATCCTAGCTGTAGCACTCTGGATTGATTTATAATTAGAAACTCACATGAGAGACGAAGATCTTAAAGGTGCTTATTCTAATTTTTATTGTTGACCGGGGTGATAACTTCAGTTCTGTAGTGACTATTTTCCCCTCAAAATCAGATGGTTGTTATTTAAAGCCTCACTCTGGAGTAAATTTGTCCAATAGATGCCTTGCTGGCAAGGGAAGAGATAGGATTAGTGAGTAGGAAGGTAGGGAGACAGAGTAAGGGAAAGGAGGTTCAGAGCGAGTGAGAGTTGAAGTGCAAGTCAGGTGAAGAGTGAATGAGTGAAGCAGAGATATAAGAATGAGGGAGCACATATAATAAGGGATTGGGGAGTTGTGGTGAGGGAGATATAGTAAGGGATAAGAGATTAATGGATAATGAGAGAGTGAGAGAGATAGGGAAAGAGTGTGAGGGAGTCAGGGATAAAGGGAATAGATCAGAGGGAGTTTGTATGCATTGTTGGGGGAGATTTTGTGCTTTTTATTAGTTATAAAGCACTTTGCGGCATGCTGCAGTACTGATGGGTACTTTCCGAATACAAAATATTTCCTCTTTTACCCATAATAGGTAAAACTGACCCGTTAAAATTTCACCCTCTAGCCATCAGTAAGCTCTTGCCTTTTCTGGATAATTCGGCACTCAGAAGGAATTATGTGGACCCTGGGTGGTCTGATAACTGAAAGTGACAGTCCTATTTGTGGAAACAGGCAGCTGTTAAATCAAATGTACCAGATGGCAATTGGAGCACAGGCGTGATTCAGCTCTGCACTAAGCTGTAGGTAATTTTACCTCTTCCTTAAGTTCAGAGACCAGGAATTATGATTGATACAATTTCACATAAACCCTATGCCCCTACTGAGAACATTAAACAAAACAATTTCAATTGAATCATATAGTTCCCGTCAAGTTGTCAATCTGGAATGACTGTCAGTCATTTTGGCAATGATCTTTGACTGAGATGATTCTACAGGTTATCTTCTGCCAAGGCTTAACTTTTAGCACTCCCTCTGTGGGACATTTTCAGTGGGTTACATAAAGAGCTCATGAACAATTCTGTCCTGGGTGCATGATCAGTGTTGGTTTATTAACTTAGTCCGAAGGAAGCCATAGAAGGGCCTCTGCCCTTCCCATTGTGATTGCCTGTCTGGCGTCAATCAGTTTGCTGTCATTAATTGTTTCATTTCAATTCAGAAATATGCTGGGCGTAAGTGACCACATCCCAACCAAACAGCCAGCACTCTGGCTGTAAGGAACCTTGAGATCGCCAGTGTTCATGAAAAGTAATAAATTTATCTATTTTTTGAGTGATACTTCATCCATGACATTCTGCCTCAGAGGTAAGAAGTCAACCTATCTAGTCTCAGTTTATAAGACCAGCCGACAGAATTAAGCACATTTTCAAACACAGTTAATGGAGGGTTTGGGTATGAATGACATTTGCCCAGCTGATCTTCTTTGCATATGAGAGGATAAGGTTTTCTCTCACTTACATTGCATTTCTTGTACCTCAACTACTCAGGCATCTGTAGCAGAAAGATGTTCATGCTCCCCTTCTGCATCTCCTCTGCTTCATCACCATCATCATCCAGTAAGGCCTGTGCGGCCTCTTCCTTGTTAGGCATTAGCTGTTCTCTTCTTTACACAACTGGATTTTGCAGGGCGCAGCACACCCTCACGAAGTTAAACTGAAGGGGTCCCTTGACTTACATTCCCAATGAAGGGCTTATGCCCGAAATGTTGACTCTCCTGCTCCTTGGATGCTACCTGACCTGCTGTGCTTTTCCAGCCCCAACCTTTTGATTCCAACCTCCAGCATCTGCAGTTTTCCACTTTGTGTCTGATCCAGACAATGGAAATACGTTTTCAATAAGCTGATAGGCTACCATACAACAGACTCTCTGGAGCTTTGACTGGTATTACTCAGCATCAATACAGGAGCACCTCAATGGGGTCAGTGGCCAGGTATCGGGCCATACCTGCGGCTACTAAACAGGCATGTACCTGAGTATGCCATGCCACCATGGGTCCTACCTGGCATACTCCTGAAGAATGTGCATTCAAAGCACACACATAATGTGTGTGTTTAAGAAATAGAAACACTTCTTTTTGTTAAATGCAGTTCTGTGTTCAGAGGGTGGCTTGCCAGTGGCAGTGTGTGTAGTCGATCATACTCCGCATTCACAAGAAACCAGCCCGGCCTGCAAAGCCCATGAACTGCTCAGCGTGCTGTTTCCATCCAACTGATATTTCATGAAGTCACAAACCCTCTTGAAAAGAGTGCTGATGACCTCCTGATGCAGCAGTAAGTGGCAACCTGTGAGATTCCAAATAAATTGCTGGTCGAGACCCAGAAGGTGTAGAAATTTACTATGGCCCTAACTTGAAACAAGATTGGTATGAGGAAGCACCTTTAGCCCCTTGGGCATAGGTCAGCCTAGGTTAGGACAGATAAGCATGGTCTTGATCTCAAGAAATAGTGGAGTCAACTCGGCCTCTCAGCCTTTTTAGATTAGATTACTTACAGGAAACAGGCAGGGAGGTCATTTGAACATGGTAGAGTTTCAGATATATTGGATACTGTTGCCTGTTTCATTGCTGCTATCTGGTCTTGTGCTGCCTGGGGAGCTGTTGTCATGCCTGTACAATATTATCCTCAGGTTCATTGCAGTCACTTTCAAACACAAATGGATTCAGAATTCCATTGCTGGTCCCTCTAGACTGTGGATACACTTATACTTGCCACTTTAAGAGGTAGATCTTTGCTTCTGCAGTGCATGTGGCCATTCTAAAGGCCTGACTCTCTGAATAATAAGGGGGAATACCCTATAAAAGCCCACTGTTCAGCCCCACCCACCCCCACCTCCAACACCCCCAGCTGCTAGATTGGTCATCATGACATGGATTAAATTGCACCCAGTGTTGGAGGTGGGTGTTGGTGGGAGTTTCTCTAGGTACAGAGCTGAAAAATGTGTTGCTGGTAAAGCACAGCAGGTCAGGCAGCATCCAAGGACCAGTCGAATTGACGTTTCAGGCACAAGCCCTTCTTCAGGAATGCCCAAAGCGTCGACTCTCCTGCTCCTTGGATGCTAACTGACCTGCTGCGCTTTACCAGCAACACATTTTTCAGCTCTAATCTCCAGCATCTTCAGTCCTCACTTTCTCCTAGTTGATTTTTTTCTAGGTACAATTAAAGAAAGAAATTTGCATTCTGTAATGATCTCAGAATAATGGATTGCTAGATCAGTTTCAAGCCCTTCGGCTACATTTCCACTAATCTATTTGGAAGGGAACACAACCTTAGAATTTTTTTTAGAATCCTTACTGTATGGAAGGTCCTTCAGTCCAACAGGTCCACACCAACCCTCCAAAGAGTAACCCACACAGACCCATTCCCCTACCTATATCCCTGACTAATGCACCTAGCCTACATATCCTTGAACACTATGGGCAATTTAGCATGGCCAATTCACCTGACCTGCACTTCTTTGGATTGTGGGAAGAAACTGGAGGACCTAGAGGAAACCCATGCAGACCCAGGGAGAATGTTCAAACTCCACACAAGCAGTCACCCGAGGCTGGAATTGAACCCTAGTCTCTGGTGCTGTGAAACTGCCGTGCTAACCACTGAGCCACCATGCCACCCTCAATCAGGAGGAAAATACAATGGTGGCCAGGTTTGGGATCTAGAAGTTCTCCCATATTTTCGGCTCTGTCCATTTTTACCGGCACAGGAAAAGGGGATAGTCAGGATTTCCACAACTTGCATTATAGGCACTGGGAGTGATTGCTGGAGTCATATAGCTGGGAGTTTTAAGATGTCAGACATGCTCTCTGTGGAAGCAATGCCATATTATGAATGAGCTGAAAATGTGTTGCTGGTTAAAGCGCAACAGGTCAGGCAGCATCCAAGGAACAGGAAATTCGACGTTTCGGGCATAAGCCCTTCATCAGGAATGAAGGGCTTATGCCCCCTTGACCATGACCCCACCTCCCACCACCAAACCATCATCTTCCAGACCATCCATAACCTCATCACCTCAGGGGATCTCCCATCCACCGTCTCCAACCTCATAGTCCCACAACCCTGCACCGCCCGTTTCTGTTACTTCCTTGCCATATTATGAATGACACAGGATGCAATTCTGAAAGTGCAAAAAACATTTCTGAACATTTGCAAGAAACCATGGTTCTGTTTTAAAATTAACAGGCAAGTCCCAGGTAAGGTGTAGAAGCTAGACAAGCAGGGGGAAGAGGATGTGATATTCGCAGTACACAAATGCCAGACAATGATCATCTCTACTAAGAGACAATCTAACCGTTGTCCCTGACATTCAACGATGTTTCCAACACTGTATGCTCCACTATCAACATCCTGGGGTTGCCATTGTCCAGAAACTCAACTGGTCTTGGCCTAGAAATACAGTAGTTGCAAGAGTAGATCAGAGGCTACGCATACTGCGGTGAGTAACTCACCTCCTGACTCCCCAAATCCTGTCTACCATCTATAAGGCGCAGTCTCCATTTGCCTGGATATCTGCAGCACCAACATACTCAGGAAGTTTGGCAACATCCAGAACAAAGTCATCTGTTTGATTGATTTCACATCCATAAATATCCCTCCACCACCGACACTCAATAGCAGTGGTGTGTACTACAGATGCAAGATGCACTGTCGAAATTCATCAAAGATCCTTAGACAGCACCTTTCAAACCCACGACCATTTCCATCTAGGACAAGAGCATCAGATACATGGGAATCCACCAGCTGCAAGTAACCTCCAAGCTCTTCACCCTTCATTGGTTAATGATGTATATATAGGGCCACATTTTCATCATGGAGATCAGAACCTGGGATTGGCATTTGCTGTAACATTGCCTTTGCTGACAGCATTCGGGAATTTCATCTAGGGAGGGAACAGCGATGAGCTTGCTATGTCTCCTGGGTCAACACTTGCCAGGAGTGGAGATGGAGGCAGTCCAACCTCATTGCAGATTTGGGCAACACCCCTTAGGAAGGATATAATATCTCTGGAGGAAGTACAGTGTAGGTTTGCATGAATAATTCCTGGACTTCAGGGGTTAAGTAATGAGAAGAGATTTTACAAATTAGGCCTGTTTTCACGAGAAGTTTAAGGGATGATCTGAATGAAGTCTTCCAGACATTAACAAGAAAGGCACAATAAACTATTTCCATTGGATGAGGAGTCTAGAACTAGGGAGCATAGTCTTGAGAATTAGGGCAAGACCATTCAGGACAGATATTAGGAAGTGCTTCCACATATAAAGGGTGGTAGAGGATTTGAACTGTTTTCCACAAGTGGCAGTTGATGCTCGATCAGTTGTTAACTTTAAATATAAAATAGATGTACTTCTGGTAAGCAAAGGTATTAAAGGATATGGTAAAAACAAGGACCACAGATGCTGGAAACCAGAGTCTAGATTAGAGTGGTACTGGACAAGCACAGCAGGTCAGGCAGCATCTGAGCAGGAAAATCGACGTTTCGAGCAAAAGCCCTTCATCAGGAATAGAGATATGGATATGGGCCAAAGGCAGCTGTGTGGAATTAGATCACAGATCAGCCATGATCTCATTAAAAGTCTGAATAGTCTCAAGGAGCTGAGTTGTCTGCTCTGGTTCTTATGTTCCTATGGTTCAAATCCACCTTCTTTGTGTTGTAGGAGGTTTGTGGTGAAACTGACAAGTGTTCTTGATAGAGGTGACTGAGGTTTGTATTATGAGTGTCTGTTTCAATGATTTGGAGGAGCTGGTGTTGGGGCTGGGGCTGGTGTTGGTGTTGGGGCTGGGGCTGGTGTTGGTGTTGGTGTTGGGGCTGGGGCTGGTGTTGGTGTTGGTGTTGGGGCTGGGGCTGGGGCTGGGGCTGGTGTTGGTGTTGGTGTTGGTGTTGGGGCTGGGGCTGGTGTTGGGGCTGGGGCTGGTGTTGGTGTTGGGGCTGGGGCTGGTGTTGGTGTTGGTGTTGGGGCTGGGGCTGGTGTTGGTGTTGGGGCTGGGGCTGGTGTTGGTGTTGGTGTTGGGGCTGGGGCTGGTGTTGGTGTTGGTGTTGGGGCTGGGGTTGGTGTTGGTGTTGGGGCTGGGGTTGGTGTTGGTGTTGGGGCTGGGGCTGGTGTTGGGGCTGGGGCTGGGGCTGGTGTTGGTGTTGGTGTTGGGGCTGGGGCTGGTGTTGGGGCTGGGGCTGGGGTTGGTGTTGGTGTTGGGGCTGGGGCTGGTGTTGGTGCTGGGGCTGGTGTTGGTGTTGGTGTTGGGGCTGGGGCTGGTGTTGGGGCTGGTGTTGGGGCTGGTGTTGGGGCTGGGGTTGGTGTTGGTGCTGGGGCTGGTGTTGGTGTTGGTGTTGGGGCTGGGGCTGGTGTTGGGGCTGGTGTTGGTGTTGGTGTTGGGGCTGGGGCTGGGGCTGGTGTTGGTGTTGGGGCTGGGGCTGGGGCTGACAAAGTTAAAAATCACACAAAAACCAGGTCATACTCCAACAGGTTTATTTGGAAGCATTAGCTTTCGGAAGCTAACGACTTAATTCTCCGAAAACAGCTCATTACTTTTGCTAACACTTTCAGAATTTGACGTTTTTTAAAAAAACAGCTCGTGTATTTAATTATGCTCCGTGCAGGCTCTACTCCAGTCCGTCCCCCTCACATCGCCCCAGCCTGGTCCTCGGATACACACACATGCGCACACCCCCTCACCCACTGTAATGTCGCGTCACGACTTCCTGCGTACCGAGCCGTGACGGTGATGGAACTTCTGCACAGGGATAGGTAACGTCATCAGATCCTGCGTTCGGTTTGTGGTTTGGTTCGGGAGGGGGAGGGGTGGACAAAATGGTGTCACTGATGTAGACAGGTAAGGGGTGGAGAGCTGGAGGGGGAGGCAATACAGTTAGAGTGGTTTCGTTATTGTTTTGAGGTATCTTCAATAACTGTTAGAAACGTGGATGTTTCATGTTAAATGCTTTGTTACGTCTTGTAGTTCCCAGCTTTAGATTCAGACTGGTGCTTCATTGGATATATTTCTCAGATCACACCATGTGTTATAGCCTAATGGTATTAACACATAGACTGTAATACAGTTATGATTAATGTGTCATTCTGCATATTCGTGTACAGATGTGTGTGAACATAGTTTTTAACCTTTTAAATTAAACAACTTTAAATGTGGTAATTATTCTGTGGGGGCACAGAAATGTCAAAAAAAAACGTGTTAAATTGTAATTTCTCTCCCAAACTTTGCTTTGCCCACTTCCCCTGAAGTCTGCAAAGTTTCCAATTCTAGTTGGACAATCCTGATGGATTTTTTCACATCGCTGTTCCCATCCAACACGACCATCCTTAAAGTGCTGTGTTGCACTGATTCTTGTTGTTGTCGTCATATTATGACTGTTGTGTCCCACTCCATGCTACTGCCATTGATCACTGGCCTAAATGCACACCTAGCAGCTGGACATTTGATATGCTATCCTAGTCATATACCGCCCAAACCCCGCAACTGCCTTTAGTGACTCAAAATGGAATAGTTATGCCATTGTAGAAGGTGATTCAGTCACTCATGTCTGTGCTGGTTCTTCTACTTCTCTAGTAAAAGTTCCACTGCTTCAGCCTTTTCTCATAATCGGGACCTTTTTTAATCAAGTAATTATCTAATGCCCTTTTAAAAACTTAATTGATATACATACCGCTCAGATTCTAACCACTTGCTGTACAAAAAATGTCAACATTGCTCCTTTTGCCACTAACCTTAAATTGGTGTTCTTTGGCTTTTGACTTGAACCAATGGGAGTAGTTACTCCCAAATACTGTGTCTAACCCCTTCCTGTTGATTTTGAACACCTGCACTGATTTTTCTCTTAAGTTTCTCCAATCTATGTTACTGAGCAGATTGATTGCCCTTTGCACCTTCTCCAAAGCTGTCACATTCTTCTGAAAGTGTGGCACCAAATAATTACCACTTAAGTACCTACTTCCTGCCACCATTGATATTTTGCTAGGTAGGGGAGGGAGACTCAGTTCATAGAGTCATAGAGAGGTACAGCATGGAAACAGACCCTTTGGTCCAACCCGTCCATGCTGACCAGATATCCCAGCCCAATCTAGTCCCACCTGCTAGCACCTGGCCCATATCCCTCCAAACCGTTCCTATTCATATACCCATCCAAATGTCTCTTAAATATTGCAATTTTACCAGCCTCCACCACATCCTCTGGCAGCTCATTCCACAACGTACCACCCTCTGCGTGAAAAGGTTGCCCCTTAGGTCTCTTTTATATCTTTCCCCTCTCACCCTAAACTTATGCACTTTAGTTCTAGACTCCCCCTACCCCAGGGAAAAGACTTTGTCTATTTATCCTATCCATGCCCCTCATAATTTTGTAAACCTCTATAAGGTCACCCCTCAGCCTCCGATGCTCCCCAGAATACAGCCCCAACCTGTTCAGCCTCTCCCTGTAGCTCAGATCCTCCAACCCTGGCAACCTCCTTGTAAATCTTTTCTGTACCCTTTCAAGTTTCACAACATATTTCTGATAGGAAGGAGACCAGAATTACAGGCAATATTCCAACAGTGGCCTAACCAATGTCCTGTACAGCCGCAACATGACCTGCCAACTTCTGTACTCAATACTCTGACCAATAGAGGAAAGCATACCAAACGCCTTCTTCACTATCCTATCTACCTGCAACTCCACTTTTAAGGCGCTATGAACCTGCGCTCCAAGGTCTCTTTTGTTCAGCAACACTCCCGAGGACCTTACCATTTAGTGTATAAGTCCTGTTAAGATTTGCTTTCCCAAAATGCCGCACCTCGCATTTATCTGAATTAACTCCATCTCCCACTTCTCAGCCCATTGGCCCATCTGGTCCAGATCCTGTTGTAATCTGAGGTAACCTTCTTCGCTGTCCACTACACCTCCAATTTTGATGTCATCTGCAAACTTACTAACTTTACCTCTTATGCTCGCATCCAAATCATTTATATAAATGACAAAAAGTAGAGGGTCCAGCACCGATCCTTGTGGCACTCAACTGGTCACAAGCCTCCAGTATGAAAAACAACCCTCCACCACCACCCTCTGTCTTCTACCTTAGAGCCAGTTTTGTATCTAAATGGCCAGTTCTCCCTGTATTCCGGGAGATCTAACCCTGCTAATCAGTCTCCCATGGGGAACCTTGTCGAACACCTTACTGAAGTCCATATAGATCACATCTACTGCTCTGCCCTCATCAATCTTCTTTGTTACTTCTTGAAAAAACTCAATCAAGTTTGTGAGACATGATTTCCCTCGCACAAAGCCATGTTAACTATCCCAAATCAGTCCCTGCCTTTCCAAATACATGTACATCCTGTCCCTCAGGATTCCCTCGAACAACTTGCCCACCGTCAAGGTCAGGCTCACTGGTCTGTAGTTCCCTGGCTTGTCCTTACCACCCTTCTTAAACAGTGGCACCACGTTTGCCAACCTCCAGTCTTCCGGCACCTCACCTGTGACTATCGATGATACAAATATCTCGGCAAGGGGCCCAGCAATCACTTCTCTAGCTTCCCACAGAGTTCTCGGGTACATCTGATCAGATGCTGGGGATTTATCCACCTTTAACCGTTTCAAGACATCCAGCACTTTCTCCTCTGTAATCTGGACATTTTGCAAGATGTCACCATCTATTACCCTACAGTCTATATCTTCCATATCCTTTTCCACAGTAAATACTGGTGTAAAATACTCATTTGTATCTCTCCTATTTTCTGTAGCTCCACACAAAGGCCGCCTTGCTGATCTTTGAGGGGCCGTATTCTCTCCCTAGTTACACTTTTGTCCTTAATATATTTGTAAAAACCCTTTGGATTCTCCTTAATTCTATTTGCCAAAGCTATCTCATGTCCCCGTTTTGCCCTCCTGGTTTCCCTTTTAAGTATACTCCTACTTTCTTTCTATTCTTCTAAGGATTCACTCGATCTATCCTGTCAATACCTGATACATTCTTTCTTCTTTTTCTTAACCAAACCCTCAATTTCTTTAGTTATCCAGCATTCCCTATACCTACCAGCCTTCCCTTTCACCCTGACAGGAATATACTTTCTCTGGGTTCTTGTTACCTCATTTCTGAAGGCTTCCCATTTTCCAGCCATCCCTTTACCTGCGAACATTTGCCTCCAATCAGCTTTCGAAAGTTCTTGCCTAACATGGTCAAAATGAGTCTTTCTCCAATTTAGAACTTCAGCTTTTAGATCTGGTCTATCCTTTTCCATCACTATTTTAAAACAAATAGAACTATGGTCGCTGGCCCCAAAGTGCTCCCCCACTGACACCTCAGTCACCTGCCCTGCCTTATTTCCCAAGAGTAGGTCAAGTTTTGCACCTTCTCTAGGAGGTACATCCACATACTGAATCAGAAAATTGTCTTGTACACACTTACGAAATTCCTCTTCATCTAAACCTTTAATACTATGGCAGTCCCAGTTGATATTTGGAAAATTAAAATCCCCTGCCATAACTACCCTATTATTCTTACAGATAGCTGAGATCTCCTTACAAGTTTGTTTCTCAATTTCCCTCTGACTATTGGGGGGTCTATAATACAATCCCAATAAGGTGATCATCCCTTTCTTATTTCTCAGTTCCACCCAAATAACTTCCCTGGATGTATTTCTGGGAATATCCTCCCTCAGCACAGCTGTAATGCTATCCCTGAACAAAAATGCCACTCCCCCTCCTCTCTTGCCTCCCTTTCTATCCTTCCTGTAGCATTTGTATCCTGAAACATTGAGCTGCCAGTCCTGCCCATCCCTGAGCCATGTTTCCGTAATTGCTATGATATTCCAGTCCCATGTTCCTAATCATGCCCTGAGTTCATCTGCTTTCCTTGTTCAGCCCTTTGCATTGAAATAAATGCAATTTAATTTATTAGTCCTGCCTTGTCCCTGCATGCCCTGACTGTTTGACTCACTTCTGTTCTCAGCTGTACTAGTCTCAGATTGATCTCTTTTCTCACTATCTCCCTGGGTCCCAACCCCCCCCACCTTACTAGTTTAAATCCTCCCGAGCAGCTCTAGCAAATTTCCCTGCCAGTATATTAGTCCCCTTCCAATTTAGATGCAATCCGTCCTTCTTGTACAGGTCACTTCTACCCCAAAAGAGATTCCAATGATCCAAAAATGTGAATCCTTCTCCCATACACCAGCTCCTCAGCCATGCATTCATCTGCTCTATCCTCCTATTCCTGCCCTCACTGGCTCGTAGCACTGGGAGTAATCCAGATATTGCTATCCTTGAGGACCTCCTTTTTAAATTTCTGCCGAACTCTCTCTAATCTCCCTTCAGAGTCTCAACCTTTTTCCTTCCAATGTCGTTGATTCCAATGTGGACAATGACCTCCTGCTGGCCCCTCTCCCCCGTGAGAACATTCTGCACCCTCTCTGAGACATCCTTGATCCTGGCACTAGAGAAACAACACACCATTCTGTTTTTTCTCTGCTGGCCACAGAGATGTCTGTCTGTACCTCTGACTACAGAATCCCCTAACACAATTGATCTCTTGGAAGCCGACGTACCCCTCGTTGCAATAGAGCCAGTCTCAATACCAGAAACTTGGCTGTTTGTGCTACGTTCCCCTGAGAATCCATCACCCCCACATTTTCCAAAACAGCATACCTGTTTGAAATGGGTATATCCACAAAAGACTCCTGCACTAGCTGCCTACCTCTCTTACCCTTCTATGTGACTGTATCTGAGACATCCTCCCCCCCCTTTCCTATAACTGCCATCCATCACATACTATTGCTGTTGCAAATTCCTCATCGCTTCTATCTGTCTCTCCAACCAATCCACTCGATCTGATAAGATTTGCATCCAACAGCATTTATGGCAGATATAATCTGCAGCAACCCTTAAACTCTCTTTAAACCCCCACATCTGACAAGAATATTACTGCAGAGGCCATTTTTGCTCCTTCACAATCTACAAACCCAGAAAATAACACTGTCTTATTCCTCTACAAACACTGCCCCAGGTTAAACTAATAACTATGGTATATATTTTAAGTTTAATTAAGAGACTTATCTCCAAAAACATATCAAGAAAGAATCCACTATACTCACTACTGCAGCCTTTCTCATGGACAGACTTAAAACAACAATTAACTGATCAGATTCTGTGCTGTGAAGTTCGCCCAACATTTCCTCCAAGATCAGTTGTGAATTTCACTGTTTGTTAATTTTCGCAGATGCACTCCGATGTCCAGCTATACACAAATTCAAACAGCAAAGGCAGTAACTGTGCAGGTTCTTTTTATCTCTCTCTCTCCCTCTCTCTCCTGCACTGTCCTCACCATGTGCTTCCTTTTCTTAGAAGTAGGACAGACAATTGCAGATGTTGGAGGCTAAATCAGGCCATTAAATTGTGGATTTCTGGGCCAGTTGAACATGTGTTCATTCTCATCTTTTTTGCCAGTACGTGGGTGCCACTAACTCCAATATCTGGGACAGGCATTTCTATTCTTCCTCCCAAAGTAACACTTTCATATTTTCCTACAATGTACTCCATTTAATCCATCTATGTCTTTGTAGATTCTTTAAGTCTTTTTGATTTATTATTTTGATACCTTCTTCGTATCATCAATTTTACTTACCATTCAATCGGTCTCTTCATACAAGACATAGAATAGGTTGGGAGCATTTGAAATCCCAACACTGAATCCAAAGCTTGACAGCCTGAAAATGACTCCTACTGTTAGTTCAGTAATTCTCTAGTCATGCTAACATGTTATAAAACCACAAGGTCTTGTTTTGTGTAGTAATCTTTGTGGCACCTTATCAGGTGTCTTCTGGAAATCTAAGTACACCACATCTACAGGTTCCCCTAATCTATTCTGTTTGTTTCTTCCTTAACTACTTATAATAGTTAAATGCAATTTCCCTTTCATAGAAATGGTGTTGGCTCTGCCTGATTGTTCTTTTTTTAACATCTTGCTATTATCTCCTTAGTAATGGATTCTAACATTTTCCTCATTAGGAAACATTAGGCTAAGAGTGACCTGTAGCTTTTTACTTTGTCTCCATCCATTCCTAAAAAGAGGTGTTACATTTTTTCTTAATCTACTGGGAGCTTCTGGGATTCCAGGAAATTTTGTAAGATACAAGCAAGGCATCCATTATCTCTGTAGCCACTTGTTTTAACCGTAGTTTGGAGGGCATCAGACTCATGCACTCATCAGCCTTTAGATTTAATAGTTTTTCCAATAATTTTTCCCAAATGATTGTGAGCGGTTTAAGTTCCTGCCTCTGCTTAACCTATTGATTTTCAAGTATACTTTGGTTTGCAAAATATTCTGGCCATTGATGTACATCAAAAAAAAGTTATGGTCCTAACATTGGTTGTCCAACATGTTGTGGTCTTGAATCAGAAGCCCAGATTGGTTCATGATCTCAGTCAGTTATTTAAAGTAAATTTAAGTTTCAAAATCCCAAATCCTCAATAGAATAATTCCACGAGTTTGGAAATCAAACAACAGTCAAACAGTTTTGTTAGCAATCCAGCCATCAGTCATAAAATTCTTATTAACACCTGGCTTTTCCTCCAAAAGAATTTCCATATTCTCTAGAAACTTCTTCTTAATTCCCTCACTGCAATCAGGAATGCGCGAACACTTGCTCATGTCCTGGTTGTTCAATCCCGTCTTCCAGATAGTGCTCTGACTCTCAAGCTAACCTCCAGATTGACCTCACTTCTCCAAGAGCTTCTTACAGCTCTGCTTGCTTAGAACCTGCACGCAGCATTAATTCACTGCCTGGAGACTCTTCCTCAATTGCTCTCCCAGTGATCACCTTGCAGGTGTTTTTGCCCAGTCTCTCAGGAAATTTCTTCATCCCTCTTGATTCCTGTTACCTTTATGATTTCTTAGTTTCTTCTGGTTACTTCACTCAGACCACCTGGATCTTTCTTCAGCTGCCTCTGAACACGTGCAGAATCAGCCTTGCTCACTATGCGCACCCTGGGACTAACAAGGTTCTGGGAACTTGTATTCTAGATTGCCTCCCAAAACAAGATAAGTTGGTTCTGTGATAAACAACCATCTTTGCACTATGGCCATTGTTCATGCCTCAACATTCACAGGTAGCAAACCCCATGAAGCTAAGCCCTCATGCATATCATTGGTTGCTTCACATGTTCGTTCTAAGAGTGGACCGCCTCCAGCAATCTGACAACAGATTCTTTCATAGAGTCATAGAGATGTGCAGCACGGAAACAGACTCTTCGGTCCAACTCGTCCATGCCGACCAGATATCCCAACTCAATCTAATCCCACCTGCCAGCACTCGGCCCATATCCCTCCAAACCCTTCCTATTCATATACCCATCCAAATGCCTCTTAAATGTTGCAATTGTACCAGCCTCCACCACTTCGTCTGGCAGCTCATTCCATACATGTACCACTCTGTGTGTGAATACGTTGCCCCTTATGTCTCTTTTATATCTTTCCCCTCTCACCCTAAACCTATGCCCTCTAATTCTGCACTCCCCTACCCCAGGGAAAAGACTTTGTCTATTTATCCTATCCATTCCACTCACAATTTTGTAAACCTCTATAAGGTCACCCATCAGCCTCCGACGCTCCAGAGGAAAAAGCCCCAGCCTATTCAGCCTCTCCCTATAGCTCAAATCCTCCAACCCTGGCAACATCCTTGCAAATCTTTTCTGAACTCTTTCAAGTTTCACAACATCTTTCCGATATGAAGGAGACCAGAATTACATGCAATATTCCAACAGTGGCCTAACCAATGTCCTGTACAGCCGCAACATGACCTCCCAACTTCTGTACTCAATGCTCTGACCAAAAAAGGAAAGCATACCAAATGCCTTCTTCACTATCCTATCTACCTGCAACTTTACTTTCAAGGAGCTATGAACCTGCACTCCAAGGTCTCTTTGTTCAGCAACACTCCCAAGGACCTTACCAATAAGTGTATAAGTCCTGCTAAGATTTGCTTTCCCAAAATGCAGCACCTCGCATTTATCTGAATTAAACTCCATCTCTCACTTCTCAGTCCATTGGCCCATCTGGTCCAGATCCTAATGTAATCTGAGGTAACCCTCTTTGCTGTCCACTACACCTCCAATTTTGGTGTCATCTGCAAACTTACTAACTGTACCTCTTATGCTCACATCCAAATCATTTATGTAAATGACAAAAAGTAGAGGGCCCAGCACCAATCCTTGTGGCACTCCACTGGTCACAGGCCTCCAGTCTGAAAAACAACCCTCCACCACCACCCTCTGTCTTCTCCCTTAGAGCCAGTTCTATATCCAAATGGCTAGTTCTCCCTGTATTCCATGAGATCTAACCTTAGTCTCCCATGGAAACCTTGTCGAACGCCTTACTGAAGTCCATATAGATCACATCTACCGCTCTGCCCTCATCAATCCTCTGTTACTTCTTCAAAAAAACTCAATCAAATTTGTGAGACATGATTTCCCTCGCACAAAGCCATGTTGACTATCCCTAATCAGCCCTTGCTTTTCCAAATACATGTACATCCTGTCCCTCAGGATTCCCTCCAATAACCTGCCCACTACCGACGTCAGGCTCACTGGCTTGTCTTTATCACCCTTCTTAAACAGTGACACCACATTAGCCAACCTCCAGTCTTCCGGCACCTCACCTGTGACAATGGATGATTCAAATATTCTCAGCAAGAGGCCCAGCAATCACTTCTCTAGCTTCCCACAGAGTTCTCGGGTACACCTGATCAGGTCCTGGGGATTTATCCATCTTTAACCGTTTCAAGACATCCAGCACTTCCTCCTCTGTAATATGGACATTTTTGCAAGATGTCACCATCTATTTCCCTACAGTCTATATCTTCCATATCCTTTTCCACAGTAAATGCTGATGCAAAATACTCATTTAGTATTTCCCCCATTTTCTGCGGCTCCACACACAGGCCGCCTTGCTGACCTTTGAGGGATAAAAACAAGGACTGCAGATGCTGGAAACCGGACCCTAGATTAGAATGGTGCTGGAAAAGTTGCATTCTCGGGTTAGCTGTTAACAATGGTGATAGCTAGACAATATATTGAAGGTGTTAGCCCCTGTGTTCTCTATCTATGACCTGATGTTTAGATTGATTCTAATCTAAAAAGTGAGATAACAGAGTTTTATATAAATTCATGCAGTTTTTGAGCTCAGAGTTCTACATGAATGTATGCAGTTTTTGAGCAAAGTGCAATGTAACTCTGCAAGTACAAATTCACCCCACAAAATATATGTGTGCATGTGGGTCTTTGTCTGTCTGTGTGTGTGTGTGTGTCTGTCTGTCTGGGGTGGGGTTTGTGTGTGTGTGTGTGTGTGTGTGTGTGTGTTTAAAAAGTGTCTGGGGTTAAAACATACAATATTGTATCAATTTCTTCGCTTGAAGCAGAAAACAAATTGATTCTAATTGAACATTTGATTTTTCTGCACTTCAAATTCAATGCATTTCCTACTTCCTGTATCTGATTTTAGGCCCTGCTCCTCTTCATCAGCATCACTAGGGAATTCCTTCACTTCAAAACCTACATCAAATACCTTGGTAAATATTGATATCTCCTGACTATTCTATGACAGATCTACATTGGATTCTACAACCATTTTGCATTCTTCTAATTATGTAAAAACCATCTGTATAGCTTAGTCTCCCCCTCGCTCTTCAACATTGCTATTTCCAGAGCACAGTATGAGATACCTGGACATGATGCTACTGTGGAAACTTTTAACTGATATTCAGTGATATTGTGTTCATTTAATTGCACAGAATGTGCCTGCATTTCCTTGTTTGGCTTCATGTTGGGCAGAATCACTATTTTCAGAGCACCACGATCAAGGTTTCAACCTGATGGTATTGGTGAATCTGCTGTAGGTTACTGAACCATTGTTGTGGTTCTATTCGCCGAGCCGGGAATTTGTGTTGCAGAGGTTTCGTCCCCTGTCTAGGTGACATCCTCAGTGCTTGGGAGTCTCCTGTGAAGCGCTTCTGTGATGTTTCCTCTGGCATTTATAGTGGTTTGTCTCTGCCGCTTCCGGTTGTCAGTTTCAGCTGTCCGCTGCAGTGGCCGGTATATTGGGTCCAGGTCGATGTGTTTGTTGATATAATCTGTGGATGAGTGCCATGCCTCTAGGAATTCCCTGGCTGTTCTCTGTTTGGCTTGCCCTATACTAGTAGTGTTGTCCCATTCGAACTCATGTTCCTTGTCATCTGCATGTGTGGCTATTAAGGATAGCTGGTTGTGTCGTTTCGTGGCTAATTGGTGTACGCTGCCATTGTCCTTAAAGGAATAGTCTCTGGAAATCTGTTTGTTTGTCCTATCCATAATTATACCTGTCTCCTGATTTCATTCTGGCTAATGCCAACATAATCTACCGACACCTGACTGAATAGTTCTTTAAAAAGGTCTTGGAGAAGATTTGTGGTTCAGGTTGTGAATCAGGTTATTGGTTTGCTCATTGAGCTGATGGGTTTGTTTTCAGATGTTTCATCACCACGCTGGGTAACATCATCAGTGAGCCTCCGATGAAGCGTTGGTGTTCTGTCCCGCTTGCTATTTATCTGTCTCAGTCTGTTGTGGTGAGTGATATCAGTTCCAGTTCTGTTTCTGAGAAGTTGGTAAATGGGGTCCAAATCTATATGTTTGCTAATGAAGTTCTGATTTGAATGCCAGGCCTCTAGGAATTCCCGCCTGTGTCTTTGTTTGGCCTGTCCCACGATGGATAGATTGTCCCAGTTGAACTGATGTCCCTCTTTGTGTGTATGGATACCAGTGATAGTTTCTATGGATTCCCAAAAGTTCACAAACAAGGAGCCTCCCCCTCAGACCCAAGGTCTCACCTCACAGCACACTGACATACAGGCTAGCAAAAGAACTGCGACAAAAACTAAAACACCCTGGTGGAAGACTCAACTCACTCCATCCACTCCACCCAGGAATTCCTTAACCACATCATCAAGGACGACGAGGTCATGGTTTTCTTCGCCATGACATCACATCAATAAACATCACCCTAGCCAAGGAAACAGTGGTCTCACTGCTGGATAAACCAGGGATACCAACACCTGACAGGGCCAACTCCATCAGCAAGGAAAGCAGCCTCAAACTACTGGATCTGTGCCTCACAGCCCACTTCACATTCAATGACAAAATATACAAACAAATCATTCTGACACCTATAAGATCATCAATATCAGGTCTTGTCGTAGAAGCAGTTATGCAGAGGCTAGAGCGAACTGCCCTTCCCACGATCCAGCCTAAGCTTTGGGTCCGCTATGTGGATGACACCTTTATCGTCACAAAACAGGACAAACTAGAAGAAACACACAAACATAAACAATCCTTTTCGGTGCAAAGTTCACCAAAGAAGAAGAGATCAATAACCGACTTCCCTTCTTGGACATCAAACCCACCAGCTGAGTGAGCAAACTAACAACCAGTTCTTCCAAATCCTGTCTGGTATATTAAATGTACCTGTTTGGTTTTCTTTTGAGGTTTCTCTGTTACCTGACACATCACAAATTTTATAGAACTGCATCGCTATCTAATGATCAGCTATCCATTTCTCATCTGCAAATCTGTGATGATGTCTGAAACCATTTCAGCCTCAGCCTCTACCTTAAGTCTGCACCTACTCCTGAGTCTCAATTAACAAAGGCATGATTCACCTTTTAAAAATAATGTCTCAGCTATTCTAACTTCTGTTTTTGGGATGAATTTGAATTCTGGTGATGACTTTATTCATCAACTGTTCTGGTCATCACACATGACTGAAAAGTACCTGTAACTATTCTGTCTGTTTAACCTCATTTGGACTTTTTGTGGTTAAGGATGAAGCTAAAACATTTATTGCAACCAAATGATTCCATGAGGAAATTAACCATCCAAATTTTTAACAGCACCCACTACAACTATTCCATTCAAGGGAACTGACGTTCTAATTTTACTTTGTGCGTTTGAGGTAGGATGTACTTTCCACTTATCCCATTTAGCTTTAATTTCACACTTTGGAGGGAAAGCAATACAATTTCAGTAGCTTCTGTGTCCCTTTAATATAAGTATTTTCCAGTTCAACAAAATCTCTTTATATCTTTCATCAACCCTACTCACCTCATCTATACTCTGTTTTTTACCTCTGGTTTCCTGGTTATAGTTAAAGCCACAGTATGATCCATGGTGTTTTCCTATTGTATTCCTTTTTCAGGTTTGTTTTTTTGCAAGCCCCAACAATTCATACAGCCCTATGGGCTTCTCTCACAACTTCAAGCATTCTCAACAAAAAAAAAGTTCCACTTTGTCACAATGGAAATACTCCATAAAATCATAGAGATGTACAAAAGCTTTTGATTTCTACCTGCCTCCACTCAACATCTTCCTTTCTGATCTGAGGAGGAGACCTTTTCCATTCTCAGCTCTCCGTTCTCTATCCTGGATAGTTTTTTTTCTTCCACTTTCTATCTTTCTCAATTTTATTAAGTTGACAAACAAAGATTTAGTTTTGTGGATCAGTTCACAACTGTGTGTCTAGCAGTTACAACCCTTCAGTATTCAATATGGTTTTTTGTTCAAAAAAGTAGCAAGTTTTGGAAGTCTTCTAAGGGAACGATCTGAAAGCCCTATACCTGGTATTTACTCTCAATACCTGTACTCCCCAATCAAAATTACTTTGTTTAACCCTTTCAAAGTAGGTTTGCCTAGATTCTTTCCTTTAAGTTCTAAAACATTGTCTGTATGTAACTTGTGTGTCCAGAATTACCTGTTTTATTCAGTCATAGTCCAAAGAAACCTCCTCTGACAGTGAAGCTAATGTGTACTCTACCTGTCAATTTACTTTTCATGTTACAAACATTGGGGGAAAAAAGACCACGCAGCCCTTTGATCCTGCTGTGCCATTCAATAAGATAATGACTGACCTAATTTTAACCTCAACTATACATTTTGCATACATCCTCGATTAATCTTTTATCTTTTTCGTAATCAAGAATCTATCTATCTGTGCCTAAAATATTTGAAGATGATGCATCCACTGCCTTTTGAAGAAGGAATTTCCAAACAGATACAATAATGTCCAGTTTTCCATCAGTAAAATAATTTGTCTCACTATTTCTCAACTAACAGAATGTGTCCTCATCTATTTCCTCAAATTTTGGGAGGCCCTGTACAAATTTAAACGTGTCTTTACTGGATTTTGAACATGGAGAGAATTTTCCTCATCAAAGCCTGCATCGGCGTCTTGCTTTTTCAAACCACATCATTGTGAACTGTTTTTTCCCATCTGTCTCCTCAAATGCTTATTCTCTCTCATTCTGTTCAAGCTCTCAAGTCTTTTCATCTCCATCCTTTCAAATCTAATGCTCTTTGAAATTCCATCTCCTCGTTTTAATTTCTTTTTCTATTTCAAGATGCTTTCATTTTTCCTCATGCTTGAGTTGCTTTTACTGTAACACTAATATTAACTGATTTTGATGTCTCCCTACTTGGAATACGTTTGCTTTCTACCAAGCCCAAATGCTGTGCTAATACTTCAGTTTATCTCTGCCTTCTTAGCTCTACAGACAATTCCACTTCTAATTTGCCTGCCAATTCAATTAATTTAGCTTTTGTGATTTCTGATATACACACCAGGGCCATCTTCTAAAAGGCTTTACCAGCTTGTAATGCCATTGTATTTCTTAATGTTCTTGTATGTAAAAAAAAAATTAAAAGATCAGGAAGACTGTGCATGTGGTGTGTGCCTGGCCAAATTCTTTCTTTCATGTTGAGGTGTTTCTGTGCTAGACAAGGACTCTGTTCTTAATGAAAAAAACTGTCATTTTACCCTTTACAGTACTACTTACTTTAACTACACAATCTTGCATTATCCTTGTTCCCAAACATCACAGCCATGACCCCCCCAAACTTTGTTATGATCCACTGGGGTAATATACTACTCCCAGCATCACACCAAATGTTAAGATTTAATGAAACTACCACAAATCCCAGTTCTTACTGCTGCCCAGGATAAAGACAAACTAACCAGGTTAGTTCAGTTTTTTAAAAATAGCTCTACTTAAAATCATAGTCATACAGCACAGAAACAGACCCTTCGGTCCAATTCATCCACGCTGACCAAACATCCCAATCTGACCTTGTCCTACTTGCCAGCATTTGGTCCATATCCCTCTAAAAGCTTCCTATGCCTGTACCCATCCAGATGCCTTTTAAATGTTGTAATTGTACTTGTCTCCATCACTTCCTCTAGCAGCTTGTTCTATACACACACTGCCCTCTACATGAAAATCTTACTCTCCAGGTACTTTTTAAGTTGTTGCCCTTTCACTTTAAATCTGTGCCCTCTAGTTTTGGACTCCCTCAACCCAGGAAAAAGACTTTGGCTGTTCACTGTATCCATGCTCCACAAGATTTTATAAACCTCTATAAGGTCTCCCCTCAGCCTCTGATATTCCAGGGGAAAATAGGCTCTTCACCCTCTCCTTATAGCTCAAACCCTCCACTCACGGCAACATCCTTGTAAATATTTTCTGCAACCTCTCAAGTTTAACATAGAAGGATGACCAGAATTGTATACAGTATTCTAAAAGTGGCCTCACCAATGTCCTGTACAGCTCCAACATGACGTTCCAACTCCTGTACTCAGTGTTGTGATCAGTGAAGGCAAGTGTACCAAATGCCTTCTTCACCACCCTGTCTGCCTGTGGCTCCTGTTTCAAGGAACTATGCACCTACACCCTGAGTTCTCTTTATTTGACAGCACTCCCAGGGCCTATCATTCACTGTGTAAGTCCTGCCCTGGTTTGCCTTCTCAAAATGCAATACTTCACATTTATCAAAGTTAAACTCCATCTACCACTTCTTATTCCATTGGCCGAAACGAATCAAGGTCCTGTCGTACTCAGTGATAATCATCTTCACTGTCCATTACGCCACATTTTGGTGTCATCTGCAAACTTACTAACCATTCCTCCTATATTCACTCTTAATTTTAACAAGAACAGTAAAAGGACAACAATTTTAATTTATTCAGCTTAAATTTTAATCCTTTTAAATTTCAGGCACAAACTGGAGGAAAAACAGGCAAACACAAATATTGAGAGGGATAAAATAGTCAAAGGAACATATGAATCCAAAATCAGAAATCTAAATGGCTTGGCCCCACAATCCTTTAACTATCTTTGATGATACTCAATGTTATTTACACAGTGGTGATCAGTCTTCAGCTCATTGGTTGTTTGATTGGATAATCAGTCTTTCTGCTTGTCTTTGGATTTCATTCAGCATTTCCAAACAGTATTTCCAAAAAATTAGAGAAAGCACCTATATGGGAACAGGTGGGAAAAAAGGGTTGATGCAGCTGGCTTCGGTTTCCTTGCTTCTTTCTCTCATTCCCCTTACAGAGTCTGTGTTAAACTGCAACAAGACCGCTTAGACAACTGTGTACCTGTGTTGGGGTCCTCTGAGCCTAAAACAACTAGTGCCGGTTGAAAGGCCAAAAATAAAAGACAGTGTCTCTGGGCATGTACACATGTGGTGCTGCTCTATTTGAGAAGTGTGCCCCTGAAAGGGGTTATTACTGTGTGGTATTGACCCTACCTCCAAGCCAGAAGGCCCAGCTTCAAATCATACCTGCTCCTAAGGTGTACCATAATGTAGTGGGCTGTGTTTGTAATTTATTTCTTTAAGGACTCTTGTAGCACAGTGATAGGCCAAAAGATCTAGCTTCCAATCCCACCTGCACCAGAGATGTCTTCACGTTTCTGAATGAGTTGGTTAAAAATATCTGTCCCCAAAAGTAATATTATTGCATATGCATTAGTTAGCTTCATTTGCTTTCCAAAGCTGCAAACACACTTTGTATTCATGTTTTAAAGCAGCATCCATTTTTCCCATTTGCAGTCCATAGTTCAAAAATGTTTTTAAAAATGTGGTTACTGACAGTATGGATATGTATTCCTAACATAAAGCAGAAAGCACACAGAGTCGAGCAACAAAGTAATCAGTATCACAGTAATCCTCAATGCCCCAAAATATTGAAGGAAAATATCATGTGGAATAAAAGTTCATTTGTGATGCTTTCTGTGGTTGACTAGCCCCTGTGTCACTTTATGTAGTGATGCATGATAATGTTGCTAAGTACTGCTCATGGACTTGTATCCCAGCTAGGATCTGCCCTTGTGAGAAGATGGGAAAAAGTGACAGAAGTGACTGTTGAACTGGTGCAGTGGATGGCTTGTACTAACTGGCTATAGCATAATCTTTGGTTGGCAGAGAAAGCCAGGAGCCCTCAGCAAACCTCAGATTACACCATGTTGTTCAATTCATCTCCATCTCCTTAAACAGTATAGAGTTCATTTATCACAGTTTTGGAAGGTACAAATGGGCAGCCGTATTTTAAAAAATTTATTACTTCTAAACAATGTCCAGAAACTCCTTTACGCATGAGCTAATTAGATTTGCTGTGCCTAATTGTGACAGCTGGTTAATATTCACCGAACAGCCAGAAACAGCTACCCAGGGATGAATTAGCTGCAAATGAAATATAAACAAACAGATGCTGTCACTTAAAAAATCAATTCATCTCAGAAAAACGCATACTTAAATCTTATTTTCAGATTCTTTCAATATGCACGTCTGCTGCAGCTTTTAATAAGATTTTTTTAAATTACGCACTTTTAAAATGTGCACAGATTTATTTAAAGTGGGAAATGAAAATTGTGTGAAAAGAGACAGGGAATAGTTTTTTGCTGTTTTATATCCCATGCTTTATTAATTTATGAATATTATGTTTCTGTAAAGAGAATCTTTGTAATAGAATTCTGTTTTTATAGGTTGATGGCAGCAATATTGGATTCAAAGGATAGAGAGAGGAAGTGGAAACCTATTTAAAAATCCTTGGGATGTTAAAAAATTTGTGGCAGTGGTTCAAGTTTCACGTTATGCATTGACCCTTCTATTTGCACGTGGGTGTTGAGTGAGGATTATTCTCAAGTAACCAGCCTCTAATTTCAGTTTGACATGATTGATAACGTTATCGTTTTTGAGTCAGGGTGCTTTGATTATTGATTCCCTCAACAAAACGTGCAAGTAATCTAGTACTCTTGTACATTGTCAGAGATGCTACAGTCCTTTAGGCAATTCATTAAAACTGAAGCCCTGTTTGATGGGCCTTAAAGATCTTATGCATCTTGTTCACTGCTGTCCTTAAGGAAGAAAACTTATCCAGGGTTTTCCCTACCCAGCTTGACCTGTAGTATTCCCTGGATTGGGTTTTTACCTGCTTCCATATGACTGTGCTCCAAATGAATCAAATTGACAGTGTTACTATCTCAGTGCACATTTTGATTTGTGATGGATTAGAAAAATTATCTCAATTTTTTTTAAAAACAACACCATTGTATTTAGGTCTAAACTATCAATTGCCAAATCAGTTTGATTGCCCAGTACTTCCTTAAGCTCATCTGTAGAGAATCCATTCAGAGTACTGTGTCTCTGGATAGAGATATAGAATCTCCAGTGCAGTTAACCCATCAAGTATGCATGGACCCTCCAAACAGCATCCTACCGAGACCCACCCCTCCATCCTATACTCACAACCCCACCTGGAGTTTTTACCATGACTAACTCACTTAACCTGTGCATCCAAATTTTTTTTTGGCATGGCAAATCCAACCTAACCTGCACATCTTTGGACTATGGAAGGAAACTGGATTACCCACACTCAGGGAGAACATGCAAACTTCAGACAGACAGTTGCCTAAGGTGGAATCAAACCTGGGTCTGTAGCCCTGTGAGGAAGCAATGCTAACCATGTTGCCCTAAGTAACATTTCAAATTATAATTATCTATCTTAGGCATAAGGAGATTTCAAAAATGGATTATTTGTTGCTGTCAGTCTAATTTTCATTTATTCCACTGGGATGGTGTGGAGTTATTCCTATAAAGCTAGTAGATCTGCAATAGAAGAGTTTTAAAGCAGGATGAAACTGAGCCATGTAGGCTAGAAGGTTCTCTTTAGCCTTTGATTTGTTTGATCTCAGCTGGGTGGCATGTGAGGCCTTTAAGCTGCAGTGTTTGTGGGCTGGTGGAGATAGTTAGCTAGGTTCTCACTCTCCATTAATACTGAGTAATCCCTCCTGGAAGATTCTTGTTGAAGATGAGGATTAATGGAAATTCTGAGTTTGTCCCAGACAAAACAGGCAAACAGTTAACATTTATTAGTCATACTGCTTGATAACATAGTTGATTGAGAACATACTGATGGGGCCAAATTGGATATGTCCTATTTCTTCCATACAGGACATACCTTGGCAATTTCTACTTTGTTGAATACATGCCAAAGTTGTTACTATACTAGAACAACTTGTCTAGTCCTGATGAAGGGCTTTTGCCCGAACCGTCGATTTTCCTGCTCCTCGGATGCAATATGACCTGATGTGTTTTTCCAGTACCACACTCTCGGCTCTAATCTCCAGCACCTGCAGTCCTCACTTTCACCAGCTTGTCTAGTAACCTAGTTCTGAAGCACAAGTCTTCAGCACTATAGCTAGCTATTGTTGGAGACTCTAATTTCAGCTATATCCGATATGTTCACTGTTTATTGCTATTATGCGGAGTGAGCTAAATTGGCTGAAGATTATGGAGCTGAAGAGAAGTCCAAAATGGATCATCTAATTGGCACTTTTAGCTGATGGTAGTTGTAAATGCTTCAATCTTGTAGTTTTCATTCAACTCCTGGCCTCTGCCATTTTTGACAATAGGAAATGAATCTGCAATCACTTCCTTCCAATTAGTTGTTTAATTGTACACCCCTTCCACAACTGGACGTGGCAGAAATGCAGAGTTTTGATCTAATCTGTTGATTGCTGTTTCACATAGCTCTGTCAATTGTATGCTGTTTCTGCATTTGCAGCATGTATGTAGCTTTGGTTGTAGCTCCACAAGGTTTGCCAGTCCTTTTTAGAGTTACCAGTTGCCTCTGTTAGCATGCTACCCTGCACTCAAATCTCGATCAATCCCTGAGTTTGATAATAGTAGTTTGAGGGATGTGCTGGGCCTTCAATTTATGGATTTTGGTGCAAACAAATCAGTGACTTCTGAAACAATGTCAGAGGTAGCCAGCTTTGCACTGAATATAAGTACAAGCTGGAGTAGACCATTTAGCCCGACAAGAATGCTCGACTGTGTCATACAGTCGTGGCTGATATTGTGCCCTAACTCCACTTTCAGGCCTTTCCAAAGTCCTTGATTTCTAGAAATTTAAAACATATGTCTATTTCGACCATAACTATGGGAAACAGAGGAATGGCCATAACAATTTCTCAGATTCAAAACCCTTTGATTGAGAAATTTCTCATCATCTCAATCTTTAACGTTTACTTCCTTATCTTGAGCTTGAGCCCCCTAATTTTAGGCTCTCCACTGGGAGAAATAGATTTTCAACATTTACCCTTGTCAGCTCTCAGAATCTGTTTCAATATAATCATCTCTCATTCTCCTAAATTCTGGAGTACTTGACAGGCACAATTTACTTATCCTCTCATACAGAACGTTATCTGAGGATCGCGTGTTGTTAACTTTCACTGTATTGCCTTCAGTGCAAAAACATCCTTCCTTGGATGTAGAGACCAAAACAATGCTTAGTACTCCTGACTCGATCTTCCTAAAGCCAAATATAATTATCACAATTAGACTCCAATCAGCTTGTAATAAGAACTACCATGCCGCTTACCTGCATACTAACATTGTGTCACAGGTATAAATGCACCCAAAATCTCTCTACATGTTGATATCCAGAAGTTTTACAGCTTTTAAAACTATCTTGCTGTAAGATCTATCCCATTAAACATGGTGCTAGTGCCATGAGGTATCCACAGTGTGAAGAAGGCATTCTCCCTTTGGGCCCTGTTGTGGTGACTGTACACAAGTTGTTATGGATAGATGCATCTAGATGGATTTGATTAATGAGGACAGTATCACATTGATTTTATCCTTGTATTAGTTATTTCATTACCTACCATGTGTCCAGTCTGGTACATGGGTCTTTCAGGTTTCAACCAGCTCAGTCAGTAGTTGTGCTACCAAGGTTTTTTTTAGTAATAGCCATTGAAGTCTGATTATAACTTTTCCTCTTGCAACCTTCAGCATTTTTTCGAAGTAGTGTTCAGTGTGGAAGAGTACTGATTCATCAGCTAAAGAAGGGTAATATATGGTGACCAAAAGGTTGCCCATGTTCAGCTTAACACCATGAGACTCAATGGAGTCCTGAATCAATGTTGCAGACTCCCAGAGTTACTTACTCCTCATTGCAAAGCACTCTTGCCAACACCTGTGTTGTTCCGTTATGCTGAAGACCAGGATGTGTCCAGGCTGGCGTTTGATTTGATTTGTTATTGTCACATGCACTGAAATACAGTGAAAAGTATTGTTTTGTGTGCTAACCAAACAAATCATACCTCAGTAGCTCAAGGAAATAGAACAGAATGTAGAATATAATGTTACAGTTACAGGGAAGAAGCTCTTTTTAAATTTGTTGGTATGTGTTTTCAAACGTTTGTGTCTCCTGTCCACCCGAAGAAGGTGGAAGAGAGTATAATCAGGATGGGAGGTGGTCTTTGATTATGCTGGCTGCTTTCCCAAGGCAGTGGGAAGTGTAAATGACATTAATTGAAGGAAAACTGGTTTTCATAATGGACCAGGCTATGTTCGCATCTCTCTGTAATTTCTTGCAGTCTTGGGCAGAGCCATTGCCATACCAAGCTGTGAGGCACCCAGACAGGATGCTTTCAGTAATGCATGTATAAAAATTGGTAAGCGTTGGACATGCTGAATTGGGACACTGGTTAAAAGGAACAATTTTGTTGCTTTAGCGACCTATGGGACAACCATGTTAGTGACAAAAGCTTTCAAGATTGACTGAATCGGTTCAGCCATTGTTTTGTCCATTGCCTTGGTTGGTGGTAGTTCCTCTTGGTTTTTATTTGTATTAGACCTACACATAGCAGTTTGATAGTCAAGCAGAGAGGAAAATCAGCAAAGTTTGCTTCTTTAGAATACTTGTAAAAGTCCTGCTTAAAAGTGCATATATGTGGATTTTTTAATCTGTTCGGGGATGTTATTACATACCTTTTTAAGAACCCAGATCCTCTGCCTCTGAGGTAGGGACATTCCTACTGCCCCACAAGAGCGCCTCATGTGGATGTCAGTGAAGACAGAACTGAGTGCATCTATGATGCGTCACCAGAGCTCAGTTGTTGTTCATGCTCGCAATTTTAAGAAACTGCACTACAAAGATATCAGGCACGCTTAATGTCACACAGTTCCTTCATTAAGTGAAGCTGGAGAGCAAAAAAAATAGAATATGGTCCTGAAAGGGGAAATGCACTGCTGTTCACCAGATGGCAAGTGCTTTGGTTTTCACAGAACGGCTTAACCCTGGCCTTTTTGGCACGCTGACCCTAGCAGCCCTGAGCAAGAGCAACGTCAGGAATTCAAAGTGGAGGCAACGGGCGCAATCTCTGACAAATGTAACATATTGCTCATGTATTCAGTATTTCTTAAAGCATCTTTCTCTTTCTTGACATTCTGAATCTTTAATTTTAACAAAGTGTTGTTTGATTAAACAATTGCAAACTTGAGCATGTTGCAAGTTGCAGAATAAATGAAGCCCTGAAATGAAGAGAAGGTCAAACCTATTAGAATAAACCAGGAACATACGGATAAGAACATCTGTTTATACTACATTGCAACTGAAAGTGTCATGCAAGGTAGACAGACAAATGTAGAGATTAATAATCCACTCACGAAAAGGAATATATACGAGAAGTTCCCAGTTCACTTGATAGCACAGATTTATGTTATTTATTTGGTAACTTTGTATTAATTAGGGTTTGGTTACGTGCTAGTTTTCAACAGCTGTATGGTGGCTTGAAAGCCATGAGTTCGGTTTAACGTGACCATTATACAAAGTAATTCTCATTTTCACCTGGCCCATCTTTGTTCCTTAACCCTCGCCTTGAAAGAGCAACTTCATAGAGACCAGTGAGATTTCTATCAACCGTGGTTCAGTAGATTAACACTTTCAAATCTTAATCAGAAGTTTGGTTAGCCTGACTCTCCAATACAATGCTGATAAAGATTTGCACTGTCAGAAGTGCTGTTATTTTGTTGAGATGTTAAAGTCATTTTCCCCCTCAGGTGTACATAAACACGGAATTGTTTCAGACAGCAGCTGTGAAGTTCTCCTATTGTCCGAGCCAATATTTGTCCCTTGAGCAATATCACAGAACAAATTATCTGATTATAGTTCACATTGTAGTTATTGGGGGTTTCTGCATGCAAATTCACTGCAGTGTTTACTAAATTAAAATAGTCACTACCATTCAAAAGCACGACATTAGCTGTAAAGCACTTTAGAATGTTCTGAGATCTTGAAAGGCACTATGTAAATCTAAGTCTTTTTCTCCATTTTCCACATCAGCTGTGCTTTTGCTTCCAGTATCACTGTGGGACTAGACTGAGTTTTTGGCATTTGCATTTTGTTGTTCTGAGTTGAGGCAGACCCTAACTAACTTTCAAACATCCGTACTCTAATTAGATAACTTGCTGATACTGGTTCAGTGTCTCCTAAGTGAGCTGTGCAAAGAGGACTTTTTCCCTAGCCGCACATTATTACCCTTGTAATCATTCCATTAACTTTTCAGAAGCAAGTTTTATGACGTGTGTAGTTAGATAATATGTTGGATAATAGAAGGAATTTGCTGAATTGGTTCATAATCGTAATTGCTACAAAGGGAACTGATTCATCTGTTACTGCTATACGTTACTTGTTTTTAATGGTTTATTGTCACTGGAAACGTGGAAGCAGGCGTTGTTATGGAGCACTCTCCCCCTATCACTTTATAAATGGGAAGCCCCTCTACCTCTTGCACGAGATGCTCTGGTTGTTGAAGTCAAAATTTAAAATGATGTTCTGAAGACTGGACCTCAAATGTTAAGTCTGTTTTCTGTGCACAGATGCTGCCAGGTCTGCTAAGTTTCTCCAGCAATTTCTGTTTTTATTTAAGATGATGTCTTGCTCTTTTCCAAACATTGCTGAGCACAAAAATCAAAACTGATGCTCCAGCATAATACTGAGGAAATGTTGCAATCTCAGAGTTGCTACCTTGTAAGATTCTTTTCCTCATTCATGGAAGTGATATTGTCTATCTGTTTATTGTCCTTAAGGTAATGATGAGGTACCTTCTTGAACCACTGCAGTCCACATTGTGTAGGTTCACCTAGAGTGCTACTCTGGAGGAGTTCCTGAATGTTTGATCTAGTCACATTGAAGGAATAACAATATAGGTCCAAGTCAAGATGGTGTGTGACTTGGAGGATGACTTGAAAGGTAATAATATTCCATGTTTCCAGCTGCTAAGGTTCTTGTAAACTGATGGATGTCATAGATTTGGAAGATTAGATTAGATTCCCTACAGTGTGGAAACAAGCCCTTCAGCCCAACAAGTTCACACCAACCCTCCGAAAAGCAACCCATCCAGACACATTTCCCCTACATCTACCCCTGACTAATGCACCTAACACTACTGGCAATTCAGCATGGCCATTTCACCTGACCTGCACATTTTTGGAATGTGGGAGGAAACACCCAGAGGAAACCCACGCAGACACTGGGAAAATGTGCAAACTCCACACAGACAGTTGTCCAAGCTGGGAATTGAACCTGGGACTCTGGCACTGTGAGGCAGCAGTGCTAACCACTGAACTATCATGCTATGCAATTGAAGGACCCTTAGTAAGTTGCTGAGTTGCATCTTGTGGATGGTACACACTGCTGCCACTTTGTACTGATGGTGGTTGGATGGAGTGCTGATCAAATGGGCCGATTTGTCCTCATCAAGGCAAGTGAAAATTATTTAATCATTTGTGCTTTGTAGATGATGAGCAGGCTTTGGGAATGATTTAAATGCCACAAAAGTTTCAGTTTTTGGCCTGTTCTTGTAGCCGCAGTATTTTTTGGCTGGACCAATTAAGTTTCTGTCAAAAGTGACCCACTGGATGTTGATGATCGAGGGTTTCACTGATGGCAATGGTGTTGAATATCAAGGGGTGTTAATTAGATCCTCTTTTATTTGAAGGAGATGGTCCTTACTTGTGATTTATGTGCCACGAATGTTACTTGTCACTTAAAACCCCAGAACTGAATGTTGTCAAAGTCTTGCTGTATGCAGGAAGAGATTGCTATCATATCTGAAGAAATGCAGATGTTACTAAACTTTGTTCAGTCGTCAGTGAACATCCCCACTTCTGACCTTCTGTTGGAGTGAAAGTCATTGTTAAAGGAGCTGGAGATGATTGGTCCTGGTTGAGTACCCTGCAGCAAAAGAGTTCTTATAGCAGTTGTAGTCTCCCTGCCTGTGAACCAGGAGGCCTGGCGTCAAGTCCAACCCCCTTCAGAGGTGTGTTATAACATCTTGAACAGATTGATTCTTTTGGCACTCTGGTAGCATCTCTGCCTCTTAGTCAAGAGGCCTAGTTTCAAGTCCCATTTACTCCAAAGGTGTGAAATTACATTTCTGAACAGGTTGTTTAGAAGATATCTACTCTGCAGCAATATTGTAGGGGTGAGGTGTTTGGCCTCCAAGAGCCAAACCCTGTTCATCTCTGCTGAGCATGACTCAGGCAAGTGGAGACTGCGATTTTGTTGAGACTTCATGATCTCACACTCGGTCAGTTGCTGCATTCATTTCAAAGTCAGTCACTCTCACTTCACAACTGGAATTCAGGACACTATATAAGGTCTAAAACTGATTGATTGTTTATGATAAAATATAAAGTGAGCACTGGTCAACAGTGTTGTTGTGGAAGCATCGCTTAATAACACCTGCTGACAATGCTTACCATAATTTTGCTGATGATTGAGAGTGAACTGAGTTGCAGGAGTTGGCCAGGATTAATTTGCCCTATTTTAATTTAATTTCATGGACACACAACTTGTGGGCAGTTTTCCACATTGTCAGGTAGATGTCTATGTTGTAGCTTTATTGGAACATCTTGGCTAGAACTATTGGTAGTTCTGGAGTGCTTGCCTTTGGTTACCCGTATGTTTGATGACCCGTTTCTCTTCCATATGCCTTCAGCCAATTCTTGATATACATAAAATATATTGAATTTACTGAAAATTGGCATCTGTTAAGCTGGGGGACCACAAGAGTCCTAAAGGGATCATCCATTCAACTCTTCATAGTGCTGGCAATTGCTTGAACTTGTCATTCACATTGATTGCTGTGCATCCCCATCATTGAGAATGTAGTTTTTTTTGTGGAGGCTCCTTCTCAGGTTAGTTGATGACTAACCTACTGCGAATCCTCTTGCAAGGATGCCTACCTTGAAGAAGCTCTCCTCCTTTCTCCTCCCCCCACCTTATCTCAGTCCCAACCCTCAGATTCATACCTGAAGAAGGGCTTATGCCCAAAACGTCGATTGTCCTGCTCCTCAGAAGCTGCCTGGCCTGCTGTGTTTTTCCAGCACCACATTTTTCAACTCTGGTACTCCAGTATCTGCAGTCCTCACTTTCTCCTAGTTGATAACTTGTTTGTCACCATTCATGACTGGATGTGGCAGGATGGCAGAGGGTTAATCTGATGTGTTGCTTGTGGGATTGTTTATCCCTGTTTCTTCGACGTTAAGCCGTGGCCACATATCCACTTTGGGTGGGTGTAAAAGTTTCCATTGCACTAGTTCCACCAAATGGCAGAATATCTGGTTATCAGATTGGTCTTTATAGGAGCCTTTTGTATGTAAAGTTAGCTGCTGTATATCCTATGAAGCACCAGTGATGACCCTTGAAAGTACTTGGTTATCTTTAAATGCTTTGGGACACTGTACGATTGAGAATGGTGTTGTATAAATGCAAATTTTTCTTTTCCTGCCCTTCTCACCAATTTCATACAGGAAGTGAAAGCTAATGAGCATCTGTAAGGGAAGCCCTTACCTGAGCTTAATTTGTCCTTCTAACCCAAAATATGTGGTCCACAACATTCATCCCATTGATCTGCCTGCAAGTAGCTAATAGCATGCGCTGAGTTGTGTACCTGGGAAATGACTTCTGTGTAACCCAGTCACTTGCAAATTGGTGTATCTACCAGATTCCTAGATTTTTTTTTCAGTTGTTAATTGCCCTTTCTTGTTCAGCGTTTCTAATTGTGAGCAGTAAAAGTGGACAATGGATGAGATGGGAACTCTGCTGTACAATGCATCCTTTTAAAAATATCTTCATTCATTTCCAGTGCAGGAAGTGGTTCAAGCACATGCCCTTCTCACAGGCTGATCTATATAATGTAATCAAATTAGTCTTGAATGTCCATCAACTGAATTAGTACAGATTGGCATGTCAGCAATATTATTGCTGTCACCAGTAGGTCACAGCTTGCAGGTCAATCTCTATCCATTAGAGACAAATCAATGTGCCACTACTCTTAGGTTGGCAACTGCATTGCAAGTTCAGCAGGGTGGTGCAGAGTGTGTGTGGTGGCTGGAGGGGTGGAAATTTGGCTGTAATCCTGAACAAAAAGAGCTAGCAGAAAGAGCATTTAAGAAGGAAAGAGGTAGAAAGGGGGTTATGTTTCTATTCAGACCATCGTTTCTCCTCTAAACAGGAACAGGTTAGTAAGCCCCTCAGGGAGATTGCAGCTTTGCAATGTCAGTTGAGTTGCATTGACTATTCAGAGAAGGCTGTTTACAACACATGAACGACTATCAACAATTAATCCTTGTGTATCAATAATTAATGAGAATGCATCAAAAATGCTTCCATTGAATGAGAAAATGCTTTAACAAGCCACTGTGTGGGATGACCATATGGATACGTTATCAGAGACCTGGTTTTGATACATTGATAAAAATGGTTTGAGGAGAGAAATTAAAAATATACAGTTTTGGGAGAGGCAATGCAATTCCAGTTTTGTTGATAACTTTGTGGAAAATTGCTCTGTAGTCTCATAACCTGGGTTTAATTGAAGTCAATTTTATTAGAACAGTCATTTCAATTTGTGTTGGTTTATCTAGGATCATCTCCACAGTGGAAATCTGGTGAGCCAGTGAAGACCAAGACAAGTCTACAAACGCTGAGTTCATCGTAATTACTGAATGTAGAGGGAAAAAAATGTACCAGATTCTTAGCAATTGGATAATTACTTTGTTGTTTTAACCTCTGAAATGTGCTGCCATCAACTGCCAAGTAGCCTGTCGTCTTACTGAATTGTAGTAATGTGCACATGAAGTGAAACCCATGAGTTGTATTTGGGAAGAGGTAGTGGCAGTTTTGCCACCAAGATTGGAAGACTTCAACTTGGACTTCAACAGTACAGTGGATATGAGCCTCGTATTCTTATTAAGAGAAACAGTGGAATTACTATACAAAGGCCAGAACATAGACAAGTGCCTGCAGCTCAGTCAGACTATTGTGGATTTCTCTTGGGAGAAGCTTAATATTGGAACTTGGAGGGACGTGGATAAGGAGTGGAGGAGAGTGTATTCTCATGGCTGTCTTTTTAAAGCTGTTTGTTTGTGCAAGGATGAAGGAACGGTTAGTGAGGCAATAAAAACTTGTGATATGGGTTTGTTGATGGGGGCAATCATATTGGACAACATTCTCAACAGACTGGTCAGAGTTCTTCAGAGATACACTCTTGGGAAAAGGCCTTTAGAAGATGCTGCATCCCATCAGGAATCAAGCAGAAAGGTACTGTTTTATATTACTATGCAGCTACTTTTCTCTATATTTACATTATTATATTAAGAATTGATAGATCAAGCAAATTCAGTAAGATATTTTTCCATGTAAATCCTAATGATGGGGACTGGAATGGTTGGCACTTTGGAATAACAGCAGAATAATGGGAGAGAAAATGGCTGTGTGTGATAAATCAGAATGGAAATGAGGTTGAAATAGTTTCACAACACACATTTGACATTATTGCCTATAATGCAATGCTAATTGACTATAAAGAGATGGGAGAAGGTAATGATGGGCGGTACTGTAAATGGAAATGTAAAATTACAGAGTGACTTTGTTATTAACAATCCCAGACCTAAGAATTAATTTAGTTTGCTTTATTAAACTGGAAAGGGTGCAAAAAAGATTTACAAAGATGTTACCAAGATTGGAGGATTTGAATTATAAGGAGAGGTTGGACAGGTTGGGTCTTTTTTTCCCCTGGAATGTAAGAGGCTGAGGGGTGATCTTGTAGAGGTTTATAAAATAATGAGGAGCATAGATAAGGTGAATAGCCAAGGTCATTTGTCCAGGATAAGGAAGTTCAAAACTAGAGGGCATAGGTTTAAGCTGAGAGGGGAAGGGTCTGAAAGGGACCTGAGAGGCAACTTTTTCACACACAGGGTAGTGCATTTATAAACGAGCTGCCAGACAAGGTGGTAGAGGCTAGTACAGTTACAATATTGGAAAGGTATTTGGACAGGTACATGGATAGGAAGGGTTTATAAGGAAATGGGTCAAATTCAGGCAAATGGGACTAGATCAGTTTAGGAATTCTGGTTGGCATGGATGAATTGAGCAGAAGAGCATATTTTTGTGCTGTGTGACTTTATGACTCTATAGAACAACAACTTTCCTCTAACAGGAAGACTAGAATTGAATGCTATATTCCAGAAGTGGCCTCTCCAGTGTCCTGTACAGCCACAAAATGACATCCCAACTCTTATACTCAGTGCATTGACCAAGCTTACCCAAATGCCTACTTCACTATCCTGTCTACCTTTGCCTCCACTTTCAAGTAACTATGAGCCTGCACTCCTGGTTCTCATTGTTCAGCAATATTCCACAGGACCCTACCATTAGATGTTTAAGTCATGCCCTGATTTGCCTGACCAAAATGCAAACTTCGCATTTTTCTAAATTAAACTCCATCTGCTACTCCTTGATTAAGATTGTGTTGTATTCTGAAGTAACCTTCTTCACTGTCCGTTACACCATCAATTGTGGTGTCATCTAACTTATTAACCATTCCTCCTGTATTCACATCCAGATTATTTTTTATAAGTTACAAAAAGCAGTGGATCCAGCACCGATCCTTGCGACACTACTGGTCCCAGGCCTCCAGTCCAATAAACAATCCTCTACCACTCTGTTTCTTAAGTTCAAGCCGGTGACAGACTCTCCCTGGATTCCATGTGTCCTAAGCTTGTTTAACCAGTCTACCATGCAGTGCCTTGTCGAATGCTTTGTTGAAGCCCATGTAGAAATCGTCTACCATTTTGTCTTCATTCATCTTTTTTGTCACTTGTTTGAAAACTCAATCAAGTTAGACATGACATCCCACACATAAAGCCATGTTGACTATCCTAATTAGTTCTTGCCTTTCCAAATACAGATAAACCCTGTCCCTCAGAATCCCCTCCAACAACTTTCCCATCATTGATCTATAGTTCCCTGATTTTTTTTCCTTACCACCTTTCTGAAATGATGGCACTAGATTAGCCATCCTCCAGTCTTCCAGCACTTCACCTATGGCTCTGATACAAATATTTTAGCGAGGGGCCCAGCATTCACTTCCCTAGCTTCCCAGAAAGTTCTGGGGTACACTTGGTTAGGTCCTGGGGATTTATGCACCTTAATACATTTTAAGACATCCAGCACTGCCACCTCTGTAATATGGAGATATCACTACTTATTTCTCCAAGTTCTCTAGCTTCTGTGTCCTTTTCCACAGTACATAACGACGAGAAATACTCATTTAATATCTAACCCATCTCCTGAGGTTCAACACACAGATGATTTTGTTGATCTTTAAAGGGCCTTATTCCTCCCTAGTTACTGTTTTGCTCTTAATGTATTTGTAGAATTGTTTTGGATTCTCTTTAACCCTACTTGCCAAAGCTATCTCATGTTTCCTTTTTTGCCTCCTGATTTCCGTCTTGTATTTACTCCTAATGCCCTTACACTCCTCTAGGGATTCACTTTATCTCAGCTGTCTATACCTGACATATCCTTTTTCTTGACCAGAGCTTCAATTTCTCTAGTCATCCAGTATTCCCCACAGCTGTCAGTGTTGCCTTTCACACTTAAAGGAACATTCTGCCTCTAGACTCTCGTTATCATGATTTTGAAGGCTTCCCACCTTCCAACTGTCCCTCTACCTCTGAATAGCCTCTTCCAATCAATGATTGAAAGTTATTGCCTAATGTCATCAAAATTGGCCTTACTCCAATTTAGAACTTCACCTTTTAGATTAGGTCTATCCTTTTTCATCATTGTTTCAAAACTAATGGAATTATGTTCTCTGGACCCAAAGTGCTCCCCCACTGACACCTCCCAAGAGATGGTCACATTTTACTCCTCTAGTAGGTACATCCACACACTGAATAAGAAAATTTTCTTGTACACACTTAACAAGTTCCTCTCCAAGCAAGCCTTTAATTTTAGATTAGATTAGATTAGATTAGATTCCCTACTGTGTGGAAACAGGTCCTTCGGCCCAACAAGTCCACACTGACCCTCCGAAGAGCAACCACCCAGACCCATTCCCCTACATCTGTGATCTTCTTGTAAATTTGCTTCTCAATTTCCTGCTGACTATTGGGGCCCTATAGTACAATCCTAATAAGGTGATCATCCCTCTCTTATTTCCCAGTTCCACCCATATAACTTCACTGGACATACTTCCAGGAATATTCTCCCTAAGTACAGCTGTAATGTTATCCTTAACTAAAAACAGCACTCCCCCTCTTCGCTTGTTCCCCTTTCAATCCTTCCTGTGGTATCTAAACCATAGCTAGTTCAGTTTAGGAAACCTGATCAGCCCACCTTGTCCATTTCATGCTGTATGACTCTGGAGAAGGAAATCTGCCATCCCTGTGCGGTCTTGTCTACATGTGACCCAGACCCATAGGAATGTGGCTGATTCCTAACTGATGTCTGAAATGGCCTGAGCAAGCCTTCTCAGCAGTAGTTAGGGATGGCAATGAATGTTGGCCTTATCAGTAATACTCACCTTTTTTTTAAGAAGTTGAGCATTTAGGGCAAGACTGCATCCTAAATCCAACCCAGCGCCTCTTCCACACTCCTCTGCCCAAACATTGCAAACACTGTCTGTTTTACTTGGGTCTGCAGCAGGCGAGCATCTGGATCTTGTGGGGATAATTAATTAGAAAAGAGGAGGGTGGTGAATATTCTGGGTTTGGATGATGCAGATGATTTTGGATCAATGATTTCCAAAGCTTTATGGTGTGAAACAGCCACTGAGTATTTTTCTCACCTTATATCTGAACCTGCATTAGATTAATTGATCAAGCTTTGCTTGGTCAATAACTCCATTTTTTTGCATAACTCAGTGACTAGGATGGGTGAATCTGATGGACATTATACTTTATTCAACCAGCAAGTCCTGTATTCCTGGAGAATGGAGAGCTCAGACTTAGCCAGTTGGTTGGGAAATGTATTTCCTCATAAATTCATCAGAAACTAAACGTGGGATTAACACAAATCACTGACAGGTTCTGACTTTTTAAAAATGTAATTGATTTTGTGATTCCAGAAGCTAAGTGTTTCTCTTCCTCTGGTACAAGAGATGAGAACCGAAATGGCTGTTCCAAGAATCCACTGCCCTTCACTGGAATATTTTAGAACACACTATCTCATTCCACAGAAACCTGTCATACTGGAGGGAATTGTTGATCACTGGCCTGCTGTGAGGGATTGTAAATGGAGGTACGTATAGGCATTGAGAATCTCCAACATTTTAAAAAATTGGATACACTGTCAGTAACCTCCATCTTTCATATTAAATAAAAACAGTAAAATGCCATATAATTGCAACAGTACAGTACTAATTATGTACCATTGTTCTGTTGTGAAGGACATTTTTCTGGAGCTGCAGTACACCTTTGCAAGCCTTTTGGGGTGGATGTCTGATTAATGAGCACTAATTATCCTATCTGCGGTAACCTTACAGTGTAGTGATACCATGCATCATGGTAACAACAGACCAGTCATTTTTCTTCTGTTAACTATATGCAAGTCCTTACAAATCCAAGCCAAGCAGCATTGCAGTGAGACATTTGCTTGTGCTCTATCAGGAGAACACAGACTGTGGGGAGAGACTAGGTACTGTACAGGATTAAGCGCTGATATTTTTACCTCAACAAATAGTTCCAAAATAGGCTGATTTTGGTAAGTGGTACCCATTAGGGAGGAGAATTGGTGATGTAGCATTTCTGTCTTTTACTCAGAGATTTATTGGTTCTACCATCATTCTAGATAGAATCAACAGTTTTCTGCTGCTAGAAATGTCAAACTGCACTGAGAAAACTTCAGTACATATTTAACCAATTGTGTAAGTGCCCTGGGAGTGTTGAATCCTGGCATTCTCAGGATTGAATTCCTCCAATATGTTGTTACTTGTAATCAGGTCCAGATATCCTGGGTTTCATACAGAAATTGACTGACTGTTCTTCACAGCGTGGAGTACATCCGTGACATTGCAGGCTATCGCACTGTGCCAGTAGAACTGGGTTCTCGTTACACTGATGAACAATGGTCCCAGACTCTGATGACTGTGAATGAATTCATTGAGAAGTATGTTTTGGACCAGGTTAGTTTCTTGATATCAATTGTCGTTTAAAGCCATTGTGTTCCTAGAGTTAAATAATTTTGAAAGCTGGTTAATATATCCATACTATCTGCAATATAATTTTAATTGCATATCAGTGTTTTTGAAGGTGAGGAATAATGGTACAGAATTTATAGATTTGAAAACAAGTTGTCCATGGAAAAGCTTAAGAGTGTTAACTCAAGATACTCATACTTCCAAGGAACTCATTTTCTATCCCTACACATGATACCTGTTCCCTTCCATGCCTTTGTTATTTCAAGGATCACCCTATTTTTCTTTAATTCCCTGCAGTCATCCATCTTAGATCTGCTTCTTATTGTCACTCATTGCGTACTCACCATTATATCCTGATCTCGAGAATTCTCACCCTTTTGGTTGCACACTCTCCTTAAAGCTTCCTAAACTCCACCCCACCATCTATCGCCTTGGTTCTGCTAACATCATTCACATTTTATCTTAATCTGCACTGCTCGGCTGTCCTCTGCTCCATGATACCTTGCTATCTGTGGAGAACACTGTACTGTGAATGCTGGATGATTTTATTATCAAATAAACCCAGCCTTGCATAATGGCAGCAAGTCTGTCCTAGAACTCTAGCTAACTGAGTGATTCTAACTTGCAATTTAGCTGGAGATCTTATGTGCTTCCTGGAACTATTTCCACATAAATGGAGTTATTGACCACTGAGTATGTATGGAGCTGATGGAGTATGTGGTCCATGCTATGTTACTTGCCCAGTCACTAATGTGTAACATGTAATCACCGACTTCCTGATTCTTCCTGTAGGTGGAGCAGGAGCCCATTGGATATCTAGCACAGCATCAACTATTTGAACAGGTGAGGCTCTTCCTCTGTACAAACTATTCCATAACTGCCAGTAGCATCTTGCCAAAGCATCCACTGTTTGTGTAAATGCAGATAGAGTTGACTTTTTACATGTTGAACTGGTTAATTAGTTTTATCTTTTCTGTAGATCCCAGAGTTACGACAGGACATCGACATACCAGATTACTGTTGTCTAGGAGATGGTGATGAAGATGAGATCACCATAAATGCCTGGTTTGGGCCAATAGGAACAATTTCCCCCCTACACCAGGATCCACAACAAAACTTCCTAACACAGGTTAGTGCAGAAACAAAATCAATATATATTGTAAATACAAAGCAACATTGTAGTAAGAAAGAACCAGATTAGGGTGAGTTGTCTAGGGTAATGGCTAAACTGCGGTCAGATCCAGGGAACAGCCAAAATCCATCACTGAGAGCAGGACCAAAGTTAAAAAGAATTGGAGAAAAGCTGAAGTTTGTCGATAACAACTTCATCACTTGTGAAGAATAGTTATATTGGACTTGAAACATTAACTCTGTTTCTCTGTCCATAGATGCTACCAGACCTGTTGAATTTCTCTCACATTTTCAGGTTTTATTACAAAATTCTGGCATCCACAGAATTTTCCTTTAACTTTTGAATTAAGCAACAACATTGAGGGGACAAATCCAATTAAGCTGCAATAACTAGGGTAGTTTTCATACACCACCAACAACAAGCCATGCTGGCTGCAAAGTGCAAGCAAAACCCCAGGAGTATTTAATAAAATGACTGGACTAAAAAAGAACCAAGATTACCATTGCCTGTATAGTGAAATATTAATTGCTGATGCTATTTTAGGAGTTTAAAAGTCTACATGTTCTAGATGGAAGTGAAACGTGAAGTAGGTGGGGAGTTTGTCAGCATAAACTTGTCATATAGTCTGTGCCATTTAAATTTTTGCAACTTCAGTTTGAATCAGATGATTTTCTGGCCACCAGGCTTGCTCTAGTTGGTGGCTGCTTTTCACAGTAGATGAGAGCCCAATGTCATCATGGAAACTATGTTGTGACTTCTACAGTGCAATCACATGTTAATCAAGTGGTTGGATGTTGAATGGCGGTGAAAGGTTTGTTAGCATTCTGTTGATGTACCTAATCAGGAGGTCTTGTCACTTACAGACTGTTAGAAGGATTAGATGTTAATTTATAATGAATGATTCAATTTGAACTACATTCCAGCCAAGCAGAAAATGTTAGTTTTCTAGTAGGAGATCTTGTAAAACTTTCCCTTCTGTGAGCGTATATTTGAGTCTGTGTGCACATGTTTCTATATGCGCACATTCACCAATTGTCTGAATTCGCAAAGAATGACCAATTGTGTTAGGCCCGAGAGGCACTGCTGACATCACTAAGAGCAGGTAAACAGTCTTCTATAAGGTTCCTTCTATCTGTGTGAAAATGCTAAACCATTCTGTCTCTGGCAGGTGGTGGGTCAGAAATATATCCGCCTGTATTCTCCAGCAGAGACTGGAAGACTGTATCCTCATTCAACCCAACTATTGCACAACACCAGTCAGGTAAGAAAGCAGCTTTGAGTTTGGGAGAAGCTAAAGTACTGGATTGGATTCCTACAGAAGTGGGCGGAGAGGGGTTATGTCATTGGGATTAATATAGCCTTAGTTATGAGGCAGATATATGATCAGAAGTTTAGTTTGGGGAATGTAGGGCAGAAGATGTATAAAGTCTGGCACAGCTTGAGATAGTTACCTAGATGGGTAGTTATGCAGTGGGATGTGGATATAGGGTTGGAGACAGGGATTGAGACAAGTGAATGGATGAGAGGACCGTGTGTTAATCTGTTGGTCCTAGCTAACTCTGTACACATTGTCTTTCTGATTGGGCTGATAAACTGATCCCAACTTCAGTTAACGAACATTTTTGTTATTTTTCAGGTGGATGTGGAGAACCCAGATTTGGTCAGTTTTCCAGAGTTTAAATTTGCTGATTTCCAGGAATGCGTACTGAGGCCAGGAGAGGTCCTGTTTATCCCAATGAAGTACTGGCATTATGTGAGGTCACTGGACATCAGCTTCTCTGTCAGCTTCTGGTGGTCCTGACTCTTCCATTCCACGTAAGATGAAATGTGAGCCATTGAGTTGTGGGAAATTTCTCACTACTGGAGCTAAATGTGGCAGAAGAGAATTTCTACAGCCAACCTGGAGAGGAGAGAACCAGAAAGGAAAAAACAGAGGGGGAATGAGGCTGAAAAAGAATAAGAGAAATGAAAGACAGATGCAGACTGATTGAGAAAGCAATAGTGAGATGAATAGAAAAGGAAAGAGAGAGAAAGCAAGCGAAAAACAAGAGATGGAATAAGAGATGGTCTGATGTCATTTACAAACTTTGAGCATTAATCTGCAATTGATCAGAAAGTGAATTTCTCTGCAGCTGCTGATCTTCCCCTCAGATTAAGCCATATCTCATCATCAGGACCAGATCACAGCTGAATGTGGTTTATATGATTTCTTCTGGGTGAGTGGTGATAGATCAGAGATTTTTCCAGAACTGGCAACAAAGATTTCTTTGGTTACACCACCAAGCAACTGCTAAAGAATCTTGTGTATGCAGGATGCTGTAAAATGTTCTCTTAATTAAGTGTAAGGGCATTGTACTCTCAATGGGAGAGGAGAAATTCTTTAAATGCAGAAAACCTCCAGTGAAAGTATGTAAAACTTGGAGATGATACAGTCCAAAGAGGTGCTTCATTTATAACATCAGCACCACATGCTGAAGAGTTCCCTATCAGTTCACCCAGCGAGAGAACCCACACAGTGGTGTCCTTTAATGATATGCCATTCTTCCTGCTCCAACTTTGGTCACAGTTTAATCAGCATTAGCACTGGCTAGAATATCCTTTGGCTGAAGAGTTTAATAATTTCCCTGCTCAGTAATTGTAAAAGATCCCTGGCACTGTTCAATGATCAGTGTTCTCTCCAAGTCCTTCCCTTAACCAGCAGATTAATTGAGTAATTTGTCTCCCTGCTGTTCGTTAGTATTTGGCTCAGTGCTAATGGACCACTTTAATTCTCCACAGAATAACATCGACTGGTACAAAGTAATCCATCACTTGTGAAAGATTTTAAGACATTTCTGAGACATGCAGTGTGCTCAATGCATGTTCCTTCTCAATGTGTGGTTTGTTTAACATTATTTTGGAAAGGGAAACATGGGTTATCATAGTTCACTTAACTGTTTCTGGATAGTAACTGGTAATAGAGCTAGAAGCTCATCCTTTGTGTGTTTCACCAAAAACGATCTTTGCTTTATCACTGAAGTTTGTCTGTTATCTGTAGTGAAGAAGAAGAATTAAATTGAAAGCAATGCTGTACTGACACCTGGTGCCAAGTGTGTGCATCATAATGCTGTTAGAGACGCTGCATGAAGTCTGAGGCCTGCATTCTTTCCTTGGAAGAGTGATTTCTAGTATTCAGTTCTCTGCTTAACTGATAGTAGGTTGAGAAAATAAATGGTAACAGAGCCCTTCATCAGGAATGAGATTGGGAGCCTCGAGGGTGGAGAGATTAAATGAGAGGGGGTGGGGCTGGGGCTGAGGAGAAGGTAGCTGAAAGTGCAATAGGTGGAGGTAAAGGTGACGGGTCGGAGAGGAGTGGAGCAGATAGGTGGGAAGGAAAATTGACAGGGGGGCAGGTCATGAGGGTGATGCTGAGCTGGAAGATTAGAACTGGGGTAAGATGGGGGGGAGGAATGAGCAAACTGGTGAAGTCCACATTGATGCCCTGGGGTTGAAGGGTTCCAAGGCGGAAGATAAGGCATTCTTCCTCCAGGCTCCCAGCCTCATTCCTGATGAAGGGCTCCAGCCTGAAACGTCAATTTTCCTGCTCCTCCGATGATGCCTGACCTGCTGTGCTTTTCCAGCAACACACCTCAATTCTGATCTCCAGCATCTGCAAACCTCACTATCTCAAAGTAACCAAGGTTCCTGGTCTATCCAATTGCTGTCCTGAAAAACATTGTGTTTGAGAATGTTGGGTGAAGACGGGATCTGGCTAACCTATGTTTCTCCCTATAGTTGAATAATCTCCCAGTACTAACTCCCCAGGCTCCTGTTAGTGGTCGTTCGTTTGTGAGGTTTCAGAATGCTGCTACAGATGAAACTGTGGACATGTGCTGGGTCCTGAAATTCAACTCAAATATTCTGCTCAGAATTGCTTGTCTTCTTTTTTGCTACAATTCTCATTGCCTCCACAATACTCAGTGTGGGCGTGATTTACTGATAAGTGATATATATCAATATGTGTATGAGAAACCTTTGGCCCCAATCACTTTCTGGTTGTGTTTCAGTCCTATTTCAGGTAGTGTTCATGCACTCAGTAAGGTCCAGACTCTCAGCTTAATCTCTGACTCAACTTCCTATGATAATTAAGCAATGTTTAATCAGAAATCTTCTGAGAGAGATGATGCAAGGGTACTAATAGCACAGAGATCTTGTTTTTGAGTAAGAAGGCCAGGAGTGTTAAAACAGTCACCAGTATATGTACTTGATCAATAGTTATCTGCCTTCATTACCATTACACTCTGGCCTGCTCACTGATCTGTGAGTAAGAATAAAATCAATTACAGACTGAGAACAAAAAAAATTCCTGATGAAGGGCTTTTGCCCGAAACATCAATTTTACTGCTCCTCGGATGCTGCCTGAACTGCTGTGCTCTTCCAGCACCACTAATCCAAAATCTGGTTTCCAGCATCTGCAGTCATTATTTTTATCAAAAAAAATTCTAACAGGTTCCAAATTCTAGTTTGTGTCTGTTTAAATTCGGACTGTCAGGACTTCATTTCATTCTGAAGTTTTTCTGTCTTTGTTGCCTATGGACTGATGATATAATTTTCCACAGCAGTGCTTCTGATATGAGATCCTTTTCCTTCAACCCATTTTCATTTCACACTTCTCTCATTTCCTCCCCTAATAAACTCTTTCCTACAACTATAATAGAGTTCTCTTCACTCTCACCTTCTACCCCAGCTGTCTCCATATGCAATGCCATTTTTTTCGGCTCCATTCTGATAACACCACCAAACACTGCCAGCCCCTTTGAGCATTCTGAAGGGGCTATTCCCTCCTGGCACCCAAAAGCCTGCAGTTTTTTTTCCCTTCATCAGTTTGCTCATTCTGCACACTAGCTGCAAACTATTAATTTCTAAAGCTTAACATTGGGAATGATTATAGCTATTATTATGTAATCTATCTCTAATACATACTCGTTTTAAGCATGCAGTTAAGGTTGGGCATTCATGAGGTGCTGTGGACTATCAACAGCAGAATTGTACTTCTCCACAATTTGCAAACTCATGGCCCAGCATATCCCTCATTCAACCATTACCTTCAAGCCAGGGCCTTTATGAGAGTGTGCAGGACGGCATGCTAGGACTAACACCAGGCACATCACACCTACAAATGAGGTGATAACCTGTGAAGCTTCCAAACAAGATTATTTACATGCCAAAGAGCATATACAAGGGATAGGCCGAGCTAAACCACCCTGCAACCAATGGATCAGAACTAAGCTCAATAGTCCTGCCATTAGGGTTGACATTAGAATGGCAAATATTCAAAAAGCAACAGGTGAACTGCAGCAATTGTCCATTCCTGTCTGTTGCAAAAGTAAAATATTAAAGAAATAATACAACTAGAGTCAGAGCCACACAGCACGGAAATTGACCCTTTGGCCCAACTTGTCCAAGCTGCCTACGTTTGGCCCGTACCCACTTTCCTATCCTTGTACCTGTCCAAATGTCTTAAATGTTGTAATTATACCAACTTACACCACTTTCTCTAGCAACTTATTCCATACATGCAGCATCCCTGTGTGAAGAAGGTGTCCCTTGGGTCTCTTTCAAACCTTCCCCTCTCACCTTTAACCTATACCCTCTAGTTTTGGACTGCCCTACCTTGGGGAAAAGTCCTTGACTCTTCACCTTACTTATGCCCCTCATAATTTTATAAGTGTCTATAAGGTCAACCCTCAGTCTTAAATGCTCTAGGGAAAGAAGTCCCAGCCTATCCAGACTCTCCTCATTCAATACTTCCAGTCTTGGTAATATCCCTGTAAATCTTTTATGCACCCTTTCCAGTTTAATAAGGTCCTCCCCATATCAGGGCAAACAAAACTCTGTGCAGTACTCCAACTTTTGGAGGATAAAGAGAATAATTTAAGAAAAGGAAAATAGAGTACGAGAGTAAGCTTGCAGGGAACATCAAAAACAAAGGTAAAAGTTCTTCCAGGTATAAGACCATAAGACATAGGAGTGGAAGTAAGGCCATTCGGCCCATCGAGTCCACTCCGCCATTCAATCATGGCTGATGGGCATTTCAACTCCACTTACCAGCGTTCTCCCCGTAGCCCTTAATTCCTCGAGACAACAAAAATCTATCAATCTCAGCCTTGAAGACATTTAGCTTCCCGGCCTCCACTGCACTCCGTGGCAACGAATTCCACAGGCCCACCACTCTCTGGCTGAAGAAATGTCTCCGCATTTCTGTTCTGAATTGACCCCCTCTAATTCTAAGGCTGTGTCCACGGGTCCTAGTCTCCTCACCTAATAGAAACAATTTCCTAGCGTCCACCCTTTCCAAGCCATGTATTATCTTGTACGTCTCTATTAAGTCTCCCCTCAATCTTCTAAACTCCAACGAATACAATCCCAGGATCCTCAGCCGTTCCTCGTGTTAGACCTGCCATTCCAGGAATCATCCGTGTGAATCTCCGCTGGACACGTTCCAGTGCCAGTATGTCCTTCCTGAGGTGTGGGGACCAAAACTGGACACAGTACTCCAAATGGGGCCTAACCAGAGCTTTATAAAGTCTCAGTAGCACATCTCTGCTTTTATATTCCAACCCTCTTGAGATAAGAGACAACATTGCATTCGCTTTCTTAATCACGGACTCAATCTGCATGTTTACCTTTAGAGAATCCTTGACCAGCACTCCCAGCTCCCTTTGTACTTTGGCTTTACTAATTTTCTCACCATTTGGAAAGTAGTCTATGCTTTTATTCTTTTTGCCAAAGTGCAAGACCTCGCACTTGCTCACGTTAAATTCCATCAGCCATTTCCTGGACCATTCTCCCAACCTGTCTAGATCCTTCTGTAGCCTCCCCACTTCCTCAGTACTACCTGCCTGTCCACCTAACTTCGTATCATCGGTATGTGGAAAGAGAAAGATTGGTGAAGACCCAGGAATAGGTGATGAGTTACTTCCTGCAATATTCCTAGCCTCTGACCTGCTCTTGTAGCTACTGTATTTATATGGCAAGTTCAGTTTCTGGATATGGTGTGGGATTCAGTTTTGGTAATACTGTCAAATGACATGGGGCACTGGTTAGATGATCCAAAATTATATTCTATATTCCATAAACAGCCTCAAGTACTGCATGTTTAACTTTGGTAAGACCTGCTTTTATAGTCCCAGACTTTAACGATATTTGATATGCCATTTATCTTTTTAATTGCTTACTGTAACTACATGTTAACTTTATGATTCATGTACAAGGACACCCAGGTCCCTTAGACTGGGAAATGTTTGTATTTGCTCATTATTTTAAAAAAAAACACTTTCTTATTTTTCCTACCAAAGTGCATAACTTCACACTTCACTGCATTCTACCCATCATGTTCTTGCCCATTCAGCCAACCAGCCTCAAAGCTCATTACAGATTTGTCATTATTTATCCTTTATGAATGTGTTGATTTTACTTAATTTTTTTTTAAGTTCCCTGTTACCACATGCCTAATAGCAGCAAAATGCTCGAATCCATCATTAGGCTAACAGGCCTTTTATTTCACGTTTTCTCTCTCATATAGCTGTATTATGTTTGCTATTCTGTAGTCTGTAATAGTATGAGGAATTGTGGAGAAGATTAAATCAAATACATTGAATATGTGAGGCCACAGGTTTAAGTGCAGAATATTTGGTCCAAGTGAATAAAATACGGTTAGTATTGTTTTCTAATATGCTTATTTTTTATGTTCTCATTCTGACTGGACATTTATTTTGCCCAAAATTTGTCTTCTATGAAGAAAGTTGCAAATTGTTGGTTTAATATTATTTTGTCTTTTTGTCTGTCAAATCAACATAGGGGCCCACTTTTTTTTAAATTCATGGGATGAGAGCATCACTGACAAGGCCAGCATTTATTGCCCAAACCTAGTTACCCTTAGACATAAGCTTCCTCCATGAACTGCTAAGCATACCCACAGTACTGGCAAGAGAGCAAGTTACAGGATTTTATCTCCCACATCAGTATTGCTAGGTCATAGTTCCAAATCATGAAAACTTACAAAACCCTAATCCCTGCGTTTCCTTTCTACATTTCCCTTAACCATTCTGGTTCTCAAATTCAAAAGCAGCGAGAGAAATGTTGAGCTTATTACCTGAAATCTCCCACCTCTTTTCCCCATCCTTATTAGTTAGGATTCTGTTTAACATCTTAAACACCTTGAAAACATTGATCAAGGTCACTGCATCTTGATCTCACTGTTCTGTCTTTGTAAGCTTTAGTTCTAAGTAACCCAAATTCCAGTTGCAAGTTAATTAGAATTGTTCTCATATTTATCAGTATTAGCACTTTAAGCAACCCAAAGTATCATCTCAGTAGGATGAGGAAGTATGAGGTTAAAACACTGGTTTAAATGTAATTACTTTACTTTGAACAAATAATTATTCCTTTTTCCATTGCATAGTATCCTTGATGGAAACATGATTTCAACTTAATATTCTACTGAACTGATCACTCTAAGATGGACCACAATGGTGATTTTAATCTCAAGCTGAGGTTTAGAGTATACTCTCTATGCAAGTGCTACAGTGGTCTAATCGGTGGCTGTGCAGCAATAAGTACAAGCTTGAAAATATCAGTAGTGTCATCTTTTACACCAGTTTACAAAGTATACTTCATCTCATAACACAAATTGTCTTAGAACTCCCATCCCACACTTCACACAGACATGACGTTCCACTTTGCTTCTTCAAGTCTCTTAATGTCTCATTCCTGATATCAGCGTCGCATCTTTGGCATGGAGGATGGAGGTGGCATGGATTGTTCAGACCTGCTGACATCTAGGTGAAGAGAAAAGTCAAAAGTTAAGTGAGCAGCCCCGAGAATCATATATACACTTTCTAACTTCATTTAGAAAGTGTAAGAGTTGTAATTCCTCTGCCAAGGTCGCAGACTAGAACAAGAAGGTAAAGCTAATTTCTGTTACAATCATATAGGATACATATCTAAATTGATAAGAGCTGTTTGAATAGTATGGCATGCTGGAAATGGAGTAATTGCAGTGTAGGGATTAAAACATCACGCTCAAGGGAAAACTGCATATAGTTTAGTAGGCAACCACATGTTCAAGGACTCGAAAGGGAAATTGGAGATGGGACAGCGGAGTCATTTTTCTTTAATACTATGATGCTAATGGAAGAAAACTGGAGACACAACTGTTAACAATCAGCTATGAAGGAGATCAAAAGAGACAGTGGAGAGAAAAGGGTTTGTGGGTGTCAATAAGCTCAAGTAGAGCATGAGTACTGACAAGTGAAAACACTAAGAGAAATAATGTAAGGCAGCAGAAACTTGAAGTTTGGCCTGATGGTTTAGTGGAACGAGGGATGCCAAAGAGACAACTGATCAATGTTTCAATCACTGTGGTACAAGTCAACACAAACTCCACGGCTTATTGTTAGGGGTCAATAGGAGAAGTAATTCTTAGAAGTATTCTCAGTTACTGGCTTGAAAGAATTTTAACCATGTTTACAAATAAATTAACCATTTTACAGTGCTGCCAGAAAAAGACTAGAATTGCATTACGTTTGCCTCGGATTCCAGACAGTAGCCCAATGTAGAACAGAAACAGGTGGTTCTATTAATAATACAAATCCATTGTTTGAACAAACTACAGCTTTCAGTTTGTTGAGTTCCAAGGATTACATGATTCTGTACCCTGCTGAATTTTAACATCTTAGAATCCCTACAGTGTGGAAACAGGCTCTTCAGCCCAACCGACCCTCTGAAGAGTAACCCATTCAGACCCATTCCCCATTACTGTACATTTACCCCGACTAATGCACCCAACTTACACATCCCTGAACACTGTAGGCAATTTAGCATAAATTTAATATCTGCTTTTTGTAAATATCATCCCACTCATTAATTTCTGTTTCCAAACATCTGTAAAGGTTGAAGCAAGAGGCAGCATCAAACTAACTATATTGTGTTTATGAATGGATTAGATGTGGGCCATTATCAGGACAAAGTAAATCATATAAAAAAAAATGTTGTTTAAACACTTATTACCTGGGATTTCATGAGGCCAGAACTTCCTACAGTTTGGACAGCAAGGGTCATCCCGACCTCGGAAGTATTTTGCAGCACAGGGAAAATGAATTTTGGCTCCACAGACCTCACATGTTTGCCCCTGGAAGCAAAACATCATTTAAGAATAAATGTAATCCAACAGCTGGTAGAAATACAGAATGAAAGCCCAGAATGGAAAGGATGAGTGTTTTTTGAACAATTTTCTAATATGACCCATTTTAACTCATTAATGTTAATCTGAATCCAAACATCAGCAAAAAAAAACACAAAAAAACAACAGTACTGTTCAGTTTACCATTGATGTTTTTTTGTAGAGCAACAGAGGTATGTAGATTTGGAAGCATTTTAAAACTCTTCATAATAATATTAAAACATACTCAAGTAGATTTTATTCCTGAAGAAGGGCTCATGCCTGAAACGTCAATTCTCCTGCTCCTTGGATGCTGCCTGACCTGCTGCACTTTTCCAGCAACACATTTTCAGCTCAAGTAGATTTCAGCCAAGTTCTCCATTTTCCCTAATCACAGAAGACTCAGTAACACCAGTTTTTTTTAAGAAAGGTTACATTAGCTTCAAAACGTAACAGTGTCTCATCCAGAGATACTGCCAGACAGACATTGAGTTTCTCCAGTGCTTTCTATGCAATGTTTGGTCTGGGGAAGAGTTCACTAAGTGTTCTGTCATCAGGGAAAATGAACAACTTGGCTGAAATGTTGCTTTATTAATATGGAATTTTAAAAGGGTTATATTAGAGTCAGAAAGATAATACCTATTTCCTCACAGATGCTGCTAGATTAGAGTTTCTCCAGAATTTTCTGTTTACACATTAATTAGCCTCTTTTACAAAGCACCACCTTCACTGCTTTCAGTGTTACCTCATTTGGTCTAGCTGCTGATACACATGAATCACAGTTGCCAATCTAGAACAAGAAACTTGCACAACTGGCAAATGAGCAGAAATGCAGTGAAACTTCCAGCTCAAACACAACTAACTCAAGAAGAACCAGGATATTATGTTTGTCTGCACCAAATTAATGCACAGATATCCTGGGTGTACACAGCATTCACTGCTATAAATGTTTGATGACTGACAGGATATTGGACCACCAGCTGCTGTTCAGCAGCATCAATCCAAAAGGTCCAAGGCTATCCCACCAACCTTTTCTCTGGAGTTGCCCCTACTGCCGCAGAGCAGCAGTTCAGGTAACAAATGGAATCTTTGAGAACTGCTGCTTTTTTGGTTACTGTTGTATAACTACCCTCTCCAAAAACTATCCTAAATTAAATAGGTACAAACGGGGAACAGACTCTAGCAGAATGAAAATTCTGATTCACCCCCTCTACCTCAACAGCAAGGACAAAGCATCAGCATGGAACACTTCTCCACCTCTTCCTTATTCACAATCACCATTTCTGCTAGAACATGAGTAGGGGAGACAACAATACCTGAATAGTAATGTTGTGACAGATGTTGCACTCCTTCACTAGGTCCGGATACATATTGCGAATGTATTGTTCCAGTTCCATAATGCAGCGAGTGCTCAGAATGTACTCACCATCATTCTAATGAGGAAAAAGCAAACAGTTAACTCACCAGATTATTTAGCACAAAAAAAATCCCTCCATGCAAGATTTATCTTTGATTAGATGGCAGAGTTTTCAATGTCACCTGCCTCACAAAGCCACTTTTCCTGCACAAATCGTTGCAGCACTTGTTCCACTTCTTTCTTCTTCATTTTTTTGGGTTGTAGTTGATCAGCCAGATTTAGAATGTCTGTAGAAGAGACCATGCCATTTTCTGACTCCAAAACTAAGTCCATCTGAAAACAAAAAGGTTTTAAGTACAACTTTGAGTGACGTGAAACTACAATCAATCAGCTGAATGTAACTAATCATCAACTGGCAAGTTTTGATGGGGTTTTCTCCTAGTCATTTTCAGTCCTTTACTACCCCCACATCCAACATGCATGGTACAGAAATCAGATGTGCAACACCCCATCAATCCGACTTCGAAAGGAACCAAGCGTGTCAAGGACTCAGAGACACACATTTTTCTCCCATCAACCAAAGCAAGCAGTAATGTGAAATGCCACATCAGCAGTGTCGATAGAGAGGTCACTCAGGTGCAGTGACGAGCTGATCATCAACATGCAGCATTCGTCTACCTGGGACCAAGTTAATTAAAGGAGTTGATTTAAATTCCTGGCTTAAGAGAAGTACAATTCTGAATAGCCAGCACTATTGCACATTATCAACACATTACAGGTGTTTCCGCCCCTGAATCCATGGATATGGTCCAAGACCTACTGTGGATCCCCAAAACCACACAATAGGAAACCCTATCATTTAAATGGGAAACTTACCACCCTTTCAGCCTCCAGAATTATTTCTGGAATGTTCCATGTAATATTTTAAGACCACGGAAACAGAATCCACAGATACAGGGGTTCTATTTACTTCCAAAAATATAGTCAATCCTGGTTTATGAAAATTTTCAATAAAAAAAATGCAAGATACATTTTCTTAGATGCTGTTAAAATGTCCACAACACACTAATCGAATGGTTCCATTTATTTTGTCCAAGATAGGTGGTTTTTGTCAGTTACAGCAGAAACTGGGGCTCATGTTCAGAGTTTGATTAACTTGCACACAAACTGCTGCAACAGTGCAAGGTATTCAAGTGGGAGGATCTGAAAAGATCAAATATCCAGAACAAACCATTGTTCTGTTCTAGCTAATTTTTAGTTCTGAAGCCACTGAGTTTCACAACATTGTTTCTTCTATAATTCACCACAAATCAAATGATTGAGAAATCTACTCTGGATTTAAAGATGCTCAGTCTGTTGGGAAAACATCTATACTGATAGACGGCATGAAAAATATTGAACTGTTTGGACACTTTCTGGATTAAAAAGGGTTGTTACCAAGGGTTCAAATGAAATTCATGTGGTTTCTTATAAATAAGATCAGTTTAATGTGGACCATGATCTCGTTACTAAAAGTCAAATTACTTTGGAAAACGGTCAAACAAAACTTAGGGAATTAGGAGGTGGGATTCATTGTTGGCAAATGTAATTTTGGAAGAGACTATTAGGGTGGGGTTCGGTTTCCCTGTCTTGATGATTGCCTAGCAACCTTTTCTGCATTTGGATTAGGTTACATAAGCCAAGGAAGTCTGGTCAGATGAACAAAAAACTTCAAAGCAGCAGATAATTGCAAGACAACCTCTGCCCTTATCTTGTTTGAAATACTCGAGAACCTGAAAATTTCCACATCTCTATGTGGATTACCTTGTAAACCCTAATAAGTGGAATCCTGACCGCCATCCAATTCTGGATTATAACTGGATGTTAATCAATTTTTTTCCACTTGGTTTCAAAATTAAGTTTTATGATAAATGTTTTATTATGCACTATTTCAAGTTATCAGGTGAAAGTTCATTTTCTTCAGGATAGCAATACAAAAGGGAAACAGTTGTCAATTTTGATGACAAATTGAACATTAATATTAATGGCGAGACTTGGGAGTACTGGTCTTAGTTACCAACACATTATTACTTTTACAGTCATAAGTTTTAATTAACATTAAATAGATTGTACAAGAAAATTTCACCCATGCCTGTAAATTTTCAAAAGACAAGTTCTGCATTTGTAATCTAAGACATTAAAAAGACTGTCAAACTCACAGTTTTCTTGAACAATTCCAACTCAGTTTCTGTGTAATCAAATGCCATCCTGGTGATCTCTGTCTCTGCAAGGTTAATCTGGACAAGTTGCGAAAGGGAGATTAATAGCACATTACAAGCGCAGATTCATAGAGCACCTATTTTGTGTTAATACAAAACATCCATTTTCAAAACAAGTGGATTCTCCAGATTCTTGCCCCTCACCATAGCAAAATTAGGGAATTCTTGACCAGAGATATTTCCACAGGTGCTTCCAACATTGTTCTCTAACTCTTTAGAGAACAGAGTTTCCTTTGATTTCAACCCTCTTGCTCCCAAAACAACCCAGTTTAATCAAATAAGTGACCAAGTTAGATGAAGGAAAGGCTGTTGATGTCATATACATGGACTTTAGTATGGCCTTTGATAAGGTTCCCCATTGTAGACTAATGGAGAAAGTGAAGTCACATGGTGTGCAGGGTGTTCTAGCTAAGTGATAAAGAACTGGTTGAGCAGCAGGAGACAGAGTAGTAGTTGAAGGGAGTTGCTCGAAATGGAGAAAGGTGACCAGTGGTGTTCCACTGGGTCAGTATTGGGGCCACTGTTGTTTGTAATATACATAAATGATCTAGAAAAGGGCACTGTTGGTATGATCAGCAAGTTTGATTAGATTACTTACAGTGTGGAAACAGGCCCTTCAGCCCAACAAGTCCACACCGACCCACCGAAGCGCAACCCACCCATACCCTACATTTACCCCTTACCTAACACAACAGGCAATTTAGCATGGCCAATTCACCTGACCTGCACATCTTTGTGACTGTGGGAGGAAACTGGAGCACCCGGAGGAAACCCACGCAGACACGGGGAGAACGTGCAAACTCCACACAGTCAGTCGCCTGAGTCGGGAATTGAACCCGGGTCTCGGGCACTGTGAGACAGCAGTGCTAACCACTGTGCCACCGTGCCGCCCACTAATGCTGATGACACAAAGATTGGTGGAGTAGAAGAAAGCATAAGAGACTGTCAGAGAATATAGGACAATATAGATAGACTGGAGAGTTGGGCGGAAAAGTGGCAGATGGCTTTCAATCCAGATAAATGTGAGGTGATGCATTTAGGCAAGTCTAATTCTAGAGCGAATTATACAATGAATGGAAGAGCCTTAGGAAAAATTGATAGGCAGAGATCTGGGAGTGCAGGTCCATTGAGCCCTGAAGGTTGTTGCACAGGTGGTTAGAGTGTCAAGAAGGCATTGCCTTCATTGGACAGGGTATCGGGTATAAGAGCTGGCAAGTTATGTTAAAATTGTACAAGACATTGGTTCGGCCACATTTAGCATATTCTGTACAGTTCTGGTCGCCACATTACCAAAAGGATGTGGACACTTTGGAGAGGGTGCAGAGAAGGCTTACAAAGATGTTGTCTAGTATGGAAGCTAGCTGTGAAGACAGGTTGAGTAGGTTAGGTTTATTTCCACTAGAAAAAAGGAGATTGAGGGGGGACCTGATTGAGGTTTACAAAATCATGAAGGGTATAAACAGGGTGAATAGAGACAAGCTTTTTCCCAGGATGAAGGATTCAATAATCAGAGGTCATTCTAAGTGAGAGGTGGAAAGTTTAAGGGGGATATACGCGGCAAGTACTTCACACAGAGGGTGATGGGTGTTTGGAACGCGTTGCCAGTAGAGGCAGGCACGGTAGATTCATTTAAGATGCGTCTGGACAGATGCATGAGTAGGTGGGGAGCAGAGGGATACAAATGCTTAGGAATTGATTGACAGGTTTAGACAGTACATTTGGATTGGCTCAGGCTTGAAGGGCCTGTTCCTGGGTTGTAAATTTTCTTTGTTCTTATTCTAATCAATGACACAGGATACGCAAGGCTCAACTGTAAAAAGAAGAAAGCACATCCAAGACAACTGGAGTCCTGAATAAAGACTGAAGGTGCTAAATGTAAAGAGATAGGACTTCCCCCACCCCCAAAGATACCTGTAATAATTTTCTGTTGCTGCCAGTGGTACTTATACCCACATACTGACAAAGGGGTGAAGACACAAAAATACCAAGATAAGGACCATAAAATCTGAGATTGAATTTGGTAGAGAAACAGCACTGAACACGGAACTCATTCTACAGGAAAAAGAAATGCAAAATTTATACAGCACCTACAGAGAAATTCAGGAACTCAGTACTAGAAAGTAATAAAATGTGTGTGTGGCTGAATGTCCTTGCTCTTCTCAGTTCCTCTCCTTTAAAATGTGATAGAAAGATCTAAAGATGTCAGTGCATTTCTGGGTTAGTTCACAGACCTTGATTTTATAGAATGCTCATTGCAACTAGAAATTAGTTTTTTTTTCTCACGGTATGTACTGAGCATGTGGTTATTTCACCACAAGGTAACTGCCTGAACTTCCCCCTAACAACCATAGCAAAAACCACAAAGACATCACATTTCTCTCTCACCAGAGCATAATACTGTTGTCCATCATCCTCACTCATCCCCTTCCTGATCTCCATGAAGAGAGGCTGTAGATGGGTGTTGATATTTTTGATAAACTCATCCAACTGGTCATGTTTGTAATGCACTAGAGATTGAGGAGAATTAATAATTGTTGTTACAGAACACATTCATGTCACTGATATGCACTTGACAGAAGATAATTCACTTCCAAAGAATGTTCTTACAATGTCTCTCTACCTCCACTCCAAGTAATCAGTGTTTTGAGAAGTCTCCTACTTTATAAAGAAGAATTCAGTATATTTCTAGCACATTGCCACTGCATCCAGTCAGTGGGAGGCTGCTTGAAAAGCGCATTACTCAAGGTCGAAGGCTGAGTTTTTGGAAATTGCAGGGTTAATGTTTTGGACAAAAGTTATGATCTGCCATTGAAATTGGCTCCAAAGATGGAGCGCTTTAACAGAAAAAAACTTTATGTTTTGTTCCATTCAAAACAATCTTTCAGAGAAACAGGAAGGTGGATAGTAACAGCAAGACATTTCTACAACTGTTTCCAAACCTAAATTCATTGCTAAATAACTCTATATTGGAAGCAGTGATGCACGTCATGGAATATATTACAGAAAGCAAACACTAGTATCCTCACATATGGATGAAGGAGGACACCACATCGACTGGGACAATACATCCATCCTAAGACAAGCCAAACAAAGACATGCACAAGAATTCCTAGAAGCATGGTATTCCAACCAGAACTCTATCAACAAACACATCAAGTTAGATCCCATCTACCACCCCATGAGAAAAGGAACAGGAAGTGACTTCAGCATAGAAACTAACATCACCAACCTAAAGAAACCCAAATATATAATTAGAAAACAGGAACTTTCAGCATTGCTTCACATGAGGTCCACAGAAGATGTTAAGTAAAAACAATGACTGCAGATGCTGGAAACCAGAGTCTAGATTAGAGTGGTGCTGGAAAAACACAGCAGTTCAGGCAGCATCCAAGGAGCAGTAAAACTGAAGTTTCGGGCAAAAGCCCTTCATCAGGAATACAGGCAGGGAGCCTGAAGGGTGGAGAGATAAGTGGGAGTGGGGAGAAAGTAGCATAGAGTACAATAGGTGAGTGGGGGTGAGGATGAAAGTGATAGGTTGGGGGTGGGGGGGGGGGGGAAAGAGGGTGGAGCGGATAGGTGGAAAAGAAGATAAGCAGGTAGGACAAGTCATTGGGACAGTGCTGAGCTGGAAGTTTGGAGCTGGGGTGAGGTGGGGGAAGGGGAAATGGGGAGACTGTTGAAGTCCATATTGATGCCCTTGGGTTGAAGTGTTCCGAGGTGGAAGATGAGGCGTTCTTCCTCCAGGTGTCTGGTGGTGTGGAAACGACAGTGAAGGAGGCCCAGGACCTCCATGTCCTTGGCAGAGTGGGAGAGGGAGTTGAAATGTTGGGCCAAAGGGCGTTGTGGTTGATTGGCGCACGTGTCTCAGAGATGTTCCCTAAAGCGCTCTGCTAGGAGACGTCCAGTCTCCCCAATGCAGAGGAGACCACATCGGGAGCAACAGATGCAGTAAATGATATTGGTGGATGCACAGGTAAAACTTTGATGGATGTGGAAGGCTCCTTTTGGACCTTGGATGGAGGCGAGGGAGGAGGTGTGGGTGCAGGTTTTGCAATTCCTGCGGTGGCAGGGGAAGGTGCCAGGATAGGAGGGTGGATTGTAGGAGGGCGTGGACCCGACCAGGTAGTCACGGAGGGAACGGTCTTTGTGGAAGGCAGAAAGGGGTAGGGAGGGAAATATATTCCTGGTGGTGTTGTCCGTTTGGAGGTGGCGGAGATGTCAGCGGGTGATTTGGTTTATGCGAAGGTTGGTAGGGTGGAACGTGAGCACCAGGGGTGTTCTGTCCTTGTTACGGTTGGAGGGGTGGAATCTGAGGGCAGAAGTGCAGGATGTGGACGAGATGCGTTGGAGGGCATCTTTAACCACGTGGGAAGGGAAATTGCGATCTGTAAAGAAGGAGGCCATCTGGTGTGTTCTGTGATGGAATTGGTCCTCCTGGGAGCAGATACGGCGGAGGTGGAGGAATTGGGAATACGGGATGGCATTTTTTTGCAGGAGGTAGGGTGAGAAGAGGCATAATCCAAGTAGCTGTGGGAGTTGGTGGGTTTGTAAGAAATGTCAGTGTCAAGTCGGTTGTCATTAATGGAGATGGAGAGGTCCAGGAAGAGGAGGGAGGTGTCAGAGATGGTCCAGGTAAATTTAAGGTCAGGGTGGAATGTGTTGGCGAAGTTGATGAATTGCTCAAGCTCCTCGCAGGAGCACGAGGTGACACAAATGCAGTCATCAATGTAGCGGAGGAAGAGGTGGGGAGTGGTGCTGGTGTAATTACGTAAGATGGACTGTTCTACGTAACCAACAAAGAGACAGGCATAGCTGGGGCCCATACGGGTGCCCATGGCTAACCCTTTGGTTTGGAGGAAGTGGGACGATTCGAAGGAGAAATTGTTAAGGGTGAGGACCAGTTCGACCAAACGAATGAGAGTGTTGGTGGAAGGGTACTGTTGGGGATGTTGGGAGAGGAAGAAACGGAGGGCTTGGAGGCCCTGGTCATGGTGGATGGAGGCGTAGAGTGATTGGATATCCATGGTAAAGATGAGGTGTTGGGGGCCAGGGAAATGGAAGTCTCAGAGGAGGTGGAGGGCGTGGGTGGTGTCTCGAACGTATGTGGGGGAGTTCCTGTACTAGGGGAGATAGGACAACGTCGAGGTAGGTAGAACCTCATCACCTCAGGTGATCTCCCACCCACAGCTTCCAACCTCATAGTCCGGGAACCCCACACTGCCCGTTCTACCTCTTTCCTAAGATCCACAAGCCTGACCACCCTGGCCGACCCATTGTCTCAGCCTGCTCCTGCCCCACTGAACTCATTTCTACCTACCTCGACACTGTCCTATCTCCCCTAGTCCAGGAACTCCCCACATACGTTCGAGACACCATCCACGCCCTCCAGCGAGACTTCCGTTTCCCCGGCCCCCAATGCCCCATCTTCACCATGGATATTCAATCACTCTACACCTCCATCCGCCACAACCAGAGCCTCCTCTCCCAACGTCCCCAACAGTACCCTTTCACCGACACTCTCATTATCCAAGCCTTGGTTGCAGTGATTTAAACCTAGCTGTTATTGGTGAGGCTTTGGAGGAAGGTGGAACACTGAACTCAAATGACACATCAGCACTGGCATAGTAACTTGTTTCTTGAGTGCTCGGAACATGGATCTCATCTGGGTCAACCTACAGCATATGGACTGCAATAGTTCAAGAAGTCAACTCACTACCACCTTCACAAGGGCAGTTAGGAACAGGCAATAAATGCTGATCAGCCAGCAATGCCCACATCCCACAAATGAGTTTTCAAAAATAGATGGGTTAGTGCATGGGTCAAAAAGTGTGGTACTGGAAAAGCAGAGCTGGTCAGGCAGCATCAGAGGAACAGGAAAGATGAGATTAGATTCCCTACAGTGTGAAAACAGACCCTTCGGCCCAACCAGTCCACGTCGACCCTCTGAAGAGTAACACCCAGAACCGTTCCCCTCTAACTAATGCATCTCACACTGTGGGTAATTTAGCATGGCCAATTCACCTAGCTTGCACATCTTTGGACTGTGGTAGGAAACTGGAGCACCAAGAGGAACCCACGCAGACACGGGGAGTATGTGCAAACTCCATACAGTCAACCGAGGCTGGACTCGAACCTGGGTCCCTGGTGCTGTGAGGCAACAATGCTAACCACTGAGCCACCGTGCCACCCAAAAGTCGACATTTCGAGCATTAGCTCTTCATCAGGAACGTAAGCAGCTTCTTGAATGCTGTTTGTCTGGCTGTGCTTTTCCAGCATCACACTTTTTGACTCTGATCTCCAGCATCTGCAGTCTTCACCTTCTTCTAGTGGGTTAGTGCATGGGTACACTCAAACTTCCATCCAGCCTAGGTGTTATCTCTGAAGTGATAACTGAAGGCCCCCAAAAATCTCACTGGGCGACTCAAATAAAAGATCATCTACCAGATGCACTGCAGAAAAACTGAAGGGCTCTTTAAAATAATCTATCAAACCTGTGACCTCTATCACCTTGAAGAATATGGGCAGAGAATAAGAACATTTAAATTGCCCCAAAGACACACATTATCGCATTATTGTTGCTCTATCAACGATGTGGATTGAAAAGGACGTCAATTATGTGGACGTTCAAGGCAACTTCTCAAGATGAGTCTGAATTATTCTTGTGTGCGATGTCCATAAACCATAAACAAAAATAAAACCAACAGCATAAGAAATAAATCATCTAATCACTATTGCATTGCTGCTTGCTGTGTTTCCTACTGCACTTCAAAACATTCTCACTGGTGGAAAGCAAACTAGAACTTCCTGATGCCGCGAATGACATTACAGAATACATTTCTACCACTGGCCAAGTATAGGTCTCCCATCAATGGAAATGTACAGCTCCAATGCCACACCAACACAATCTTCAACTGTTCTCCCAAAGATGGCATTCCACGGTATTCAGTTGTCATAAACCACTACAAGTGCAGACCGCAGCCACTTAAGCCATTCCATCACTCTCACGAGACAATTAGGACAGGCAATAAATGTCACATCTACTAACAATACCAGACAATTTTTAAAAAGATTCTTTTTTCACTTCTTTATAGACGTGCATTTCAAACAATTACACTGGCTTCATCTCCTGACAGAAAAAAATAGCTTTATCTCAAAAGTAGGGGTTTGGTAGAAGGCCAGACAGCCAAATCAGTCTGGGTTATTAAATCTCATTACAATCATGTATCTGTTTATATCGTACCAACATCCACAGCTGAGTATCCTATCGAATCCAGGAGCACTCTTTCCCTGGTAAATTACAAATGGCCTGACAATAATATTCATAGGACCACAGAATTCCTTCAGTTTGGATGCAGGCCATTAGACCCATCAAGTCCACACTGCCCCTCCAAAGAGCATCCCACTCAGACCCATTCCCCTATCCTATCCCTGTAACCCTGCATTTCCCATGGCTAATCCACCTATGCTGCATAGCCCTGGACACTATGAGCAATTTAGCATGGCCAATCCACCAAATCTGCACACCTTTGAAACGTGGAAAGAACTTGCACTGCAGGATCTCCTTATTCAGCAACACTCCCATTTACCATTAACTGTATATGGCCTTTGCAGGAGCACCCAGAGGAAACCCACGAAAACATGGGGAGAATGTACAAACTCCACACAGACAGTCATCCGAGCAGGAAATGAACCCAAGCTACTGGTGCTGTGAGGGAACAGTGCTAACCACTGAGTCATCAAGTTGCCCAAAACTCCACAGCAAGCCAAAGTCTCAAATCCTGTAAAGGTTGTGATATCACATCACTTTAAATTACGAAAGAGTTATTGACGTGATCACGCACTTAAGAAATTTCACTCAAACGTTATGGGGAATATTAGTTGGCAGTACCCAAGTAACTAATGCCACTTTGGTAGATGCCACAGGAAATAAAACAAAAAAAAGTGTAAAACAAGTAGGATTCACACTAATAATGAATTGGCACTTGCAAAAGCAGCAAAAATTGCCAAAGTGACTGCTATGAATTATGATTAACTTCCTGTCTGATTACGTTATAGAAAAGTTTCTCAATATTTCCACAAAATACTATACAAATTTGAAAAACTTCTCTTTTCTTGGCAACGAACCCAGGACCAAGCTAAACTGGCATTATGAAGAATGGCAAATTCAACCTCCAACTCTGCTCCTCCCCCAAACCTTGATTGGGGTTAATATGCAAAGTTTTAGTAAATACTCCGTTGCTTTTCAGCATTTATATAATTTATATTAAGTCGCAGTTAGGTAGGATAGTGAAGGTGGTTTTTGGTATGTTTATCTTTATTGGTCAGAGCATCAAGTATAGGAGTTGGGAGGTCATGTAGCGACTGTACATGACATTGGTCAGGCCACTTTTGGAATATTGGTTTCCTTCCTATCAGAAGAATAGTGTGAAACGTGAAAGGGCTCAGAAAAGAATTACAAGGATGTTGCCAGGGTTGGAGGATTTGACCTACAGGGAGAAATTGAATAGTTTGGGGCTGCTTTTCCTGGAGCGCATGCTGCGGGGGTGACCTTATGGAAGTCTATAAGGTCATGAAGGGCATGGATAGGATAAATAGACAAAGTATTTTCCTTTGAGTGAGGGAGTCTAGATTTAGAAGGCATAGGTTTAAGGTGATAAGTGAAAAATTTAACAGGGACCTAACAGGCAACATTTTCACGCAGAGGGTGGTCAGTGTATGGAATGAGCTACCAAAGGAAGTGGTTGAGGCTGGTCCAATTACTGCATTTAAAAGGCATCTGGATGAGTATATGAATGGGCAAAGTGCTGGCAAATGGAACTAGATTAATTTAGAATACCTGGTCAGCATGGACGAGTTGGACTGAAGGATCTGTTTCCATGCTACACATTTCTATGACTACAACTGTTATGCAAAGCTTATGATGCCTGTGCTATATTCAAGCACAGTGAAGATGATCCACCCAAAAATAAATGCGTCACACAGACTGAAATCCCCTGAAATGGAATGGAGATCTCAGCTTCTAATTTTTACTTTATTGAGAAGTCTCTAGGTAAAGGGCTGTTGCTGGGGTGGGAAAAATGTGCATTTTTGTAGCATCTTTCACAAATCCAGGACACCCTAAAGCCCTTCACTGCTGATGAAACACTTCTTGAAGTGTTATCACATTTGTAATATTTCAACATAGAAAATGTGACAACTGTTAACAGCTGTGATGGGAGGAATACGCTGATAATCAAGCATATTATCAATGGTACTCTGCATCATACCATTATTAGCCAGTACAGTCAATCCTGCTGTAATGAGTGTTTCTTCAATGCGAATTGACTTTAACATTGAAGCACTTATAACCATTATTTGTAGAATGCAAACTTTCCTTGCCTGTGTTGGCTATAACACAATTCCAGTCCCGTTAGTTTAGATGGTGCTGCTATCACACTATTTTCTTATAGTGCAAGATCGCTCAAGAACGTAACTACCACATTCTAATCAGAACTGATTGTATAAATATTTTAGTCAACAGCAAAATGGATAGTTATTTCCCTTTTGTACTACTATAAAAAGGATAAAAAGACTTTCAGCAGACTTCTTTGATGAAGGCAGACTAATCCATTTATTAGAAAATAAAACACTCCTAAAAACAAGTTGCAAAACTAGTTAACATCCAAGTTATAACTGGACTTTGAACTAGATCTCATTTTCATTCCATAACAGGAGAGACAAAAGACAGAAGAAAGATAAAAGCAAAGTACCACACCTGCTAAAAATCTGAAATGCAAACAAAACACTGTAGAAACTTGGCAGGTATGGGAGCATCTGTTAACATAAAGTTTAGACTTCTTCATAACCATGACTGGTTTTCTCTCCTCGGATGCTGCTACATTTTCTATTTCCATTACAACTGACCAAAAACTCTGCAGTGATGGCATTTTTAATAGGGCAAGAGGAAAACATTCTTAATGACCAACAGTCTAAAAAACAAAGGACAGAATTTGGTGAACAGTTATGGTCCACTGGAATTCTTGCTAACAACCAATGTCCAATACAAGTTCTTCCAAACAGGGCTTCAGTTAGGATTGCAATTAAACTGGATCCAGGGTCTACAAGGTAAATCAGAAATTAGGGTACAGAAACCTCCTGGTTCAAATATATTTCAACCAAGAGAAGTAGGTTTTTCCCTTTTGTGACCCCCACCCCACCAAGAGGTGGTGGCAGAGTAGTAGAGTCAGAAAGCAGTGACCCTAGCAGTCCTCCACATCCATTTGACACAATGAAGCCTCATGGCATCAGGTCAAACATGAGCCAGGAAAACATCTGATTATCACCCACTGAAGGTGGCAAAGGTACAGAATGTATTGTGGGTGGGGGTCCTTAATATCCATCACCAAGAAAGCATCAGCAGCAGTACCACTACTGGCAGAGTTGGTCAAGTCTTAAATGACACGGTTGTTCGAGTCCATTGTGAGCGGGGAGGGAATCAACAAGAGGAAAAAACTTATTTGAGGTCTTCTCACCTATCTACATAAATGAATTGTATGTCCACGATAATATTGGTCAGAATGTCACACAAGGATTGTGTGGTGGGTCCCACCTTCAGACTAAGGATAGCGTCCATCATATTGTTTAACACTCATAACACGTTCAATGAATCATACCTTGAACAGAGCCAGCAACTCAAAACTAAATAACCATGAGGCACTGTAGGCCATTAGCAGTAGCAGAATTATATTTGGCCATAAAATGTAAATTCACAGCCTGGCACAGGCTAGGAGATAAACTCTGGTTCAATGAACAGTACAGAAGAGCACACCAATAAACATGCTTTTAAATTTATATTAAACTGATTTTAAATTCTTACCTTAACATTGTTCTGCTCATTTCCTACACAACACAGGACATATCACTAATTGCTTGGGGAATAAAACAGTCCATTATATTACATCCCCAGTGTTTACCTTATTGATTCTACACTGGGCAACTGGACCATTCACCAGGTTACTGTCCAAGTATCTTGGATGAATGTGACTGACAAAGTTCAGTTGGTCCGTCTGTTTGGGCTGAACTGAAATATGTTCTCCACCATCTTGCCAGATTAATAAATACTTTGCAATTTAATTTTGAGTTTCAAAGCACTGTCATAAGCCATGTTGGGAAAACTGCAGAGATAACGTAAACAAGGAGAAAAGCAGTTGCAATTAGCTTTGAGAAGAACCTGATCTGGAGGCTGACAAACTGACAGATACCTTCATTATGAACCTGCAATACTCACTATATTAGGAGCTTCATTTTATTTAGTATTCAGTGCTTTGTTATGTGGTTTAGAGTTAGACCCTAGAGATGGAAAGTCATCATGGAACATTACGGGGTGGGAGATAGGTTATGCACTAAAATTGCTCTTGTACTTTACAACACAGAACCCCACAAACATCCTTTTAATAAACCACAAAATGCAACGTGGCTGGGCTTAACCAGGTCCCACCCCTGAAGGGAAAAGACTTGTTTTTTTTTAAACCTATGTTAGCAGAAGTGAGCAACTATTTCTAGTGTAGTAGATGAAGCAAGGTCTCAATCCTCTTGCGTGTTTCCCCCACACACATTCTTGTTGCCACTGAGACACTGATCATAGAAACAGAAGTAGGCTATTTAGCACCTTGAGTCTATTCCATCATTTAGTGAGATCATTGTTGATCTCATTGCCCCTTGTCCTCTACATTATTTGATACTTTCAGTTAACAGATGTACCACTTCAGCAATATATTTAATGATCGAGCGCCAATTGCTGCTTGCAAAAGAGAGCTGCAATTTTCTACCATCCTTGGCATGCTCCGTTATTTCACTCTTGAAAGGTGAGGCTCCAATTTTTAGTTCTGTTACTTAGGCCTAGACTCACCCAAGAACCTGAGCAGTGACAGAATTTTCTGGGTGGACAATAGTACTCTTAAATGAGTAACTGCCAACAATATTCACTAACAAGCAGAAAATAGTGACCAGCAATCTTATCCATTCCCCCTAACTCGCTCAAGTGCAAAAGATCATTGCCACTCTACATGCATTCCCTCCAAACCACTACCGTTCCAAACGTTTAGTGCCAAAAGAATGTTTATGGAATTCTATGGTTAGCTAGTAAATCAGTGGAGAGAAACAGAGTTAATGCTTCAAGTCCAATGACTCTTCCAAAGATTCTGCCAGACCTGCTCCAGCACTTTATTTCTATTACCAATAGGGGGGCGGGGGCGGGAAAGAGAGAAAGAGGTGGAGGTGGTACTAAGATTGGTGGAGTAGCAGATAGTGAAGGGGTCTGTAAGAGAATGCAGCAGAATATAGATAGATTGGACAGTTGGGCAGAGAAATGGCAGGAGGAGTTCAATCTGGGCAAATGAGGGGTGATGCATTTTGGAAGATCCAATTCTGAAACAAACTCTATGGTAAATGGAAAAACCCTGGGGAAAATTGATGTACTGAGATATCTGGGTGTTCAGGTCCATTGTACCCTGAAGGTGGCAATGCAGGTGGATAGAGCAGTCAAGAAGGCATACGGCATGCTTCCCTTCATCAGACAGGCTCGAGTGCAAGATTTGGCAGGTCATGTTACACATAGTGGACTTTGGTTCGGCCACATTTGAAATACTGCATACACGTCTGGTTGCCACATTACAAAAAAAGATGTTGATGTCTTGGAGAGGGTGCAGAGGATGTTGCCTGGAATGATGGGCACTAGCTATGAAGACAGGTTGAGTAGCTTAGGATTATTTTCATTACAAAGACAGAGGTTGAGGGGGACCTGATTGAGGTCTACAAAATCGTGAGAGGTATAGACATGGTAGATAGCAAAAAGCTTTATCCTAGAGTGCGGGACTCAATTACTAGGGGTCACGAGTTCAAAATGAAAGGGGAAAAGTTCAAGGGAGAAATGCATGGAAAGTTCTTTATGCACAGGTTGGTGGGTGCCTGGAACGTATCGCCAGCAGAGGTGGGCACAATAGCGTCATTTAAGATGTACCTAGACAGATACATGAATAGGCAAGGAGCAGAGGGATACAGATCTGTGGAAAATAGGCGACAGGACTGGAGGGCTGAAAGGCCTGTTCCTGTGCTGTAACTTTCGTTGTTCTTTTATCACTGCTCAGGCTTGATACATTCAGGATCAGCGTCCTTACAGAAGATTGCTGTGGGTCAGACCTGCCACTACTACAATTGCCTCATCAAAAAACTTTAATCAGATTCATCAAACACGATAAATTATCCCTTCATCAATTCATTGTGACTCTGATCAGCTTAAAATTTAAGGTTTCAGTTATCCTAACCTTAAATTATAGGCTGTAATAATTTTCCAACAGATGCTGTACCCAGCTAAACTAGTCCATAACTCACTTAATTCCCTCCTGTCACCTTTCTTAAAATGGAGTGACATGAATAATTTCTCAACCTAAAGGAACAGTACCAGAAAACCTTGGAAAATATGGAGGGTACCTTCTCATCCAAGTCCTTAATCTCAGGATAAAAATCATCCGTACCTGGGGATTATCATTCTTTTGTGCCATTATTTTCTTCACTTCTTTTGTTTGCATAATTTCTAGTAATACCTGATTCAATATTAATTTTCTTGAGCACACTGGCCTCACTGTCTATTTTAAATATGTTAAAATGCAAATTAATCAGTATATTCAGTATTCACTTATTTTCATCGGTAACATTTATGGGTCTAAGGTGTTTATATTGTCCCTGACTATACTTTTTTCTTAATGTAATTGTAAAGTTGGTTTTTGATTTTGATATCCTTTCAACTTTCTTTTTATACTCCCTTATTGTCGCTCTTCATTTTAGTTTTGTAATCTTTTTCCTTTATTTGTATCTGTCTCATTTGCCAGGTTTTTGATTCAAGTCTCATATGTTTTACTCTTAGCTTCTTAATCTTTAGTCATCCACAGCTGTCTTTTTTAACCAGTAGAATTTGACTTTCTTGCCTCTTGGGATTCTGTATTTCGTCAAATTATTTTCTGAACACTTCCTATTGATCTTCTGTCATCTTACCCATTTAACAGATTTGTCCAGTTTACTGTGGACAATCTGTTCATCTCAGTGAAGTCAGCCTTACCAAAAACTAGAATCTTATGCAGCAGTTTTACATTTCAGTCTTTCAAAGAATACATAAATAACTGTTCAAATACTATTAACCTTTAACTGGCTTATCACACCTTACAAAACATAAACAATGTGCCCTGGTCTCCTCTCTGCTGTGTACTCAATGCCAGAAAATCTGCAAGAACTTTGCCCTCTGACAGAAAGCCTGTAATTGGCATTTCAGTAATCAAAATGCAGAGCCATGGTATCACAGTAACTATGAGGAAAGATATAGCAATGCACAATTAAAGTGTATAGTGTGACTATGTAATCTGCTACACACTGGGGCAGATACAGCAATGAGTTCAGTGTCAGAAGGCATTTACTCTCTCCTTCTCATATATTAGTGGCAACCAACAACGTCCCAGTCACCTGTTTAAATTTTTCTTCCATGGTTCCAGATTCTCTTACCCTGTTCCCCTGCTCCCAGAGCTAACAAGATTATATTGTTCCCTGAATGGTATAACACCCTATTCCTATAAAATTTTGTATCACTAGATTACAGAAAGCAAACATCAGTAAATGACTGTGGTCAATTTGCTGCAAAAGCCCAATAATTGTAGGAATGGGAATTTCCTATAGCGTGCAGGTACACAAATAATCTACTTTCCGGATAATACAGATGAAACTGAAGGTGACAAATTTATTCCTTCAAAGTAACAAAGCTGCACAAAGGCACATTGAAATGGGTGATTTAACAATGGGTTTTACATTTATGTTAACAGTGATATCATATATTCTTGCAATAAAGTTTAGTGATCAAACTCTCATCAACTTAGCTTCAAAATTAAAAATAATCAGATGACGGTGACAATGGGAAATCATGAACAGTAGCAGGAGGAACTGAATTCTAGGTACATCCCAGATATGGGAGTGATGTCAGTGAACGTCCTGACAGGTTACGTCTCAAAGTTCAAATATTCAATATTACAGGGAGTAATGTAACTATTAAGATACAATTTAATCCAAGTCTTTGATAGCCTCAGTAGTTCCTACATTAGTCCCAGACTGGGTGCTACAAACAGCCTCCATGTTTCAAGATTAGAAAAAGAAGTTTTCAAGATAAATCAACAGGGATTCTCGTTCCTGATATCCAGGGATCAATGCTGGACACTGTAGTACAAACAGGAACATATACCAAGAGTGAGCACAGCATCTGTAATAAAAGTAATGCTGCCTAACAGCGGTTATCTACCAGCACTCAAGAATGGTCATTTCGGTTAGAGGTAGATTCCAAACCGTTAAATCCGATCACACAATTGCTAATTGTTTTAAGGAAAGAGCAAACAGAAATAAATTTTTAAACTGAATCGAACAAAGGATTTCAATAATAAATATTATATAAGAAAATGTTACGTTATAACAGATGGCCTGTGAAGAAGTCATTGTCATTTTTCTATAATTCCAGTTACACAAGGACTGATCTCACTAAGTAGTCACATGTGGTTAGATAACAACAATCTAATCAGATTCAAGGAAGTGAATTGAGCTGTTGCACTGAAAGAGAGTAAAATCAGTGGAAACCCAATGTAGTCAAAGTAAAGTTATGTAGAGGAATATATGGGGAGGGTGAATGGATGACAGGTAGCAGTGTGGAAATATTTGTATCTCACAATAGCAAAAGGCATTTTCCCACACAATGTCCCACACAAACCTTCCTCAACCAATTTACTTCAGTAAAACATATGTATATTTTTAGCCCATAACCGCTCAATTATCTTTTAAAAAATCAAAATCTAAAGTTATTGGTTTCTTATCTAAATTTGTAAATTGACTACTGGTGCAGTTTACACCTATAATTACCTGAATTGACATTATTGAAACCACTTTCATTATGGGCAGTATGTGAGCAGACCAGGTAAGCTGTTAACTAACAATAAAAGCAACCACTGTAGATTCTGCAACATATAGAGAAAATTGGTGATACTTCACAGTTCTGACAACATCTGTGAAGTGGAATGGAGTAACATTGAGTCTCTTCTTTAGAACTAAGGGGAAAAGGGATGGAGGATGCTATAAAGCAGGAGGATTGAGGAAAATGTTGTGGGGAGGGTCTTGACAATGAAATTGAATTCTGAAGATTCATACCAGGCACAAAACATTAACACTATTTTGTTCCACAGATACTGCCAGACTTGCTGAGTTTCTCCAATTAAACAACTCAATTTCACATGCCAGGTTAGCCACAAACAAGAGATTGAAAGATCTATTGGTACCACCAAAGGAGAAAGTGAGGACTGCAGATGCTGGAGATCAGAGTCAAGAGTGTGGTGCTGGAAAAGCACAGCAGTTAAGGCAGAATCCATGGAGCAGGAGAATCTACGTTCCACCAAAAGCAGATTAACAGCATTCAGCCTGAGGTAAGTGTTGTGCACATTTGCTACATAACAAGTGACTATACTTGCAAGTAACTCACTCTAAATGATGTTCAAATGTTTTCAGATGTGACAAATGCTAAATAAATGAAAGCTCATGCTTTTCTTGTATAAACCAGAAAGTTGAGCAACATCGGGTTTTAAAATGATCTTTTTCTGAGAAAGACCACAGAAAATAAATGCACATTAACAGTTAGCTGACCTTTGTGTGTTTCGCAGCAGTGTTTGTGTAATTTTCTCACCATCGAACCTTCTAGAATTCCTTGAGACATCATAGTCTGCAGGAATCGTCGGTGGCTTTCATTTAGTGCTGCTGCCATTACAACACTACACTTTCCTAGAAAAATAAAATCAGGCTAAACTGAGAACTTTGGCCTCAAGGCATTTTGAATGACAGTCACATCAAATCAAACAATTTGATTATTATTTAATTGCTGCCATGGGGCAGTTAAGTATTTTAGTTACTTCCATCACCCTCCTTGGATGAATTGCATCCCATTTCTCAAGGGTGCCTTACCCCATTCTCCACCACCCTCACCATAAACCCAATTCTATTCTCCCAATCCCACTTTTCTCCCCTCCACCCATGCCCCTCACCCCTGCCAGCGTGCCCCTCACCCTCTCCACCATACCCTTCCCCCATGTCCCTCACTCCACCTCCCACCACCAGTGCCATTCCCCCATGCCCCTTCCTCCCTCACCCATGCTCCAAACCCCTCCCCATACCCCTCCCCTTTCCTCATGCCCCTCCTTCCTGCTTTGCCCATACCCCTCCTCCCTCCCGCTTTATCCGAGCCCTGCCTACTACACCTTCCCCTTTATCCGAGCCCCTCCTCCTTGTCGTTTATCCGTTACCCCTCCCTCATTCTCACTTTCCCGCTTCTCTCTCTCTCTCCAAATCTAACGCCCTCACCTTTTTCTCTGACTCCCCTGTCTCTTTACCCTTCCCTAAACACTCTAACTCTCCCCCATCGGTCCCTGACTCTATTTCCACGCTGTCTGCCTATTACGCGGCGGCCGCCGCCCATTTAATTTAAAACGGTCTATCTCCCCCCCACCCACCATCCGGGACACTGCTCACCGGTCCGTTGTCGCAGCTTCCCACAATCCCTCGCGGCCGTCACTACGCGGTGCATTGTGGGTTCGAGTTCCAGAACATTCTGACAGGCGGAAGGAGCGCGGTCGCTGTGATTAATGAGCAGGTCCGACAGTGTCTGTGAAGAGAAATCAAAGTTAACGTCTCGGGTCCGCTGACACTTCCTCCAGATCGTTGATTTTTTTTATTTCAAAAATATACTTTATTCATAAAATATTTTAATGTGCATTAATTTAAAAATCACCCAACACCAGGTTATAGTCCAACAGGTTTAATTGGAAGCACTAGCTTTCGGAGGGTCGTTCCTTCATCAGGTGGTTGTTGAGGACACAATTGTCAGACACAGAATTTATTGCAAAAGTTTACAGTGTGATGTAACTGAAATTATAAATTCAATAATACCTTAATTGTTTGTTGAGGCTTTCATCTGTTATAATACTATGATAGTTTCACTTATTTCATGTGTAAATCACAAAACCTTAGGCACATCCCTACATACACACAGGCATGTATGCAGACATTCCCACACACACCCTTACAGACACATACACACCCTATCAGTGACTTAGACCACTCTACACTCACGCATACACTGTCTCACAGACACTCAGCCTCCACCCAACACACACAAGAACCCCCTCACAGATTTAAGATACTCTACACTCACATGCGCACGCACATACACACTCTCTCACAAACCCCCAACCAAGACACACATAAAGTCCCACGTGCACACATATATGTTTGTGGGGTGAATTTGGATTTGCACAGTTACATTATACTTTGCTCAAAAATTGCATGAATTAATATAAAACTCTTATTTCACTTTTTAGTTTACAATCAGTCTAAACATTATGGCAAAGACAGAAAACACAGGGAGCTAACACCTTCAACATATTGTCCAGCTCATACCTATTGTTACAGATAACCAGAGATTTACACATGAAAGAAGTGAAACTATTATAGTATTCTAACAGATGAAAGCTTCAACAAACAAACAAGGTATTATTCAATGTATAATTTCAGTTACATCACACTGTAAACTTTTGCTATAAATTCTGTGTCTGACAATTGTGCCCTTCACAACCACCTGATGAAGGAGCGGCGCTCCGAAAGCTAGTGCTTCCAATTAAACCTGTTGGACTATAACTTGGTGTTATGTGATTTTTAACTTTGTGCATCCCAGTCCAACACTGGCATCTCCAAATCATACCTGATGAAGAGCAGTGCTCTGAAAATTTGTACTTGCAATTAAACCTGTTGCACTATAATCTGGCGTTGTGTGATTTCTGACGTTATCCATCCCAGTCCAACACTGGCACCTCCACATTATGTGCATTAAAGCAGACCGGGCCACATGTATAATTTGTATTTGGTGAAGTGTCTTCATCCACCTGACATGCTAACGCTGTTCTCTTGAAAACTGCTTCTAGACATTTTCTGATTTTTATTTTTAAATTCAGTGTTTAATGCCAAATGCAAAGTCTTTTTGGAGCAAGCCTTCAAATCCCCTTTCTAAAAAGAGGATTAAAAAGTTTAATCGGGATAGTTAAAACATTTTGTAACCAGAATGTGAGTTCAGTGGAAATAGCAGAGACTGGTGAAATATTACTGGTTAGAAACAGAATGTGATTTTTTTCCCCCCAGATCTAAAACAGAGTTCAGTTATTTTTCTTTGTAAAGTAAAACAAGGGGCTGCGGGATTCTGGAAATCATAAAAACAGCAAGTTTTGGAGAAACCCAGCAGGTCTGGCCATACCTACGGAGAGAGAAACAATTCATGTTTGGAATCCAGTGACCTTTTGTCAGAACTAAAAGCCACTAGGAAATATTTGTATTTAAGTTGATGGTGGGTGAGGTTGGGGGAGCGGAGGAGTAGTCGGTCTGTAAAAGTAACCCACAGTTTCCGGTTGCCTGCCATTTGGACACACCACTATTCTCACATCAGCATTTCTGTCTCAGGCCTGCTTCAGTGTTTTTGGGATGTTCAAAGTAAGCTGGAGGAACTACACCATGTCTTCCACCAAAATACCTAGCAGTTAACATAGAATCAGAGAGTGTAAATCTTCCTCCATGTGTGTTACCCAACCTCAGGTCCTATTCTGTAAGGGTTGCTCCCAGTACACATTCCTGATTAAGGGCTTATGCCCGAAACTTTGATTCTCTTGTTACTCGGATGCTGCCTGACTTACTGTGCTTTTCCAGTGCCACACTTTTCTACTCCCAGTACAGCTAACCCATTTTAGACTATTGACACATCCTGTTAGCACTCATTCAGCATCACTTCTGTCTGTATTTACAATTAGGAGTCACTTTGCTTTTCTTTCCTCTGGGCACTATCTCCAGCAATCCAATTCACTCCCACTGCCTAAGCCCACTTCTATTATTAGCATAAACACCACCGTTTCCCACCAGTTTTCATTACACTGGTTGAATGCAGCTTATATAAAAGGGGATTAGCCCTCACAAGAAAAGACCATAAGTGTTAGGCCACTTTTGGAATACTGCATTCAATTCTCGTCTCCCTCATTTAGGAAGGATGTTGTGAAATTTGAAAGTGTTCAGAAAAGATTTGCAAGGATCTTGCGAGGGTTGGAGGATTTAGGCTGTAGAGAGAGGATGAATAGGTTGGGACAATTTCCCCTGGAGCATCAGAGGCTGAGGGGTGATGTGGAGGTTTATAAAATTATAAGGGGCATGAATAGGATGAATAACCAAGATCTTTTCCAAGGGGTGGTGGGGTCCAAAACTAGAGGGCATAGGTTTAAGATCAATATCCAGCTTGTTATAGAGTCATACAGTTGTACCCAAGGAACAGGAAATTCAACGTTTCGGGCCAGAGCCCTTCATCAGGAATGAGGAGAGTGTGCCAGGCAGGCTAAGATAAAAGGTAGGGAGGAGGGACTTGGGGGAGGGGCGATGGAGATGTGATAGGTGGAAGGAGGTCAAGGTGAGGGTGATAGGCCGGAGTGGGGTGGGGCAGTTTCCTCATTTCCCCTCCCCCCACCTTGTCTCAGTCGGTTCCCTCAACTCAGCACCACCCTCCTAACCTGCAATCTTCTTCCTGACCTCTCCGCCCCCACCCCACTCCGACCTATCACCCTCACCTTGACCTCCTTCCACCTATCACATCTCCATCGCCCCTCCCCCAAGTCCTTCCTCCCTACCTTTTATCTTAGCCTGCCTGGCACACTCTCCTCATTCCTGATGAAAGGCTCTGGCCCGAAACGTCGAATTTCCTGTTCCTTGGATGCTGCCTAACCTGCTGTGCTTTAACCAGCAACACATTTTCAGCTCTGATCTCCAGCATCTGCAGACCTCACTTTTTACTCATACAGTTGTACAGCATGGAAACAGACCCTTTGGTCCAACTCATCCATGCCAACCAGCTATCCTAAATTAATCCACTCCTATTTGCCAGCATTTGGCACATACCCTTCTGAACCCTTCCTATTCATGTACCCATCAAGATGCCTTTTAAATGTAATTGTACCAGTGTCCACCACTTCCTCTGGCTGCTCAGTCATACACGCACCATCTTCTGTGTGAAAACGTTGCCCCTTAGGTCCCTTTTAAATCTTTCTCCTGTCCCCTTAAACCTATGCTCTCTAGTTTTGGATTCGCCTACCCTGAGAAAAGTCCTTGACTATTCACCCTATCAATGCTCCACATGATTTTATAAACCTCTATAAGACCATTCCTCAACCTCCAACACTCCAGGGAAATTAGCCCCAGCCGTAACTTACATTACTCAAACCCCAAAAAGTTTTGCCCTGTGCCTACAGCCTATGTTTCAAGTTTCAGAGATGGACCAAGTGCTGGCAAATTGGTCTAGATTAGGTTAGGATATCTGGTCAGCATGGACGAGATGGTCTGAAGGATCTGTTTCCATGGTGTACATCTCTATGACACTATGACTGTATGGTTAAGCTCATGACAAAAGTTTACATTATTGAACTAAGTCATAGCAGCTGGAACCCACCTGTCCTAATGGTGTTGAAACCAAGTGGGTAATAAAGACTATGCAGACATGTTGACACAGGGGGAATGTTTAAACTCCACACAGACAGTCGCCTGAGGCTGGAATCAACCCGGTTCCCTGGCACTGTGAGGCAGCAGGGCTAACCATTGAACCACCGGGCTGCCCCATCTGATTCCATACTAGAAAAAAAATGTATATCCACTCATAATCAAAACTGACCTGTTAAAAGGATATTGGAAAGTTCAGAATAAATGATCTACCAATCTGGGTTTCATTCGGTGACCTGAGTTGTCCAATATTGCCATCAGCTTGGATCATAATAGTATATATAGGGAAACACAGAAGCCAAACAAATGAGTTGAATCTTTCAAAATCAGTTGTACTCCATGCCAAATAGTTTGTGAGGATGATTCATTAGATCTACTTCACTGATTGGAAAGGGCACATGGCTGAGGTGAAAGAGACCAGACAAAATAACATGGTGATTTCAGATTTTTTTTTATGATTTGAATTTTAATTGTTGTGTCCTCCCGGCACTTTTGCAAGATTTTTCATTTGATGACATTGACAATCTAATATTGTATCTCCTTCAGGTTTCAGTTAGATGAATGCAAGACTAATCAATATCCCAGCACTAATCGAAACCCCTAAAATATTCCTGCTTTGGCTCCAAAATCCACTTGTTGATAGCACTTTTAAAGGAGACTACTTCAAAAATAATTTCCAGGTTCTAACGTTTTCATCCTTTTGCTAACCCTACTCGATGAATATTTTTACAATAAAGCTTTATAAAAAGAATCAGGCTTTTTGCAATCTGTTTGACTCCAGGATGAGCCTTCAACCACGTATCGGCACCATCATCAAGACCACATATTTTCACTTTCTGTAGCACAGTTTTTATCTTCCCTTGCCTCAGTTCTTCTGCTGAAAACCTCATTCATACACCCATTACCTCCAGACATGTCCATTATAAAACACGCCTAGCTAGCTTACCACATTCTACATCACACTTATATCAGCTCTAATACTTACCCCAGCTCTAGCTTCTAGCTCTTTATTGTTTGCTCTAGGTCTGAGTCAAGGCCAATTAAGCAATCAAACACAGAAAATATAGATCATTTACCGGAGTCGCATAATCAAAGATAGAACAATTAAACAATAGATATCCCTACCTCTGTTTCCTCCTTTAAGATATGCTTTAAATCTATCTCTTGGCATAAGTTTTATTCATCTGCCCAAAATTTCCTTCGTGTTATATTTTGTTCATAACATTTATAATAATATGTTTTATATTAAGTACTTTAGTATGTTTTATAACATTAAAGGCACAATATAAATATAAACTATTACAAAAGTGTTTCAGTAAGGCATTGTCCCTTTAAGGCCTTATATTTGCTGTTACTTGTTTTGCACTTTGATTATCCAAGTACTGAAAGTAAAGCTCTATCTGTAGTAACATTCAGCTGGTTTTCAAGAGTAAATAATTAACTGCTGTGCCAAGGTTCCATTTCCTCCTAACCTTCATTCTTCTTAACAGATACGTGTACACAACACACACACACACAAACCATACGTAGACTGGGAGGCCATTAGAAGGAAACAAAACCTGAAAAAGGTGAGTAGCTATAATTTTGAGTGACAGTCTATTCAGTCATGGTTCAATTATTAGTACAAAACCCTGGTTTTGGTGGTGGTGGTGGGGAGACACGGGGCACGGTCGATGCTGGGGTGAGGGGACTGATTTGACTCTGACCTTTTAGAATCAGGGCTTGCAGCTTGGAAGTAGAAAATTGTCCGGGTGTGGTGATTGGGTTATGACAGTGTATGTGCACCAGTTTACAATGAGCAGTGGGCCGCATCTCAACTCTCAATGTTTACAAACACCATTAGGATTGGAAAGAATATTGAGAAAAAGTTTCATCTCCAAAACCTAGATAGAAATCTGACAAAGAAAATCTAACCTTTATAGAATCCACTATATTCTTAATTAATTGATTTTGATAAAGAGAGCGAAATCTTTACTCTCAGATATAAACTGAAGTGCTGGCACAGAAACCTCCGCATCACTAAGGTAAGATTTGTATTTATATAGACCTTTCACAACCACAGGCTTTAAAACCAAGACCTTTTGTAAGTGTAGTCATTATTATAATGTAGGAAATGTGACAGCAAATTTGCATACACCAAGAAGTCACAAGCAACAATGTATTAATGACTAGATCATTTGTTTTTATGTTAACCTAACATCAGTCATTGGGAAAGTACTAAAAAAAATCATCATTATTACATCTTATAATCTTAGAAAAAGCATAGTATGATTCAAACAAGTAATCCCAGCTTTACAAAAGGGAAGTTCTGTTCAACAAATTTGGTAAAGATTTTGAGGATACAAGAAACCAGTGAAAGCAGTATTCTTAGGTTTCCAAAAGATATTTGGTAAGGTGTAAAATAAAAGTTTAATGAAAAAGTAAGAATCCATGGAGTTGGTGGTGACATATTAGCATGGATTGGTTAATGGAGAGGAAAGACAATAGGGATAAACGGGACATTTTTAATTTGCAAGTTGTGGCTAGTAGAGTGCCACAAGGATTATCAGAGACTTCTGCTATTTATAATCTATATTAGAGATTTAAACTAAGAGACAGTGAGTAATGTATTCAAGCTTATGATGTTACAAAACCTAGTGGGCGTGCAATCTGTGAGGAGGACACAAAGACAAGTGAATGGGCAACAAGGTGGCAGATGGACTATAATCTAGTGGTGAGATTATTCAATTAAACTTCATCTGTCACTCCTCAGCCCACTGGCCCATCTGGTCCAGATGCTGTTGTAATCTGTGGTAACCCTCTTCGCCCGCCGCTACACCTCCAATTTTGGTGTCGTCTGCAAACTTACTAACTGTACCTCATATGCTCACACCCAAATAATTTATGTAAATGATGAAAAGCAGAGGACCCAGCACCGATCCTTGTGGCACTCCACTGGTCACAGGCCTCCAGTCTGAAAAACAATCCTCTGTCTTCTACCTTTGAGCTAGTTCTGTATTCAAATGACTATTCATTGAAGGTAATCTCATTGAAACATTCACAATTATGAAGTTGTTTGATAGAGTAGATACTAAGATGTTGTTTCCCATGACTGGGGAATCTGAACAAGGCACCACAGTTTCATGATAAGGGCTGATTAGTCTAGGACTGAGTTGTGAGAAATTTCTTGGCTCAAAGGACTGTGATTCTTTGGTATTCTCTGTCACAAATCGATTTGTATGTTTGGAGAAATGCAATTGTATTTTCATTGCACTGGCTTGCTTGCCATAATCATATGACCTCCACCTCTGCAGTAAATATCTTTGTAAGCCATTAGGCACAAATCACTTGAAACATGGAGTTAGGAATGTTGCAGCTGAAAATGTGTGGATTTTCAGAATGGTAAGAGATTCAGCTACTGAAAGAAATAGTAAGAAAAAAGTTAAAAACTGCAGTAGTCTGCAACTTTGAATTTCTGGGTGTCAAAATAGCAGTACGTTTTCCATGCCACAATGCTGTGGAAATGCAAATAGATCAGAGAATCATAGAGTCAGACAACACAGAAACAGACCCTTTGGCTCAATTCATCCAGGCCGACTAGGCTTCCCAAACTGATCTAGTCCCATTGCCTGCATTTGGTCCATATCTCTCTCAATCTTTTCTATGCGTGTGCCTGTCCAAATGTCCTTTGAATATTGTAATTGTACCTGCCTCCACCACTTCCTCTGGCAGTTTATTGCGTACATGTCCCGCCCTCTGTGAAAAGGCTCGCATAAATCCCTTTTAAATCTTTCCCCCTCACCTTAAACCTACGCCCTCTAGTTTTGGACTCCTTACCCCCGGAAAAGACCTTGGCTATTCACCATATCTCTACCCCTCATGATTTTTAAAATCTCTATAAGGACATCAATCAGCTTCTGATGCTCCAACCTGTTCAGCCCTTCCCTATAATTCAAACCCCATTTAGTCTTTGGGAATCCTGGGCCGGGTACAATGCAAATGCTAACTGTTTGTCTTCCTTGTGTCTCTGTTGGGCCTTGTCCCATGCACACTCTCTCTTTCACTCTCTCTGTACAATTGTAGCAAAACAATTTCTTAATTCACTCATGGGATGTGAGCATCGCTGGGTGGCTAAGATGTTATGTGTGTCCCTAGTAGCCCCCTTGAGAATGTGATGGTGAGCCACCTACTTGAACAACTGCAGTCCGTGTGCTGTAGGTAGATCCAAAATGCCCTTAGAGAGGGAATTCCAGGATTTTAAGGACGGCATCGTGGCTCAGTGGTTAACACAGTGACAGGAACCCTGCTGCAATTCCACCCTCAGGCGTGGGGCCCTTACATTTTCCTTAGCATTGATTTTTTTTTCCCACTCTTAGTGAAAAGCCTATGAAATAGTTATAGAAATAGTTTTTAAAAATCTGAGAAAATAAGTGTAGTAACCCGACAGTTCTGGAGAAAGAGTGCTATAAGCTGTATTGCAGCTTAGACCTCTCTGAGGACCAGAAATGTTAAACTGTGAGATTTTGAAGGCTTTCAATGTACATTTTGAATGACATGTGTTTGGCATCAGAGCTCAAAGAGAGAGGGAGACTTATTCAGTATGTGACTGCATTGATGTTTAGCTAAATCCATTTAGTTTGAATAACTGGAAGATGATCTTATCAGAGATAGGGTTGCTTTAGGCATGAGATATCCTGCAGTGACAGCACATTTGCTGAGAAAGGAGAAAATTGCTCTCAAGAAAACAGAAGCTCTAAAGTCATCAATCATGAGCTAGACCAGAGTAATGGGAGAACACACAAAGTCTTAGCCTTATACTGAGAGACATTCCAGGCCAAATGAAAACAATATATTTGAAGAAGGGAAGAAACTTGTACAGAAGAGGTAGCAGGAAAATCAAGGCCAGAAAAGCAAAGGAAGCATGTCTAGTGTGTAACTGCATGTAGCTGAATCATTTTGCGCGCAAGTATTTAGCTAGAAAGCATCAGAACAAGCATATAAAGATGGACTGCTTTCAGCCAAAGATTCAATTGAATTACTCTAGAACAAGGTTAGTATTATCACGTCTAAAACTGATAAATGGTTTATGGTTAGACTGATGACTGCAAAAGAAAAGTATCAAGGGAACGTGAACAGGAGACACCTGCACATCATGCAGCATCATGAACCTCACAGACTTGTACAACGTTGCTAAAAATGGGGATCCAAAACTGATGTCCTTGAAGTAAGGTAGAGGTCACATAACGGAATGAATTTCATGCCAAGAGGACACTATAAAGTTGAAAGCCCAGTGCAATGGGAAAGTGAGGATCTGGAGTTCCAAATAGTGGACATTAAGTAAAATCCACTCATCTCAGCTGATGCAAGTTGAAACCTTGGGCTGGTAATGCTGAATATGATGAAAGATTTTCAGTGTTTCAGAAGTCACTAAGTTATTTACTGCTGAACAGATCTTAAAAAAGCAGAAAGACATCTTTATTTGTCTCAGATGTCTTTGTTAGTGAATATCACCTTGAAGTCGATGACATTATTTGGGCTTGCTTCCATTATCTGGCAATCATGCTCAGGCCATGTGTTTGAGTTCTCACTGGGTGGTTTGGTCTTTCTGAGGAAGACTTGATGGATTTCACCCTAACTAATGGCTTCTGATGCCATGTAGGACCAAACTTGCAGAAGTTCCTTCCTATTGCTGCTACTTCCCATTTGGGCCCGGTGATAAAGGCTGTCCAATGGGCAGTGAGTCACATGACATCAGAAAGAGAAAAACTAGCTGAAAGTTCCAGCAAAAGCCAAATGGATAAGATAGAGGTGAAAACCTCCACAAAATAAGCTCTAACTAATTCATAATTTGTGAAGAGGAGTCCTATCTTTCCTCAAATCCAGCCATGAAAGACAAGATAAGAGAACTGGTAAAGAAGAGAGTAATCATAAGATATAGCAGAAGTAGGCCAATCAGCCCACTAAGTCTGCTCTGCTATTCAATAAGATCATGGCAATTTCACTTTCCTGCCTTATCACATAACCCTTGATCCCCTTCCTGATTAAAAAGCTATCTATCAGAGCCTTGAATACATTTAATGACCCAACTTCAAACAACCTTCTATGGTAAAGAATTCCACAGATTTAGTAGCCTCTGAGAGAAAAGAAATCCTCCTCATTTCTGTCTTAAATGGGCAACCCCTTACTCTAAAATTACAAACACTGGTTTGAGACTCTTGCACAGGGTGAAAGAACCTCTCTGCATCTAGCCTGTCAAGCCTCTTAGGAATCCTATATATATAGACGTTTACAGTACAGAAAAAGGCCCTTTGACCCATTGAGTCTACACCAATCAAAAACAGGCATCTAAGTACTTTAATCCAATTTTCCAGCACTTGCCCCATAACATTATACACCTTGGCTTATGTTTCATTAAAGTCTACTGTCTTTTTCTAAACTCTAATGCATACTGGTCCAACCTACTTAATCTCTCCTCAGTTGAAATCCTTCTATACCCTGTATTAACTTAGTGAACCTTCTCTATACTGCCTATAGTGCCAGCACATCCTCCTTTCAATAAGGAAATAAAAGCTTCACTGTATTTCAGGTGTGGTCTAACTAGTCAAGAGTTAGGGCTGATGAAGGACTTTCCTGATGAAGGGCTTATGCCTGAAATGTTGATTCACCTGCTCCTTGGATGCTGCCTGACCTGCTGTGCTTTTCCAGCACTACACTCTCTACTCTGATCTCCAGTATCTGCATTCCTCACTTTATCTGTGGTCTAACTAGTTATTTGTATAGCCTTCTATATTTTTATGTAAAAAGTGAGGTCTGCAGATACTGAAGATCAGAGCTGAAAAGCGGACGCCTCCTCTTATCGCTCCCTTGACCATGACCCCACGTCCCACCACCAAACCGTCATCTCCCAGACCATTCATCACCTCAGGGGATCTCCCATCCACCGCCTCCAACCTCATAGTCCCACAACCCCGCACCGCCCGTTTCTACCTCCTGCCCAAAATCCACAAACCTGACTGCCCCGGCCGACCCATTGTCTCAGCCTGCTCCTGCCCTACCGAACTCATCTCCACGTACCTCGACACGGTTCTGTCCCCTTTAGTCCAAGAACTCCCCACCTACGTTCGGGACACCACCCACGCCCTCCACCTCCTCCATAATTTTCACTTCCCCGGTCCCCAACGCCTTATCTTCACGATGGACATCCAGTCCCTGTACACCTCCATCCCCCATCATGAAGGACTCAAAGCCCTCCGCTTCTTCCTTTCCCGCCGCACCAACCAGTACCCTTCCACTGACACCCTCCTTCGACTGACAGAACTGGTCCTCACCCTGAATAACTTCTCTTTCCAATCCTCCCACTTCCTCCAAACTAAAGGAGTTGCCATGGGCACCCGCATGGGCCCCAGCTATGCCTGTCACTTCGTAGGATATGTGGAATAGTCCATCTTCCGCAACTACACTGGCACCACACCCCACCTTTTCCTCCGCTACATCGATGACTGTATCGGCGCTGCCTCATGCTCCCACGAGGAGGTTGAACAGTTCATCAACTTTACCAACACCTTCCATCCCGACCTCAAATTCACCTGGACTGTCTCAGACTCCTCCCTCCCCTTCCTAGACCTTTCCATTTCTATCTCGGGCGACCGACTCAACACAGACATCTACTATAAACCAACTGACTCCCACAGAACCTGGTTTACACCTCCTCCCACCCTGCCCCCTGTAAAAACGCCATCCCATATTCACAATTCCTTCGTCTCCGCCGCATCTGCTCCCAGGAGGACCAGTTCCAATACCGTACAGCCCAGATGGCCTCCTTCTTCAAGGACCGCAGATTCCCCCCAGACGTGATCGACGATGCCCTCCACCGCATCTCCTCCACTTCCCGCTCCTCCGCCCTTGAGCCCCGCTCCTCCAACCGCCACCAAGACAGAACCCCACTGGTTCTCACTTACCACCCCACCAACCTCCGTATACAGCGTATCATCCGCCGTCATTTCCGCCACCTCCAAATGGACCCCACCATCAGGGATGTATTTCCCTCCCCTCCCCTATCAGCGTTCCGCAAAGACCACTCCCTTCGTGACTCCCTCGTCAGGTCCACACCCCCCACCAACCCAACCTCCATTCCCGGCACCTTCCCCTGCAACCGCAGGAAATGTAAAACTTGCGCCCACACCTCCTCCCTTACTTCTCTCCAAGGCCCTAAGGGATCCTTCCATATCCGCCACAAATTCACCTGCACCTCCACACACATCATCTATTGCATCCGCTGCACCCGATGTGGCCTCCTCTATATTGGGGAGACGGGCCGCCTACTTGCGGAACGCTTCAGGGAACACCTCCGGGACGCCCGGACCAACCAATCCAACCACCCCGTGGCTCAACACTTTAACTCACCCTCTCACTCCACCGACGACATGCAGGTCCTTGGACTCCTCCATCGGCAGAACATAACAACACGACGGTTGGAGGAAGAGCGCCTCATCTTCCGCCTGGGAACCCTCCAACCACAAGGAATGAACTCAGATTTCTCCAGTTTCCTCATTTCCCCTCCCCCCACCTTGTCTCAGTCGGTTCCCTCAACTCAGCACCGCCCTCCTAACCTGCAATCTTCTTCCTGACCTCTCCGCCCCCACCCCACTCCGGCCTATCACCCTCACCTTGACCTCCTTCCACCTATCCCATCTCCATCGCCCCTCCCCCAAGTCCCTCCTCCCTACATTTTATCTTAGCCTGCCTGGCACACTCTCCTCATTCCTGATGAAGGGCTTTGGCCCGAAACGTCGAATTTCCTGTTCCTTGGATGCTGCCTAACCTGCTGTGCTTTAACCAGCAACACATTTTCAGCTTCTATATTTTTATACTCATTTCTTTTGAAATAAAACCCAACACTCCATTTGCCTTTCCTAGTACCTGCTGTCCAGAGCAGTACTCCCAATGAGGAATGCTCACACCTTGTGATTTATGCAAAAGGTCACCAAATTGCTATGTGCTGCAGTTTTCTTAAGTCTTTCCCCATTTAAGTTAATATTCACTATTCCATTCTTGTCTCTAAAGAGCATAACTCACATTTTCCCACATTATAATCCACCTGCCAAGTTTATACTGTTGACTCGACTTGTCTACATCCCTCTGTAGATTTTGCCATAGGTGCATTAGTAGCCAGTCTATGGCAGCCATTAAACACACATCACTTATGTGTGCCATAATTGGATTTATTTAAGGTTTGGATTTTTGGTCTTTCTGGGAATGAAGGGAGTAGACAGAAAATGGAGAAGCCAAAGAACTGCCATGATCATATTAAACGACAGAGCAGTCTTGATGGGCCAGCATATTCTTTATCTTCTCCTATTCCTTATGTATTTTTAGATGATGTATTTTGAGGGATGTTTATGAGGACAACAAGATAACTCCCCTGGTGTTCTTTGAAATAGTGCCATGGGATTTGTCACATCTGCCTGAGGGAGCCATCAGTATATCTTGACTCATTCAGACATAGAACATAGAAGATAGAACAATACAGCACAGAACAGGCCCTTCGGCCCACGATGTTGTGCCGAACATTTATCCTAGATTAAGCACCTATCCATGTACCTATCCAATTTCTGCATAAAGGTCACCAATGATTCTGACTCTGCCACTCCCACAGGCAGCACATTCCATGCCCCACCACTCTCTGGGTAAAGAACCTACCCCTGACATCTCCCCATACCTTCCACCCTTCACCTTAAATTTATGTCCCGTAGTAACACTCTGTTGTACCGGGGAAAAAGTCTCTGACTGTCTACTCTATCTATTCCCTGATCATCTTATAAACCTCTGTCAAGTCACCCCTCATCCTTCGCCGTTCCAATGAGAAAAGGCCTAGCACTCTCAACCTATCCTCGTACGACCTATTCTCCATTCCAGGCAACATCCTGGTAAATCTCCTCTGCACCCTCTCCAAAGCTTCCACATCTTTCCTAAAGTGAGGCGACCAGATCTGCACACAGTACTCCAAATGTGGCCTTACCAAGGTCCTGTACAGCTGCAACATCACCTCACGACTCTTGAATTCAATCCCTCTGCTAATGAACGCTAATACACCATAGGCCTTCTTACAAGCTCTATCCATCTGAGTGGCAACTTTCAAAGAGCTATGAACATAGACCCCAAGATCCCTCTGCTCCTCCACCTTACTAAGAACCCTACCGTTAACCCCTGTATTCCGCATTCTTATTTGTCCTTCCAAAATGGACAACCTCACACTTGACAGGGTTGAATTCCATCTGCCACTCCTCAGCCCAGCTCTGCATCGTATCTAAGTCCCTTTGCAGCTGACAACAGCCCTCCTCACTATCCACAACTCCACCTCTTTGAGATCTGTCAAAACTCCATAATCTCTACTGGTGGTCCTCGGTTTACTGATAAACCTTCAGATTTTACTAGATAATGCAGTTCGACAAAGGTTCTATGTGGAACAATCCTAATGTCAGTTTATTCTATATACATTTATCTAGCAGATATATAATTTGCCAGAGATGCGCTGAGTAGTCTCTCTTTCACAGTCTGTAAACACACTTCACAGATGGCAGACTTCACAATATTTTTTGTTTGTTGATTCTGCTGAACGCAGAATACAATGCAGTACCTGGCAGACCTGCCTACTTTGAATGACTATCAGAAGCAGAGCCAACAGCTGAAGGATGTGAGCTTCTGCAGGTACAGTGCTAGATCTGGAGACCAAACTTGAGAAAGCTTGAGCACTATGTCAAGGAAAAGACAGTGTCAGTCAAATCTTTGCGTTAAATTTCTCACATAATGTCAATGACTAAATTTCAAAATGGAAATTGCTGGAAAATCTCAGCAGGTTTTGCAGTATCTGTGGAGAGAAATCAGAGCAAATGTTTCAGGTCAAGTGACCATTCCTCGGAACTGATCTCCAGCATCCAGTTTTTTTCAGTTTGACTTAATTTCCAAAGTTCATCATTGGCTGAAAAACATTTTGGGAATTTCTGGCCTTGTGAAAGCCAGGCAATAGATGCAAGACTTCCTCTGTTTTGAGTCACTCCAAAATGTCCCAAAAGTTTTTTGTGTGTATGTGTAGAATTGCATGCAAAGTTGAAGGCACTCACACTCACTCCAGCCAATGCCTGGACGTAGTGACAAGTTTTTTTTAACTATGGAAAGGTTCTGCACCTTTTAAATCTCTGCATTGAAATAGCTCCTATTGCCATTGATCTGTTTCTCCATTTGTCTGCTGTGTTACTTTGATGTAGCTTTTGTTTATCAGCTCATTAATCTAATATAACTTTTCTGCTATATATTTAAAATATAACTGAAAGAGACTTCAATTAAGCCAAGTCATTATTTAAAATTAATCTTACTATTCACCAATTCGCTCCAATCCATTGATGTGGAGTTTCACCACCAACCAATTTAATGTTCACCCCATCTTTATCTAAATAAATCATGTAATGTATGCAGAAATCAATTAAAAAACATTCTATTGATGTAAATTAAAAATAAAGAATTGCATTTCTACAGTACTCTTCACAACATCAAAAGTTTCTTATAGCTAATGATGCACTTTTGAAAATAGTCATTGTTGTAATGTTGGAAACCTGACAGCCAATTTACACACAGTGAGCTTCTTGTATACAGAATATCATCTGAAACACAGCACCTCCATCACTGCAGTGTCCCATCCGCACTGTAATGAAGTGTCAGCATTAGTTGTGTGCTGAAGTCTCTTGAGTGTGAGCGAATCCATCACATCTTAACTGACAGTAGCAGTCACTGAGCCACAACTAACAAATACCTCGTTCATAGCTGTCAATGCATTTTTTGCTGTTGTCCATTGTTTTGATTTCTATAGAGTCATAGAGGTTTACAGCTTGAAAACAGGCCCATCGGCCCAACTTGTCTGTGCCGCCCAGTTTTTACAATTAATCTAGTCCTATATTTGGCTCATGTCCTTCCATACCTATTCTATTTATGTACCTGTCCAGATGTTTCTCAGATGATAAAATTGTACTTGTCTCCACCAGTACCTCTGGCTATCCATTCCAGACACTCACCATACTCAGTGGTGAAAAAACTGCCTCTCTGGATCCTTTTGTATCTCTTCCCTCTCACCTTAAAGCTATGCCTTCTAGTTTTAGACTCCCCTACCATAAGGAAAAGCTGTTGGCTATCAACCTTATCTGTGCCTGCCATGATCTTATAGACTTCAAAAATGTTACCCCTCAGTCTCCTATGCTCCAGGAAAAAACGTCCTATCCTACTCAGCCTCTCCTTATAACTCAAACCTTCAAGTCCTAGTAACATCTTAATAAATCTTTTCTGCACTCTTTCTCATTTTATAATATCCCTTTCTATAGTACAATAAGTAGAACTGTATGCAGTACTCCAAATGTGGCCTTAATAACAACTTATTAACAACTCCTATATTCATTGTCCTGACTGATGAAAGCAAACTTACTGAAAGCTTTCTTCACCACCCTGCCTACCTGTGACTCCACTTTCAAGGAGGTAGAGCCTTCATCCTAGATCTCTGTGTTCTGTAACACTCTCCAGGGTCTTACGATTGGCCGTGTAAGTCCTGCCCTGGTTTGGTCTACTAAAATACACCTTGTATTTATCTAAATAAAACTCCATCTGCCATTCCTCAGCCCACTGGCACAGTTGATCAAGATTTCACTGTCCCTACTGTCCCCACTGTCCACTATACCACCAGACTTGGTGTCATCCACAAACTTACTAACCACAGTTCTCTCCTTCTCTAGTACAGCCATCTACATACTGCATGTCAAATGCTTCCTGAACACACTTAACAAATTTCTCTCCATCCAAGCCCTTAACACAATGGCAATCCTAGTCAATGTTAGGAAAGATAAAATCCCCTACTATTACAACTGTATTATTCTTGCAGCTATCTGCAATCGCCTTACATATTTGCTCCTCAATCTCCTACTGACTATTGGGGTCCTATGGTACAATGCCATCAGAGTTGTCTCCCCCTTTTTATTTCTCAGTTCTATCCATATAGACTCAGTTAAAAATCACACGACTCCAGGTTATAGTCCAACAGGTTTTGGATTGCTGCTCTTTCATCAGGACAGCTACCGAAAACTAGCTCAGAAAGCTAGTGTTTCCAAATAAACCTGTAGGATTATAACCTGGTATTGTGTGATTTTTAACTTTGTCCACCCAATCCAACACCGACTCATCCACATCATGGCTACCATATAGACTCAGTAGACAAACCCTCAAGAATGTCCTCCCTCAGTAATGCCGTGATGTTCTCCCTAATCAAACCCACAACTCCTCCTCCTCTCTTGCTTCTTCCTATAGCATCTGTACACTGGAACATTCCAGTCCTGTCCCTCAACCATGCTTCTATAATATCCCATTCCTAAAATGCCAAAATTCATTTGCCTTACCTCTCAGGCCTCTTGCATTGAATTAAATGCAGTTTAACTCAGACTTCCCATGCTTCCAACCACCTTGATTATTCATGATGCAAACTCATTCCCTCCCTCTCTTTTCCCATGCCTTAGTTAGCAGAAGTTGCTCCTTAGTGCACATTCGCTTCCTTCGCCCAATGTTATCAGGATCTCGCTGAAGGAGACCCATGGGTCAGATAATAATGCTAATGTAATATAAACATATACACAACAAGTTTGGCACCATCTGTAGAGAGAAAACAGTTAATGTTTTGAGTCCAGTAACCCTTCATCAGGGTCACTGGACTCAAAGCCTTAACAATACTACTGTGTTTTGAGAACACCATTGAGAAGAGAACACATCTGGATCATGGTTCTCATCCAACTAATGTATTATTAGGATGACCATTTGGTTGGCTAACTGTGCTCACCTTTAACTTCACCACCCAAAAATGAGCTATTCCTATTTCGGAGTTTGCATTTTCACAATAGCTTCATGGAAAGTACAACAACAATACATATTGCTTTATCTGTAATGTTCTTTTCTGCACATCTGCCCCTCCCCCCACAACCCCCAACCAGAGCCCATACACCTCCTGACATTACTCGTGAGACACTGAATCAAAGCATTTCTCTCCTCTCTAGTACCTTTGGATTCCACCCCCACCCCTTTACCCTGTCACCTATTTCCTTTATTTCAAACATGCCCCTTCCACAGTAAAACTATCTGCTATTTGAACACAACCTTGGACCTCCTGCCACCTTACTGCATCTTGCTCCCTATCCTATCATTATTCCCTCCACTATCCAGGATGATTAATTCAACCCCAGGTTTCTGACATTGATAGTACCCACCCAGCCTTTTGAGACCATCTGTCATACAGCACCCCTGCCTGGAAAAGCCCTCCCCAACCCATTCCAGCACCTCCATTTCCTCTCTGCCCAAGACACCTTTCTTTACGTGACCTAGACCTCCAAGCCCCTGCCCTGGACTCCGTCTCTTCCTCACCACCTTCCCTGCCGCATGCTCTAACTACTTCCACCTGATCCTCTCTAAAGTTATACATCATTCACTTGCAGAAAATTAATTGAAAAGGGGAACTACATTCTGGTGAGAATGTCTTTTACTGAGTATGCATGACCACAAAAATACACAAAAGGTCTTCCTAGCATTTCTCATTCTGAAGATTAACTCAGCCGTAAATGTTCCAAAGAATAAATAAAAACTCTGTGAATGCTAAAAATTTGAAACAAAAACAGAATATGCTGGAGAAACTCAGCAGGTTTTGATGCATCTGTGGACAGAGAAACAACCTTCACATTTCAAGTCCGACATGATTCTTCTTTGGAAATGAAAGGGGCTGGAAAATTATGGTTTTACTGCTATTGTTAAAGGGGAAGGAGCAGTAAGTGGAATAGATCTTGAGAGTGCCCAGAGCAATTGACAAATGAGTGGTAAAGATAACAAAGGAACAACTCAGAAGTAAAATCAGTGCTAATGATAGGTTTAAATAGTAGAAAATAAAGATTCATCAGCTCTGCTGGCTGCAAAGCCAACAATATATAAACAAGATTTAGAGATGCCAATGTTGGACTGGGGTGTACAAAGTTAAAAATCATCCTTCACCAGGTTATAATCCAACAGGTTTATTTGGAAACATGAGCTTTTAGAGCACTGCTCCTTCATCAGGTGGTTGTGGAGTATAAGATCGTAAGACACAGAATTTACAGCAAAAGTTTACAGTGTGATGTAACTGAAATTATATATTAAAAAAGACTTGGATTGTTTGTTAAGTTTCTCATCTTTTAGAATGAACATGTTGGTTTCAGTTCTTTCATATGTAAATCGCACAACATTTAAAAGGTACATTCTTGAGTGAACTTTAACAATTGGTCATGATTTGGAGATGCTGATGTTGGATTAGGGTGTACAAAGTTAAAAATCACACAACCACCTGATGAAGGAGCAGGGCTCTGAAAGCTAGTGCTTCCAGTTAAACCTGTTGGGACTATAACCTGGTGTTGTGTGATTTGTAACTTTTAACAATTGGTGTCATGTTGGCCCAGATAATGCATTTAACGTGTGAGCTTGAGAAAGTAACTTTTAAATGTTCTGCGATTTACATATGAAAGAACCGAAACCAACATAGTCCTTCTAAAAGAGAGAGACTTAGCAAACAATCAAGGTCTTTTTTAATATATAATTTCAGTTACATTACACTGTAAACTTTTGCTGTAAATTCTGCGTCTTACGATCTGATACTCCACAACTACCTGATGAAGGAGCAGCGCTCGGAAAGCTAGTGCTTCCAATTAAACCTGTTGGATTATAACCTGGTGTTGTGTAATTTGTTAACTACATATAAACAAAAGGGGGGGGAGGGGGTGAGAGGTGTTGTCAAAATTAGACGCGGTGGTAGTTTGGCGCACTGACCTGTACACCGCTGAAGCCAAACGCCAGCTCGCGGACGCCTCCTCTTATCGCCCCCTTGACCACGACCCCACCTCCCACCACCAAACCACCATCTCCCAGACCATCCAGGACCTCATCACCTCAGGGGATCTCCCATCCACCGCCTCCAACCTCATAGTCCCACAACCCCGCACCGCCCGTTTCTACCTCCTGCCCAAAATCCACAAACCTGCCTGCCGCGGCCGACCCATTGTCTCAGCCTGCTCCTGCCCCACCGAACTCATCTCCCAATACCTCGACACGGTCCTGTCCCCTTTAGTCCAAGAACTCCCCACCTACGTTCGGGACACCACCCACGCCCTCCACCTCCTCCAGGATTTTCGCTTCCCCGGTCCCCAACGCCTTATTTTCACTATGGATATCCAGTCCCTGTACACCTCCATCCCCCATCACGAAGGACTCAAAGCCCTCCGCTTCTTCCTTTCCCGCCGCACCAACCAGTACCCTTCCACTGACACCCTCCTTCGACTGACTGAACTGGTCCTCACCCTGAATAACTTCTTTTTTCAATCCTCCCACTTCCTCCAAACTAAAGGAGTTGCCATGGGCACCCGCATGGGCCCCAGCTATGCCTGCCTCTTCGTAGGATATGTGGAACAGTCCATCTTCCGCAACTACACTTGCACCACCCCCCACCTTTTCCTCCGCTACATCGATGACTGTATCGGCGCTGCCTCGTGCTCCCACGAGGAGGTTGAACAGTTCATCAACTTTACTAACACCTTCCATCCCGACCTGAAATTCACCTGGACTGTCTCAGACTCCTCCCTCCCCTTCCTAGACCTTTCCATTTCTATCTCGGGCGACCGACTCAACACAGACATCTATTATAAACCGACTGACTCCCACAGCTACCTGGACTACACCTCCTCCCACCCTGCCCCCTGTAAAAACGCCATCCCATATTCCCAATTCCTTCGTCTCCGCCGCATCTGCTCCCAGGAGGACCAATTCCAACACCGCACAGCCCAGATGGCCTCCTTCTTCAAGGACCGCAGATTCCCCCCAGACGTGATCGACGATGCCCTCCACCGCATCTCCTCCACTTCCCGCTCCTCCGCCCTTGAGCCCCGCTCCTCCAACCGCCACCAAGACAGAACCCCACTGGTTCTCACCTACCACCCCACCAACCTGCGCATACAACGTATTATCCGCCGCCATTTCCGCCACCTCCAAACGGACCCCACCACCAAGGATATATTTCCCTCCCCTCCCCTATCAGCGTTCCGCAAGGACCACTCCCTTCGTGACTCCCTTGTCAGATCCACACCCCCCACCAACCCAACCTCCACCCCGGCACCTTCCCCTGCAACCGCAGGAAATGTAAAACTTGCGCCCACACCTCCACACTCGCTTCCCTCCAAGGCCCCAAGGGATCCTTCCATATCCGCCACAAGTTCACCTGTACCTCCACACACATCATCTATTGCATCCGCTGCACCCGATGTGGCCTCCTCTATATTGGTGAGACAGGCCGCTTACTTGCGGAACGCTTCAGAGAACACCTCTGGGCCGCCCGAACCAACCAACCCAATCACCCCGTGGCTCAACACTTTAACTCCCCCTCCCACTCCACCGAGGACATGCAGGTCCTTGGACTCCTCCACCGGCAGAACACAACTACACGACGGCTGGAGGAGGAGCGCCTCATCTTCCGCCTGGGAACCCTCCAACCACAAGGTATGAATTCAGATTTCTCCAGCTTCCTCATTTCCCCTCCCCCCACCTTGTCTCAGTCGGGTCCCTCAACTCAGCACCGCCCTCCTAACCTGCAATCCTCTTCCTGACCTCTCCGCCCCCACCCCACTCCGGCCTATCACCCTCACCTTGACCTCCTTCCACCTATCCCACCTCCATCGCCCCTCCCCCTAGTCCCTCCTCCCTACCTTTTATCTCAGCCTGCTTGGCTCTCTCTCTCTTATTCCTGATGAAGGGCTTATGCTCGAAACGTCGAATTCTCTATTCCTGAGATGCTGCCTAACCTGCTGTGCTTTGACCAGCAACACATTTGCAGCTGTGATCTCCAGGATCTGCAGACCTCATTTTTTACTGTCAAAATTAGAAACAGTGTTCAGATTCTGAAGTTGTTGAAAGTACCGTTGACTTGTGAGGCTATTACATGCCTAAAGTGAAACAGGGATGCTCTTCCCCGAGTTTGCATTGGATTTCATTGAAACAACACAACGGGCCTAAGACGGGCATGTGCTCATAGGAGCAAGCTGATATTGGCAAGCAACTGGAAAGACGGGACATTCCTACAGACAGAGCAGAGGTGTTCTGCAAAGTCATCACCAAGTCTGCGTTTGGTCTCACTATTAAAAAGGAAACCGCATTATGAGTAGAAAATGCTGTGGACGAGATTGAAAGAAGTACTACACCTGTAAGGTGATTCGGGGACCTTGGACAGTAAGGTGGGAGGAAATTAAAGGGGAAGTATTACCTTCTGTGGCTACATGGTAAGGTGCCACCAGGTTGGCATTGTGTTAGAAGTTAAGGAGAAGTAGATCAGGGGTGTTGCCTGCAGAATGCTGACGTTGGCTGAGAAGGGGAAAATGTGTTTGCTGGGACCACCATTAAGCATTCTCTTTGTCGATTGCTCTGGGCTCTCTCGCCATCTGATTTACTCACTCCGCCTCCCCCTTTGTCAACCGTATAAAAATGATTCGTTTCCAAACTCTTCAATTCTGACGAATACTGTAATTGAATTCAACTCTGTTTCTGTCCCCACAGACGCTGCTCGTGTCGCTGAGTTTCTTCAGCAATCGCTGTTTTCATTTCCCAGAACGTAATTCCTTGCTCTCAACTAGCTATTGGGAAACAGGATTTTGGCCTCCCACTCAGTTAGGGTAACCCGTCCATCTTGCTTCCCATTCCTAATGTTGCGACAAAACAAAACTCACAACCATCTTAGGAATGATTCTTTTAAACTATTATTTAACAACGCAGTTAAACCAGAAAATCTTGCTGTGTAGTGAATCAGCTGCCTTATGGTAAGAGTTAGATATAGCATGCAGCTCCAGATTCCTGTCAATGTTTGCTGTCTTTACGCAATCAGAAAATTAGTCACTGAACTGTCAGAACAGGAGTGAATTTCGAAACCCACCCACAGACTCTGGGGAACTACCCCCATTTCTGGTCGGTGGACTGGTCCCCTCCTAGTCTAAACTGAACTGTTCCAAATATAACTAACAGACTGTCAGGCAGTTTCACAAAGAAGAACAATTCAGGGTATTAAATTACTTGGCAGGCAGAGAGAATAATGAGTCAGTCGTCAGGACGAGCTTGGAACAGGATAAAGCCACTGCTGGAGGAAGTCACTATGCAAATCTCGCCTGTTCAGCTGGAACTTAATGTTTAAACTTCCTCGAACGAGAACAGACTGCGTACAGACACACCTGGAGACTGAAGGATCCAAAGATTCTCTCAGGTATGTACCTCTGGTTTCAAAGTCTAATTCTGAGTGTTGTGGGAGGGGTTTGCTGAAAGTTATTGAAGGAGACAGTGTTTGATTCGGTTTTACCCTTCACCTACTCTGAAATTTTAAACAGATGGGAAAGGGCCAAAATAATGGATCTTAGTATTAGAGTGAACAAGTCAAAATTTAACCCTTTGTTCTTCATTCAGGAGCGTCCTGTCCGTTTTCTAGTTCGACAACAGATTTGCACTTTTCGGGCTCTCGTTACATTTGTGAAGTCCAATTTCTCCCAAACACAATTCAGTTGTGTGAGTAATAGGTTATCAGAAGATTGTGGCCTCCAGTGACGTGAAATCGTTACAAAAAAAAGAATGAGTTTTCCAGTGCAGTACGGTGAGAGGGAACCTTCAACTACTGGAGGGACAAAGTTAAAAACCACACAATACCAGGTTACAGTCCAAGAGATTTATTCGGAAGCACTAGCTTTCGGAGCTCTGCTCCACCCCAGTCCAACACCGGCTCCTCCTCAGACTGGGGGGACGACATTGCGGATATGCTACACTATGGGAAGGACTGCATTAAAGGAATGCTGCATTTGGAGAGGCACAACTTGCTGGAGGGTGCTGAGAAAGTGTTTATTATTGAATGAACAATAGTGGAAGAGGGCTACACTGTCTGAGGGTCAGTATTGAGGGAGGGCTGTAATGTCAGAGGGTCATGGAGGGAATTCAGCATTGACGGAGTGGCAGTACTGAATGTGTGTCACAGTCTGCGAGCGCCGGCTTTAGAAATGGAGATTAAAACAAGGCTGTTTGCGTGGATATTAAAAGTGGGAGGTGCGGGTTGGATGAGGAATAAGAATTCGCTCATATTCCTTTGCTGGACTAAAGAAACTTGAAGTAGATTTTATTGCTATCCAGGGAGAAAGGGAGGACTGCAGATGCTGGAAATCAGAGCTGAAAATGTGTTGCTGGAAAAGCGCAGCAGGTCAGGCAGAGCAAGGAGCAGGAGAATCGACGTTTCGGGCATGAGCCCTTCTTCAGGAATCACTGCCTGACCTGCTGCGCTTTTCCAGCAACACATTTTCAGCTTATTGCTATCCAACCCCAGCAACAATCCTGATGACTTCCTTTCTGATTACAGGGAATTCCATGATCACATATACCAGTTACAGCCCAAAGCCAACAGACCAGTTGTGAATTCCGAACTTTTATTCACACTGTAGGCGTAGTTTGTGTGGTTCTTCCATTATTTTGCTCTGTTCCGTGGCTATTGCCTTGCACTCTGGTCATTATGGGCTGTTGTCTGTATTCAGGTCACTATGAACTGTTCTCTGTAATGTACAATGATCATTAAAGACAGTTGCCTATGTCTGGTCATTAATCACAGTACCCTGTATTCTGGTTGCAAATGTGTTGCTGGTCAAAGCACAGCAGGCCAGGCAGCATCTCAGGAATAGCTCCTGAGATGCTGCCTGGCCTGCTGTGCTTTGACCAGCAACACATTTGCAGCTGTGATCTCCAGCATCTGCAGACCTCATTTTTTACCCTGTATTCTGGACCCTATGTAGGCTTTTCAAGATAATTAAACATTTTCAGGTACTCCAGTCATTAAGAACTGTTCCATGTACCATTATGAGGGTTTCTCAGGTACTCTGGTTATTATTAATTGTTCACAATACTCAAATTAATGTTATTTTTCAGATGCTATGGTTATTATGGGCTGTTCCCTGTACTCTAATTCCTATGGACTGTTCCCGGAAATCTGTCATGGATTGTTCCCAGAACTCTGATTATTACAGGCTGTTCCCTGGAAACGAGTTCTTATGGGCTGTTCCTAGAACTCTGTTTATTCTGGATGATCACCAGAACTCTGGTTACTCCAGGCAGTTCCTTGAACTCTAGTTCTTATGGGATGTTCATTTTACTCTGGTTCTTATGTGCTGTTGCCAGAACTCTGGTTATTATGTTCTGTTATGTGTATTCTGGTCATTATGGACTATTCTCTGTAATCTTGTCATGATAGACTGTCCCCTGTATTCCGACCATTGCAGACTGTCCCTGTCATCTGACCCCTGTAATTGGTCATTGTGGACTATACCCTGTAATCGGGTCATTAGGGACTGTCCTATAATTGAGTCTTTAGGGACTGTCCCCTGGAATTGGACATTAAAGACTGTTCTATGAACTGTGGTCATTAGAGAGTGTCCCTGTACTTGGGTCATTATGGATTGTTCCCTGTGCTCCAGTCGTTAGGGATGGTCCCTCTAATTAGGTTATTATGGTCTCATCCCTCTACTCTGGTTGTTATGGACAGTTCCCTGGAACTAAGTTCATTTTGGCTCAATTCTGTACTCTAGTCATTAAGGACTGTTCCTTGTAATTGGCTCACTATGGACTAATCCCTGTATTTTGGTTACTAGAAACTGTTCCATGTACTCTTGTCATTTAGGGGCTGTTCCCTGTATTCTGGTCATTAAAGACTGTTCCTTGTAGCCTAGTCATAGAGATGTACAGCACATAAACAGACCCTTCAATCCAACACATCCATGCGGACCAGATATCCCAACCTCATTTAGCCTCATTTGCCAGCACTTAGCCCGTAGCCCTTCAAACCCATTCATATACCCATTCAGATGCCTTTTAAATATTGCAATTGTAACAGCCTCCACCACTTCCTCTGGCAGCTCATTCCATGCACGCACCACTCTCTGTGTGAAAATGTTGCCCCTTCAGTCCTGTTTATATTTTTCCCCTCCCACCCGAAACCTACGCACGCTAGTTCTGGTCATTAGAAACTTTTCCCTGTATTCTGGTCAATAGGAACTTTTCCCTGTACTGTGGTTATTAGGCACTGTTTCTTGTATTGTGTTCATGAGAGACTGTGTTTCCTGTACTGTATTCATGAGAGACTGTTTTCCTGGACTGTGATCCTCAGGAACTCTTCCCTGGACCGTGGACATTAGGGAATGTTCCCTGGACTGTGAGCATTAATGACTGTTCCCTGGACTCTAGTCATTAGAGACTGTGTGTTTCCTGGGCTGTGATCCTCAGGGACTGTTCCCTGAACTGTGGTCATTAGGGACTGTTCCCTGTACTGTGATCTTTAGGCACTGTTCCCTGTATTGTGGTTATTGGGGACTGTTCCCTGTATTCTGGTCATTAGAGAGTTGAGAGTGTAGTGCTGGAAAAGTACAGCAGGCCAGGGAGCATCTGGGAGTGTTCCCAATACTGTGATCATTAGTGACTGTTCCCTTTACAGTACTGTGATCATCAGATTGTTGTCTGTATTGTGGATATTAGAGTCTCTTCCCTGAACTGTGATCTTTAGGGACTGTTCTCTGTGCACTAGTCATTAGGGACTGTTCCCTGTACTCTGGACATTAGGCACTGTTCCCTGCACTGTGGTCATTAGCGACTGTTCCCTGCACTGTGGTCATTAGCGACTGTTCCCTGGACTGTGAACGTTAGGTACTGTTCCCTGGACTGTGAACGTTAGGTACTGTCCCCTGCACTGTGATCGTTAGGTACTGTTCCCTGCACTGTGGTCATTAGGGACTGTTCCCTGCACTGTGGTCATTAGATACTGTTCCCAATACTATGATCATTAGAGACTGTTCCCTTTACAGTACTGTGATCATTACAAATTGTTGCCTGTACTGTAGTCATTAGAGTCTCTTCCCTGGACTGTGATCTTTAGGGACTGTTCCCTGTACTCTGGACATTAGGGACTGTTCCCTGCACTGTGGTCATTAGGGACTATTCCCTGCACTGTGGTCATTAGGGACTGTTCCATGGTCTGAGATCATTAGGGATTGTTCCTTGGACTGTGATCATTAGGGAATGTTCCCTGAACTGTGGTCATTAGGGACTGTTCCCTGTACTCTCGTCATTAGATACTGTTCTCTGGGCTGTGATCATTAGGGACTGTTCCCTGCACTGTGGCCATTAGATACCGTTCCCTGCACTGTGATTATTAGGAAATGTTCCCTGGGCTGTGGTCATTAGGGACAGTTCGCTGTACTCTGGTCATTAGGGACTGTTTCCTGGACTGTTCTCATGAGGGACTGTTCCCTGCACTGTGGTCATTAGGGACTGTTCCCTGCACTGTGGTCATTAGGGACTGTTCCCTGCACAGTGGTCATTAGGGACTGTTTCCTGGATTGTGGTCATTAGGTACTGTTCCCTACACTGTCATCATTAGGGACTGTTCCCTGGACTGTGATCATTAGGGAATGTTCCCTGTACTGTGATCATTAGGTACTGTTCACAGCACGGTGGTCATTAGGTACTGTGGTTCCTGGACTGTGTTCATTAAAGATTACCTTAGATTACTTAGTGTGGAAACAGGCCCTTCAGCCCAACATGTCCACACCGACCCGCCAAAGCGCAACCCACCCAGACCCATTCCCCTACATTTCACCCCTTCACCTAACACTACAAACAATTTAGCCTGTCCAATTCACCTATCCTGCACGTTTTTGGACTATGGAAGGAAACCAGAACACTTGGAGGGAACCCAAGCAGACACGGGGAGAATGTGGAAACTCCACACAGTCAGTTGTCTGAGGCGGGAATTGAACCCAGGTCTCTGGCGCTGTGAGGCAACAGTGCTAACCACTGCACCACCGTGCCACCCAGATCAAAGTGTTTCCTGCCTGTTTTCTGGACTGTGATCCTCAGGGACTCTTCCCTGGACTGTGGTCATTAGGGACTGTTCCCTGGCCTGTGACCATTAATGACTGTTCCTTGGACTGTGGTCATTCGAGATTGTTCCCTGCACTGTGACTATTAGGTGTTGTTCCCTGTACTCTGGTCATTAGGGACAGTTCCCTGTACTCTGGTCATTAGGGACAGTTCCCTGTACTCTGGTCATTAGGGACAGTTCCCTGTACTCTGGTCATTAGGGACTGTTCCCTGCACTATGGTCATTAGCGACTGTTCCCTGCATTGTGATCATTATCTGCACTGTAGTCATTAGGGACTATTCCCTGCACTGTGGTCATTAGGGAATGTTCCCTGTACTGTGGTCATGAGAGACTGTGTTCCCTGGACTGTGTTCATTAGAGACTATATTTTCTGGACTATGATCCTCAGGGACTCTTCCCTGGACTGTGGTCATTAGCAACTGTTCCTTGTACTGTGATCTTTAGGCACTGTTCCCTGTATTGTGGTTATTGGGGATTGTTCCCTGTATTCTGGTCATTAGAGAGTTGAGAGTGTAGTGCTGGAGAAGCACAGCAGGCCAGGGAGCATCTGGGAGTGTTCCCAATACTGTGATCATTAGAGACTGTTCCCTTTACAGTACTGTGATCATCACAGATTGTTGCCTGTACTGTAGTCATTAGAGTCTCTTCCCTGCACTGTGATCTTTAGGGACTGTTCCCTGTGCACTAGTCATTAGGGACTGTTCCCTGTACTCTGGACATTAGGCACTGTTCCCTGCACTGTGGTCATTAGCGACTGTTCCCTGGACTGTGAACGTTAGGACTGTTCCCTGGACTGTGAACGTTAGGACTGTTCCCTGGACTGTGAACGTTAGGACTGTTCCCTGGACTGTGAACGTTAGGACTGTTCCCTGGACTGTGGCCATTAGGGACTGTTCCCTGCACTGTGGTCATTAGATACTGTTCCCAATACTGTGATCATTAGAGACTGTTCCCTTTACAGTACTGTGATCATTACAAATTGTTGCCTGTACTGTAGTCATTAGAGTCTCTTCTCTGGACTGTGATCTTTAGGGACTGTTCCCTGTACTGTGGTCATGAGAGACTGTGTTTCCTGGACTGTGATCATTAAAGACTGTGTTTTCTGGACCGTGATCCTCAGGGACTCTTCCCTGGACTGTGGCGATTAGCATCTGTTCCCTGCTCAGTGATCTTTAGGCACTGTTCCCTGTATTGTGGTTATTGGGGACTGTTCCCTGTACTCTGGTCATTAGGGACTGTTCCCTGTTCTGTGGTCATTAGATACTGTTCCACTTACTGTAATCATTGGGCACAATTCCCTGCACTGTGATCATTAGGGAATGTTCCCTGCACTGTGGTCATTGGGGACTGTTGCCTGTACTCTGGTCATTAGGGGCAGTTCCCTGGACTGTGGTCATTAGGATGTGTTCCCTGTACTCTGGTGATTAGGGACTATTCCCTGCACTGTGATCATTAGGGACTGTTCCCTGGACTGTGACCAGTAATGTCTCTTCCCTGGATTGTGATCATTAGGGACTGTTTCCTGGACTGTGGCCATTAGATACTGTTCCCTACACTATGGTCATTGGGCACAGTTCCCTGCACTGTAATCATTAGGGACTGTTCCCTGTACTGTGGTCATTATGGACTCTTCACTGCACTGTGATCATTTGGGACTGTTTCCTGGACTGTGTTCATTAGAGATCACCTTAGATTACTTAGTGTGGAAACAGGCCCTTCAGCCCAACAAGTCCACACCGACGCGCAACCCACCCAGACCCATTCCCTTACATTTCACCCCTTCACCTAACACTACAGACAATTTAGCATGGCCAATTCACCGAATCTGCACATTTTTGGACTGTGGAAGGAAACTGGAGCACCCATAGGAAACACACGCAGACACGTGAAGAATGTGCAAACTCAGTCAGTTGTCTGAGGCGGGAATTGAACCCAGGTCTCTGGCACTGTGAGGCAACAGTGTTAACCACTGTGCCACCGTGCCGCCCAGATCAAAGTGTTTCCTGTGTGTTTCCTGGACTGTGATCCTCAGGGACTGTTCCCTGTACTCTGGTCATTAGGGACTGTTCCCTGGACTGTGACCAGTAATGACTCTTCCCTGGACTGTGGCCATTAGGGACTGTTCCCTGGACTGTGGCCATTAGGGACTGTTCCCTGCACTGTGACCATTAGGAACAGTTCCCTGCACTGTGACCATTAGGAACAGTTCCCTGCACTGTGGCCATTAGGGACTGTTCCCTGGACTGTGACCATTAATGACTCTTCCCTGGATTGTGACCATTAGGGACTGTTCCCTGGACTGTGACCATTAGATACTGTTCTCTGCACTGTGATCAGTGGGCACAGTTCCCTGCACTGTGATCATTAGGGAATGTTCCCTGTACTGTGGTCATGAGAGACCATGTTTCCTGGACTGTGATCATTAGAGACTGTGTTTTCTGGACCGTGATCCTCAGGGACTCTTCCCTGGACTGTGGCCATTAGCAACTGTTCCCTGCACTGTGATCTTTAGGCACTGTTCCCTGTATTGTGGTCATTAGGGACTGTTCCCTGTACTCTGGTCATTAGGGACTGTTCCCTGTTCTGTGGTCATTGGATACTGTTCCACTTACTGTAATCATTGGGCACAGTTCCCTGCACTGTGATCATTAGGGAATGTTCCCTGCACTGTGGTCATTAGGGACTGTTGCCTGTACTCTGGTCATTAGGGGCAGTTCCCTGGACTGTGGTCATTAAAGTGTGTTCCCTGTACTGAGGTCATTAGGGTGTGTTCCCTGTACTCTGGTGATTAGGGACTATTCCCTGCACTGTGGTCATTAGGGACAGTTCCCTGGACTGTGGCCATTAGATACTGTTCCCTGCACTGTGATCATTAGGGAATGTTCCCTGCACTGTGGTCCTTAGGAACTATTCCCTGGACTTTGTCCATTAGGGTCTGTCCTCTGTACTGTAGTCATTAGAGTCTCTTCCCTGGACTGTGATCTTTAGGGACTGTTCCCTGTACACTAGTCATTAGGGACCATTCCCTGTACTCTGGATATTAGCAACTGTTCCCTGCACTGTGGTCATGAGGGACTGTTCCCTGCACTGTGGTCATGAGGGACTGTTCCCTGCACTGTGGTCATGAGGGACTGTTCCCTGCACTGTGGTCATGAGGGACTGTTCCCTGCACTGTGGTCATGAGGGACTGTTCCCTGCACTGTGGTCATTAGAGACTACGTTTCCTGTGCCGTGTTCATTAGAGATTGTGTTTCCTTTCTGTGTCATTAGAGATTACCTTAGATTACTTAGAGTGTGGTAACAGGTCCTTCAGCCCAACAGGTCCACACCGACCCGCCGAAGCGCAACCCACCCAGACCCATTCCCCTACATTTCACCCCTTCACCTAACACTACAAACAATTTAGCATGGCCAATTCACCTAACCTGCACATTTTTGGACTGTGGGAGGAAACCGGAACACCCGGAGGGAACCCAAGCAGACACGGGGAGAATGTGCAAACTCCACACAGTCAGTTGTCTGAGGCGGGAACTGAACCCAGGTCTCTTGTGCTATGAGGCAACAGTGCTAACCACTGTGCCATCCAGATCAAGGTGTTTCCTGTGTGTTTCCTGGACTGTGATCCTCAGGGACTCTTCCCTGTACTCTGGTCATGAGGGACAGTTCCCTGTACTCTGGTCATGAGGGACAGTTCCCTGTACTCTGGTCATTAAGGACTCTTCCCTGGACTGTGGTCATTAAGCACTGTTCCCTGGACTGTGACCAGTAATGACTCTTCCCTGGACTGTGGTCATTAGGGACTGTTCCCTGCGCTGTGGTCATTAGGGACTGTTCCCTGCACTGTGATTATAAGGTATTGTTCCCTGGACTGTGACCAGTAATGACTCTTCCCTGGACTGTGACCAGTAATGACTCTTCCCTGGACTGTGGCCATTAGGGACTGTTCCCTGCACTGTGGCCATTAGGGACTGTTCCCTGCACTGTGACCATTAGGGACTGTTCCCTGGACTGTGGCCATTAGGGATTGTTCCCTGGACTGTGACCAGTAATGACTCTTCCCTGGACTGTGGCCATTAGGGACTGTTCCCTGGACTGTGGCCATTAGGGACTGTTATCTGGACTGTGACCATTAATGACTCTTCCCTGGATTGTGATCATTAGGGACTGTTCCCTGGACTGTGACCATTAGGGACTGTTCCCTGCACAGCGGTCATTAGGGACAGTTCCCTGTACTCTGGTCATTAGGGGCAGTTCCCTGCACTGTGATCATTAGATACTGTTCCATGCACTGTGGTCATTAGGAACTGTTCCCTGGACTGTGGCCATTAAATAGTGCTCCCTGCATTGTGATCAGTGGGCACAGTTCCCTGCACTGTGATCATTAGGGAATGTTCCCTGTACTGTGGTCATGAGAGACTGTGTTTCCTGGACTGTGATCATTAGAGACTGTGTTTTCTGGACCGTGATCCTCAGGGACTCTTCCCTGGACTGTGGCCATTAGCAACTGTTCCCTGCACTGTGATCTTTAGGCACTGTTCCCTGTATTGTGGTTATTGGGGACTGTTCCCTGTACTCTGGTCATTAGGGACTGTTCCCTGTTCTGTGGTCATTGGAAACTGTTCCACTTACTGTAATCATTGGGCACAGTTCCCTGCACTGTGATCATTAGGGAATGTTCCCTGCACTGTGGTCATTAGGGACTGTTGCCTGTACTCTGGTCATTAGGGGCAGTTCCCTGGACTGTGGTCATTAAAGTGTGTTCCCTGTACTGAGGTCATTAGGGACTGTACCCTGTACTGAGGTCATTAGGGACTCTTCCTTGGACTGTGATCATTAGGGATTGTTCCCTGTACTGAGGTCATTAGGGTGTGTTCCCTGTACTCTGGTGATTAGGGACTATTCCCTGCACTGTGGCCATTAGATACTGTTCCCTGGACTGTGGCCATTAGATACTGTTCCCTGCACTGTGATCATTAGGGAATGTTCCCTGCACTGTGGTCCTTAGGAACTATTCCCTGGACTTTGTCCATTAGGGTCTGTCCTCTGTACTGTAGTCATTAGAGTCTCTTCCCTGGACTGTGATCTTTAGGGACCGTTCCCTGTACACTAGTCATTAGGGACCGTTCCCTGTACTCTGGACATTAGGGACCGTTCCCTGGACTGTGGCCATTGGGGGCTGTTCCCTGCACTGTGATCATTAGGGACTGTTCCCTGCACTGTGATCATTGGGCACAGTTCCCTGCACTGTAATCATTAGGGACTGTTCCCTGCACTGTGATCATTGGGCACAGTTCCCTGCACTGTAATCATTAGGGAATGTTCCCTGCACTGTGGTCATTAGGAACTATTCCCTGGACTTGTCCATTAGGGTCTGTTCTCTGTACTGTAGTCATTAGAGTCTCTTCCCTGGACTGTGATCTTTAGGGACTGTTCCCTGTACACTAGTCATTAGGGACTGTTCCCTGCACTGTGATCTTTAGGGACTGTTCCCTGTACACTAGTCATTAGGGACTGTTCCCTGTACTGTGATCATTAGGGACTGTTCCCTGTACACTAGTCATTAGGGACTGTTCCTGCACTGTGGTCATTAAGGCACTGTTCACTGCACTGTGATCATTAGGGACTGTTCCCTTTACTGTGATCATTAGAGACTATGTTTCTTGTGCTGTGTTCATTAGAGACTGTGTTTCCTTTCTGTGTCATTAGAGATTACCTTAGATTATTTACAGTGTGGTAACAGGCCCTTTAGCCCAACAGGTCCACACCGACCCGCCGAAGCGCAACCCACCCAGACCCATTCCCCTACATTTCACCCATTCACCTAACACTACAAACAATTTAGCATGGCCAATTCACCTAACTTGCACATTTTTGGACTGTGGGAGGAAACCGGAACACCCGGGGGGAACCCAAGCAGACACGGGGAGATTGTGCAAACTCCACACAGACAGTTGTCTGAGGCGGGAACTGAATCCAGGTCTCTGGTGCTGTGAGGCAACAGTGCTAACCACTGTGCCACCCAGATTAAAGTGTTTCCTGTGTGTTTCCTGGACTGTGATCCTCAGGGACTCTTCCCTGGACTCTGGTCATGAGGAACAGTTCCCTGTACTCTGGTCATGAGGGACAGTTCCCTGTATTCTGGTCATTAAGGACTCTTCCATGGACTGTGGTCATTAAGCACTGTTCCCTGGACTGTGACCATTAATGACTCTTCCCTGGACTGTGGTCATTAAGCACTGTTCCCTGGACTGTGACCAGTAATGACTGTTCCCTGTACTCTGGTCATTAGGGACTGTTCCTGCACTGTGGTCATTAGGGATTGTTCCCTCCACTGTGATCATTCGGTACGGTTACCTGCATTGTGATCATTCAGGACAGTTCCCTGCACTGTGGTCATTAGCGACTGTTCCCTGTACTCTGGTCATTAGGGGCTGTTCCATGTATTCTGGTCATTAGGGACTGTTCCCTGCACTGTGATCATTAGGGACTGTTCCCTGCACTGTGATCATTAGGGACTGTTCCCTGCACTGTGGTCATTAGGGATTTTTCCCTTTGCTGTGCTCATTAGGGATTGTTTCCTGGGCTGTGATCCCCGCAGATTATTTCCTGGACTGTGGCCTTTAGGGACTGTTCGCTGCACTGTGGTCACTGGAGGTTATTCCTTTGCCTGTGGTCACTAGCGATTGTTCCCTGGACTGTGATCATTATGGAGGGTTCCCTGTTTTCTGGTGTTCGGAGACTGTTCACTCTTCTATGATCATTAGAAACTGTTTCCTGTACTGTTTTCAATTTGATGTATTCCCCTGTATTGTGGTCATTAGGGACTGTTCCCTGCGATCCAATGGTCTCTGCTATTTGGTTATTATAGGCGTTTTCCTGTATTCTTGTCATTATGGTTTGTTCACTCTATTTTCATCATTATTGCTAGTGAGGCCTTTTTCTGGAGGCATATTTCCAGTTCTGGTTGCTTTGATATGGGAAGGATATTATCAAGCTGGAGAGTGTTCAGTAAAGATTTACCAGAATGTTCCCACTAATGGAAGGCTTATGTTATCAGGATAGGCTGTATAGGCTGGGACATTTTTCACTGGAGCCTTGGAGGTTGAGAGGTGACCTGATAGAGGTTTCTAAAATCATGAGGGATATAAATAAGGCGAATGGCAGGTCTCTTTACCCTATAGTGGGGCTTTCAGGACTAAGAGGCATTTTTATGGTGAAAGGAGAAAGATTTATAAAGGGCGTGAGGGGCAACCTTTTTAGGCAAGAGAGTAGTTCATTTGTGGAATGAACTTGCAGAGGAAGTAGTGAATGCAGGTACAGTTGCAACATTTAGAAGACACTTGGATAGGTACATGACTAGGAAAGGTTTGGAAGGATATTAGCCAAGTCCAATGAAACTCGTTTAGTCTGGAATTACAATCGGCATGAACTAGTTAGACTGAAGGTTTGCTTCTGTGCTGTATGACTCTGTGACTGTTCCCTGGACCCTGGTCATTATGGACTGTTCCCCATACACTGAATATGAGGAAATTGTTTCCTGTACACCAGCAATTGTAGATTGTTCTGTGTTCTCTAGTCATTAGGTAGAATTCCCTGTACTCTGGTCATAAGGGCCAGAGTAAGGGCCAAGTAATCCAGTCATAGAGTCATAGAGATGTACAGCATGGAAACAGACCCTTCCGTCCAACCCGTCCATGTCGACCAGATATCCCAACCCAATCTAGTCCCACCTGCCAGCACCCGGCCCATATCCCTCAAAACCCTTCCTATTCGTATACCCATCCAAATGCCTCTTAAATGTTCATACCAAGCGCCTTCTTCACTATCCTATCTACCTGCAACTCCAGTTTCAAGGAGCTATGAACCTGCACTCCAAGGTCTCTTTGTCTAGCAACACTCCCTAGGACTTTACCATTATGTGTATAAGTCCTGCTAAGACTTGCTTCCCCAAAATACAGCACCTCGCATTTATCTGAATTAAACTCCATCTGCCACATTTCAGTCCATTGGCCCATCTGGTCCAGATCCCGTTGTAATCTGATGTAACCCTCTTCACTGTCCACTACACCTTCAATTTTGGTGTCATCTGCAAACTTACTAACTGTACCTCTTATGCTCGCATCCAAATCATTTATGTAAATGACAAAAAGTAGAGGACGCAGCACTGATCCTTCCAATCATTAGAAACTGTTCCTTTTTATTGGGTCAGCACGGAATGTTCTCTATATTCTGGTCATTATGGACAGTTCCCTGTTCTCCAGTCTTCAGATTGCTCCTTGTACTCGGGTCAAGGTGGACTGTTTCCTGTACTCAAGTCATTATGGACTGTTCCCTGTACTCTAGTCATTAGAGACTGTTCCCTGTGCTCCATAAATATTGGGATTGGTTCCTGATAGTGTGCTCTGTTCTTTGTATGCAGGTTAATATGAACTCTTATCAGTGAGTAATAACCAGGCTCTGGGGGCTTAGCAGCTGTGCTGCTGCCAGGACACGGCCATTGTGTGGGTTGGAAAAATACAGAGTAGGCTGTGAAACTTCCCAAAGTCGGAAAATCAGGTGACATGCATATTAAAGACATGCTATGAACTATAACTAGCCATATCAGAAACAGGGAACTGCGGATGCTGGAAATCTGATACCAAAACACAAATTGCTGGAAAAAGAGTGTTCTGAAGAAGGGTATCTGGACCAAAAATATTTAATCTGTTTCACTGTCCACAGATGCTGGCAGACCTCCTGAGTTTATCCAGCAATTTGTGTTTTTGTTTCAGGAATTTCAAAAGTTGGGGCGAAGTGAGTAATGGGTGATGTTCTGATTTGTAGTTATCCAAGTCCCACACTATCTGACAAGGAAAAATGTTAGGGTCACTTAATTGTCACTGGTGTTTCATACCTAACAGCGCTGTGGGTGCACCTTGTCCCGTGCACTGCTGCACTTTGGGAAGGTAGCCCAACATCACCCTCTCAATGGCATTATGGATGAGCAATAGATGCCTGCCTCCAGAACATAAACATTTGTGAATGAAAGAGAAAGAAATCAACAGTTAACCCTGTGAATGAGTTGCCAGTTAAAGACCCACATTGAAGCAGATGTTTCAGCTGAAGATTTTCAAGAGTCTTGATCTCCTCCTAGTGGCACCACGGGGAATTTGTTGGGTTCCCCCAGTGAGATCAATGTCAATCGGAAATGACACAGAGACCTAGTTGTTTGTACATCCTCATCTCCACCAGTCCTCAGATGGCTATGAAGAGGGGATTGAAGAATCTTCCTTTGGTCCTTATTTACATTTATTAGGGGCTATAATTCAGCCTATTAGCTCCAGCTGATGAACTGATGAATGCATTTTGCATTCTTCATATCTCAAGGGAATCAAAAGAATAGAGTTACAGCAGGAAAGTAGAATTATGATTGAATATCAGCTGTGATCTTATTCAATAAAAGAAGACTTGAAGGCTTGAAGGGCCATATAGTTTAATTCCAGAAGTACCTTTCGTACTTTCATAAAAACCGGTGAATATCGAGTCATAGAAATGTACAGCATGGAAACAGACACTTCGGTCCAACTTGTCCATGCCAACCAGATATCCCAAACCAATCTAGTCCCACCTGCCAGCACCTGGCCCATATCCCTCCAAACCCTTCCTATTGATATACATATCCAGATGCCTTTTAAATGTTTAATCGTACTAGCCTCCACCACCTCCTCTGGCAGATCATTCCATACATGTACCATCCTTTGTGTGAAATGTTGCCCCTTAGGTCTCTTTTATATCTTTCGCCTCTCACCCTAAACCTATCCCCTCTATATCCCTGCTGGTGGAGTCTGTTTGGAGGTGGCAGAAATGACGGCGGATGATACGATGTGTATGGAGGTTGGTGGGGTGGTAGGTGAGGACCAGTGGGGTTCTGTCCTGGTGGGGATTGGAGGGGTGGGGCTCAAGGGCGGAGGAGCGGGAAGTGGAGAAGATGCAGAGATATTCCCAATTGCTTCGTCTCCACCGCATCTGCTCCCAGGAGGACCAGTTCCAATATCGTACAACCCAGCTGGCCTCCTTCTTCAAAGACCGCAATTTCCCCCCAGACATGATCGACGATGCTCTCCACCGCATCTCCTCCACTTCCTGCTCCTCTGCCCTTGAACCCCGTCCCTCCAATCACCACCAGGACAGAACCCCACTGGTTCTCACCTACCACCCTACCAATCTCCATATACATCGTATCATCCGTCGTCATTTCCGCCACCTCCAAATGGACCCCACCACCAGAGATATATTTCCCTCCCCTCCCCTCCGTGACTCCCTCGTCAGGTCCACACCCCCCACCAACCCAACCTCCACTCCCGACACCTTCCCCTGCAACCGCAAGAAATGCAAAACTTGCGCCCACATCTCCCCCCTTACTTCCCTCCAAGGCCCCAAGGGATCCTTCCATATCCGCCACAAATTCACCTGCACCTCTACACACATCATTTACTGCATCCACTGCACCCGATGTGTCCTCCTCTATATTGGGGAGACAGACCGCCTACTTGCGGAACTTTTGAGGGAAAACCTCAGGGACACCCGGACCAACCACCCCATGGCTCAACACTTCAACTCCCCCTCCCACTCCACCAAGGACATGCAGGTCCTTGGACTCCTCCATCGCCAGACCATAGCAATAGGCTGGAGGAAGAGCGCCTCATCTTCCACCTAGGAACCCTCCAACCACAAGGGATGAGCTCAGATTTCTCCAGTTTCCTCATTTCCCCTCCCCCCACCTTGTCTCAGTCCCAACCCTCGAACTCAGCACCGCCCTCCTAACCTGCAATCTTCTTCCTGACCTCTCCGCCCCCACCCCACTCCGGCCTATCATCCTCACCTTAACCTCCTTCCACCTATTGCATTTCCAAAGCCCCTCCCCCAAGTCCCTCCTCCCTACCTTTTATCTTAGCCTGCTGGGCACACTTTCCTCATTCCTGAAGAAGGGCTCATGCCCGAAACATCGATTCTCCTGCTCCGTGGATGCTGCCTGACCTGCTGCGCTTTTCCAGCAACACATTTTCAGCTCTGATCTTCAGCATCTGCAGTCCTCACTTTCTCCTATAAGATTATAAGGGGCAAGGAGAGAGTGGATGGAAAGCAGCTGTTACCCTTAGTTGAAGGGTCAATAACAAGGGTGCACACATTTAAGATGAAAGTTTAGAAGGGAGTTGAAGAATTCTTTTTTCATCAAAGGTTGGTAGGGATATGGGATGTACCTTTTGGGAGGATAGGTGAGGCAGATAAGCTCAGAAACTTTAAAAGTCGTCAGATGTGCCCTTGAAATGTCATAACATTCAAGATTATGGGTCAAGTGCCAGAAAGTTAGATTAGTGTAGATTTAACATAACTTTTGGTGGTATAGACTTGATGAGCTGAAGAGCCTCCTCTCTACAATATGATTCTATCTGTTGCCTTTGACCTTCTAGATAATATGGTCATAGGTTCAGAAGGTGATGTCTAGGGAGCCTTGGTGAGGTTCTGCACTGCAGCTACTGAGCATCGGTTCTGGAGGGGTTAAATGTTTATGGATGTAGTGTTAATCAAATAGGCTGCTTTGTCCTGAATTGTGTCAAGCTTCTAACTTTTGTTAGAAATACACTCATTCAGTCAATTTCGGGACTACTCCATCACATTCCTGACTTGTGCTTTGCAGTTGGTGAACAGGTTTTTTAGAGTAAGGAAGATTCCTAGCCTGTGACCTGATTTTGTAGCCACTGTATTTATATGGTTAGTCCAGTTAAATTTCTAGGCAATGGTAGCCTCCAAAATGTTGATACTGGGGGATTCTTTGATGGTTATGCCACTGAACATGAAGGGGCAATGGTTAGATTCTCATTTGTTGTAGATGGTCATTGCCTGGCACTTGTGTGGCATGAATGTTACCTGGATATCGTCCAGATTTTGCTGCATTTGGATATGCTTCAGAATCTGAGAATGGTGGATGGTGCTGAGCATTGTGCAAGCACCAGTGAACACCCCACTACTGACCTTATGACAGAAGAAGGTCGTTGACAAAACAGTTGAAAATGTTTGGACCTAGGGCACTACACTGAGTAACTCTTGCAGAGAGATCCTAGAGCTGAGATGACTAACTCTAACAACTTCAACTATCTTCCTTTGTGTCAGATATGACTTCAGCAGAAAGTTTTCCTCCTGATTCAGATTAACTCCAATTTTACCCAGAGGTTTAATTGTCCACCACCATGTTACTGGACTGCAGAGCACAGATCTGATTCACTGGTTGTGGAATTGCTTAGTGACGCCTATCACGTGCTGCTTATGCTGTTTGCTGAAAAATGTGTTGCTGGAAAAGCGCAGCAGGTCAGGCAGCATCCAAGGAGCAGGAGAATTGATGTTTCGGGCATAAGCCCTTCTTCAGGAAATCTTGAAGAAGGGCTTATGCCCGAAACATCAATTCTCCTGCTCCTAGGATGCTGCCTGACCTGCTGCGCTTTTCCAGCAACACTTTTTTCAGCTCTGATCTCCAGCATCTGCAGTCCTCACTTTCTCCCTGCTTATGCTATTTGGCATGTAGGAAGTGCTGTTTTGTAGCTTCACCAGATTGAGACCTTATTTTTGGGTTTGCCTGGTGCTGCTCCTGGCATTATTCTCCTGCGCTCTTCATTGAACCAGGATTGATCCCTTGACTTAAGAGTCATGGCATCATAGGGATGTACAGCACAGAAACAGACCCTTCGGTCCAACCCGCCCATGCTGACCAGATATCCTAACCCAACCTTGTCCCACCTACCAGCACCCAGCCCAAATCCCTCCAAACCCTTCCTGTTCATGTACCCATCCAAATGCCTTTTAAATGTTGCGATTGTACCAACCTCCACCACTTCCTCTGGCATCTCATTCCATACACGTACCACCTTCTGAGTGAAAAAGTTGCCTCTTGGATTTCTTTAATGGTCGAGTTGACAATATGCTAGCCATGAGATTACAGTTATATTGGAATATAATCCTGGTGCTGCTGATGGCCAGCATAGAAGCCAAGTCTTGTTCAAAATGTATCCCATTTAACATGGTGATTGTGCCACACAACATGACGGAAGGTATTGTCAATGTGAAAGTGGGATTTTGTCTCCACAAAAAGACAGACATATTGGTGAGGATAAGGCCAAGTGTGATTTTCCCTTTTTTTTGGTTTTTGTACCACCTGCTGCAGATCCAGGCTTGCAGCAAAGTCTTTTCAGACCCAATAGGCTCAGTCAGTCATGGTGCTACTGAATCACTCTTAGTGATGGACATTGACGTCCCCTACCCAGAACATATTCTGTGCCCTTGCCACCCTCAGTGCTTTCTCAAAGTCATATTCAATCTGGAGGAGTACTGATTCATCAGCTGGGTTTTCAGAATGTGCATGTTATATGGTAATGAACAAGAGATTTCCTTGACCATGTTTGACTTGATACCATGTATTCCAGAGTCAATATTGAGTACTCCTAGGGCAGTTCCCTCCTGACTATACCACTATGTTGTCACTTCTGCTAGGTCTGTTCTCTGCTGGGACAGGGCATACCCAGGGACTGTGAAGGTGTTGTCTAGGACGTTGCTTGTAAGGTATAATTTGAAACTCATCCTCAACTATGAGGGTGCTGTTGCAGAGTCACTAGGGATGAATTTATCATTATTGTTTTTGATGCCCTAATTGATGCCAGATGGTCCGTTTTTCCAATTTAGCGATTGGTTCAACTAAATGGCTTGCTCAGCAATTTCAGAGGGCAGTTAAGAGCCAACCATATTGATGTGCCTCTGGAGTCACATGTAGACCACACCATGTAATTACAACAGTTTTCTACCCAAAGGACCTTAGTGAACCAGATGGGTTTTTATGACAATCAATCATGGTTTCATGGTCACCAGGAGACATTTAATGCTAATTCTGTATTGGAGTCAGATTCCACCATCCGTAATGGAAAAATTTGGATTCACATCCTCGGAGCATATTGTGGAGTAACTTATAAACAGGTATTGTCTGCATTCTTATGAGAGTGGCCGGCCATTTACACAATGAACTCTTCCTTACAGAATGATTGATTACCTGAAAATCGCCTGAGTTATTTTCATTCCAAGTTAGGTGGGAGATCAGGAGTGGCTGCAAAATGAGCTTTGTTTCAGCAATATGGTGTCTGTTTATATTTGGCTTTCAGCTTTGTCCAGGTGAGTGACTGTATTTATATATCATATGATTGGTAACACATATTTTAAAAAATCACTAAAATGCCTGCATGACTTAAGAGTACCTAGTGTTTGACAAAACCTTTAATGATTGATCAGTACAATAAATAAACATATCAATACTTTTTTTGTATCGGACCTTGAATTTGAATCTGCAAGGATTAATCCTGAGGAGTGCCGTAAGCAGCACCCTCAGTTATGATGTCATATGGACTTGTCAGCAGTACAAATGAGGTCTTGAAGGAATGTGACCAAACACCTGATTCTAAGGTCTATGTAACAATGTCTGTTACATCAATGTAACCCGTGTCTAGTGGGCACTAAACTGCTTCTTGTTCATTATAAGACATCTTCATGTTAGAACAATAAATGGTTTTCCTGTACCACTCTAGATCAAGTAGGCCCCATAGATCTTTTCCCATGAAGAGGATGATGGCCTATCATATAGTGTTATGATCCCAACAGATGGCATTACTGGTCAAATCAGTCACAGAATGAAACCTGACCTGATAGATTATCTGTTCTTTTCTTTTGTTATGTAATGTGGTGGTTAATCATTGAAACATCTTCATATAAGGTTTTAATTATTGTCTAATTAGAAACCATACATTTATTACAGAAATAAAAGAAAACAAGCATATCAAGTCATATATATAGCACCACACTACAGTTAGAAAGATCTTAACACAAACAGCAAAGTTTCAATCTGTTTCCCAATAATATCCATTACAGAGATTGAAGTCCAGAGAAATTATATCACTATCTCAACTCTTTAGGTTTCTACTTATCTGACTCTTTCAGTTCTTTCCCAAGGTCTGTGGAGACATCTTGGTAAGTCGTTTCGAAGTCTACTGACATGAACTCTTCACAAACCTGAGAGCCTAATCTTTCTCAGTTTAAATAACTTGCAGCTCTCCTGGAAGCTCCTTGAACTATATTCTCTACTTGGGTGACTGGCTTTGCTTGAACTGAACTGAAAAAACTACTACTAGGAGAAAAACTAAAGCTTGCTTCTGAATTCAAATGTGGTGTTGTATCAACTGAACTCAAAAACGTGTTTCTGAACTCACTTCCCGATTCTTCTGAATTGAACTTAACACAAGACTAATGGTTTTAATGTGTTACATTGTCTGTCAGAAACTCAAAAGTACAAATATCTTTCCATTAACACCACAGGGATCTACAGTCGCATGCTTTCTATGATGGCTTGCTGACCTATTTAAAAAATATTCACAGCAGTAACCAAATTCCACCTGCCTCTCTTTTTGAAACAATTTCAGAAATACTATTGATACATTACGTGCCTTTCAACACAATGGTGAGGTGCAGACCAGTTTAGCTGCACATACACCCATACCTACATCAAAGGAGAGAGTCGACAGTGTCAAGTTCCTAGGAGTGACAATAACCAACAATCTGTCTTGGACCTCCCATGAAGATGCAATGGTCAAGAAGGCACAACAATGCCTCTTCTTCTTCAGGTGGCTTAGGGAATTTGGCATGTCCATAAGAACCATAACCAACTTTTACAGATACACCATAGAAGACATTCCATCTGAGTGCACAATGGCCTGGTACATCAACTACTCTGTCCAACACTGTAAGAAACAATTAAAGGTTGTATGTAAAGCCCAGACCATCACAGAAGCCCATCCATGGACTCCATTTATTTTTCTTGTTGCCACAGAAAGGCTGCTAACATCATCAAACATCACCCTTCCCATCACGGTAATGCTCTCTTCCATCAGGCAGAAAATACGCACCAACAGGTTCAAGAACAGCTTCTTCCATGCTGTTATTAGATTGCTGAATGGACTTCTCTACCTTCAAATATTGTTGATCTTGCTTTGTGTACTTCCTATGCAGCTGTAACCTTGTATGCCTCACTCTATCTAAGCACTTTATGATCTGTATGTCCTTGTTTGCTATAATCTACCTGTACTACTCGCAAAACAAAACTTTTCACTGTACTTAGCTACATGTGACTACAATAAATCAAATCAAATCAAGTCAATTACAACAGACCACCATAATAAAATGAACCATTACTTTTCTCTGCCCCAAAACAGTTTATGAAGCACCTTTCACGAATGTAGTTTCCTTATAAGGGCCATTGTACACCAATAAGAATCAAACACTTCCATTTCCTGCATAGCCCTGCCCTTCTATTCTTAAGCACCAACACCAAATTCCAACTGAGCAAATGTATCAGTGTAAACTATGGCCAAGGTCTCCTTTCCAGTTTACCTTGTGAAGCTAGGTGGGATGTAGAGGGAACAGGTGGCATAACTCCCAAATTACTCCCTTTGAGCAAACAATGGTAAGACCAAAATTCTAATTTTCCATAATGTATCGAGCTCGCATATATTGGAACATTCCTCCAATCCCAATAAGCAAGGGGATCTGACAGATAACAATAACCCATAACATGGGGCTCAAGATCTATTAGCCTGCGTCAAAAAGCAAGAGAACTATTTTGTGCTTTTGAATATCAGAGCTGAAAATGTGTTGCTGGTTAAAGCACAGCAGGTTAGGCAGCATCCAAGGAACAGGAAATTCGACGTTTCGGGCCAGAGCCCTTCATCAGGAATGTCACGCAAGGTTCCATTCAACAGAGAATTTCCTACCTGCATTTCTCTAATTTAGTATATCCTCACTGCTTTGCCATCAAGATTCATCACCCTATCTCTGATTTTACTTTCATCTTTCATCTTTTTCTCCTTTAATCCCACATATCAGATCTATTGAATTTCCCAATTGTCTCAGTTTTCTGGTTTTGTGAAGTGGAGGTTGCAACTTCCTGCCACTTCACACTAAATTTATTGACTCATTGCTTTGGTACAATTCATTTTTTGTATACCTCAATCAAGTATCCAATGATGGTGAGTGTTATCAGGGTATTGCACCAATGGAGGCAACACAACCACCTATGCAGGCATTTTCTAACAGGTGTAATTAGATAGCGACTAACAATCACTAATCTGTGGCACAATCCCATAGAGAAATAGGTCTTTCAGCCCATCAAGTCCATAGTGATGTGATCCTCCACATAAGCCACCTAGGCTACTACAAATCTCCTACTCATTCACATTCCCTTCAAGATCCCACCAGTCTATTCCCATTCTCTGGCTCACTCTCTTTACCCTCACTCTGCTCCACTTGACTTCATATCAAAGTACATTTAAAAACAGCAGCCTAAACATTTGTTCTGAGAAGGATCAGCTAAGGTATTGCTGAATGGACTGAATATTGTGCCTGCTAAGTAAGAATCACGACAGAAAGATCTGTAAACTAAACCCAACTCCTACTGTGCCTCCACTTGTTGACAAAATGCGATACTCCAGTTAGTTTTGGCCTTTGTTTCACACTCACCCTCTCACATCATTTAATATAAGTTAGCATTCTTTTTGATTTTTAACTTTTGAAACCAAATGGGTATAATGTGTGACTGACTCATGTTATCACTTTATAGCCAGTGAAGACGGTCAACCGACGGTTCTTGAGTGTTACAGTGACTATCTCAAGGAAATTACCTGCACCTGGAATGTAGGCCCGAACACAAACTGTTCAACTGATTACAGTCTGCAGTACAAGCTGATATATACTTCCTCAAATCTTAATAAGTAAGTAATAGTATTTTTATTTGCACATTATTAAACGATGTTATTCTCATGAAAATGAAAAGAGACCGGGCAGCAAAAATTGACAAGCAAAAATAATATGAAAGGAATCCAATATGGAAGGACAGTACCACCAATAAATGAGGAAATAGACTAGATGTTGAAGCTTTAATAACAATTTACACCGTGCATGTTACTGAGGAATATTTAAGACCTATCACATTGAATATAATATTCACATCCTTTAAGTCTCTCCCACAAATCAGTCACCAAAAGCATGTTCGAAGCAGTAAAGAATTAACATAATGATACATGATTGGAAGTAGGTCCAATTCTCAGAGCCTAGCATTAAGATCTGGAATCAAAACCAGTTGAAGAATTCAAGTCAGTGCCTCTCTTATTATGTTTTTCAGGATAACAGATATTAAAACACTTCCAGGATCAATTTGCCAATGCAGTATCACAAAGCCGACTTTGGTATTTGCTGCTGATTATGAAATTATGATTCTTTTCAAAGGAAATGTGGTTCTCTCCAAACTCATTACGCCATCACAAACCAGTAAGTGGATTCCTGGGCCACTGTTTCTTGACAATAGCTTTAAACAAATGTTTGATGTGTAAATATCTGTTCTATTGGTGAGATTTGTTACTCCATTTGTTTCTCCCCATTTCTGTCTCCTTCTATGTTTGTTCTGCTCAAGGTATTGCTTCCTTTAGTGGGATTTGTTCCTTGTTAGTGTGCAGTTCTGGGCATCTTCCAATACGTCACCTCATCGATTTAGTATGAGGAGATGCTTTAGAGCTGTTATCTTCACTTGATGATCAAATATAATTTAAACTGCCATGAAGCGGTCAGTGAAAACTAAACAAATACAGCCACCTTAGCTGACTTTCCATTCCAAAACCAGAGGACTAAGCACAGCTGAGGTATCAGGGTTTAGGATCCGTGGGGTTGAGCGGGAGACTAGAGTTCTCGCATTACATGAGAAGACCGGAATTATGAATATAGTCCTTGGTTTATATTCCCACACTACCATGAAGGATTCTCCTTCTCAACCTTTCCCTTTGCCTAACGTGCAGTGACCCTCAGGTTAAACCACCGCCAGCTATCTCTCTCTAATGAGAGAGCAGCCCTATGATCTGGTTAGTCTACGGTGACTTTACCTTTGAAATGAGGGGAGGTGACAGCCTTGGTATTATCACTAGACTATTAATCCAGAGACCCAGGATTCAAATTCTGCAGACGGCGAAATTTGAAATCAATAGAAGTCTGGAATTAAGAGTCATAAAGCCATTGTGAGGAGAAAAACCCATCTGGTTCACTAATGTCCTCTAGTCAAGGAAACTGCTGTCCTTACCTGGTATGGCCTACAGGTATAGCCATACCTGGAGTCAAATCCAGGCCCCCAGGTATGTGGGTGAATCTTAATCATGCATTAGAGGCGAGTAATAAACGCAGGTACAGCCACAATCCCATGAATTAAATAAAAACAAAGTCCCTCAGAGTTTACGGGTAGAATCAGTGTTTGTTGCAGACAGATTGTTGGATAAAATTATATTTTCTCTTTCAATGGTTTTCTTGTATGGCATTTCCTAAACTACAGAATCATTTCTTCCAGTAAAGCCATTGGCTCCATACAACCTCATGATAAACATTTCAGCAAAAAAAGAGCATTTCCTAGTCTGGGATGATGATTACAACAACACATTTATCGAAAAGAATCTGGAATATCAAATCGCTTACATGAAGACAGGAGGAAACTGGAAGGTATGCATCTCAAATTTAGACCTACCTTTTTTTGAAATGTTTTAAGTTTGTTCACTGATCATCATAATTAAATTTCTTAAATGTTTACAATTCAACCAGTTTCTAAGTCTTTCATATAATTGAAGAGCTTTGAGCTCAATATTAAGGTATTGCCCCTCCTCTGAACATTTTACAAATCTTCTATGAGAACAGAACAAAATTGACAGATAATTTGCTTGTTTTAAACCCTAATTAAATTGAAAGCTTCATGCATAATGCATTGAATATAGGAGTTGGGAGGTCATGTTGCGGCTGTAGAGGACATTGATTAGGCCACTGTTGAAATATTAGGTGCAATTCAGGTCTCCCTATAGGAAGGGAACTTGAAAGGCTCAGAAAAGATTTGCAAGGGTGTTGCCAGGGTTGGAGCATTTGAGCTATAGGGAGAGGCTGAATAAACTGGGCTATTTTCTTTCGAGTATCAAAGGCTGAAGATTGACCTTACAGAGGTTAATAAAATCATGAGGGTCATGCACAGGGTAAATACACAAGGTCTTTTCCCCAGGGTGGGGAGTCCAAAACTAGAGGGCGTAGGCTTAACATGGGAGGAGAAAAATTTAAAAGGTCCTAAGGAGCAATGTTTTCACGCAGAGAGTGGTGCATGAATAGAATGAGTGGCCAGAGAAAGTGATGGAGACTAGTACAATCACAACATTTAAAAGGCCATGATATCACGGTGTCGGTGTTGGACTGGGGTGGACAATGTTAAAAATCACATAACACCAGGTTATAGTCCAACTGATTTATTTGGAAGCACTAGCTTATGGAGTGCTGCTCCTTCATCATGTATCTGATGAAGGGAGCAGCACTCTGAAAGGTAGTACTTCCAAATAAACCTATTGGACTATAACCTGGTCATAGACTCATAGAGATGTACAGCATGGAAACTGACCCTACATCCATGCCGACCAGATATCCCAACCCAACCTAGTCCCACCTGCCAACACCCAGCCCATATCCCTCCTAACCCTTCCTATTCATATACCCATCCAGAGACCTTTTAAATGTTGCAATTGTACCAGCCTCCACCACTTGCTCTGGCAGCTCATTCCATACACTCACCACCATCTGCATGAAACAGTTGCCACTTAGGTCTCTTTTATATCTATCCCCTGTCACCCTAAACCTATGCCCTCAAGTTCTGGACCTCCTCACCCCAGGATTGACTTTGTCCAGTTATCCTATCCATGCTTCTCATGATTTGATAAACCTGTATAAGGTCACCCCTTAGCCTCTGACGCTCCAGGGGAAACAACACCAGCCTATTCAACCTCTCCCTATAGCTCAAACCCTCCAACCCTGGGAACATCTTCGTAAATCTTTTCTGAACTCTTTCAAGTTTACAACATCCTTCCAGTAGGAAGGAGAACAGAATTGCACGCAATATTCCAAAAGCAGCCTAACCAACTTCCTGTACAGCCGCAACATGACCTCCCAACCCCTGTACTCAGTACTCTGACCAATAAAGGAAAGCATACCAAATCCTGCCTTCACTATCCTCTCTACTTGCAACTCCACTTTCAAGGAGCTATGAACCTGCACTCCAAGGTGTTTTTGTTCAGCAACACTCCCTAGAACCTTACCATTAAGTGTATAAGTCCTGCTAAGATTTGCTTTCCCCAAAATGCAGCACCTCACATTTGGCTAAATTAAACTTCATCTGCCACTCCTCAGCCCATTGGCCCATCTGATCAAGATCCCGTTGTAATCTGACGTAACCTTCTTCGCTGTCCACTACACCTCCAATTTTGTTGTCAGCTGCAAACTTACTAACTATACCTCTTACGCTCACATCCAAATCATTTATATAAATGACAAAAAGTAGTGGACTCAACACTGATCCTTGTGGCACTCCACTGGTCACAGGCCTCCAGTCTGAAAAACAACCCTCCACCACCACCCTTGGTCTTCTACCTTTGAGCCAGTTCTGTATCTAAATGGTGAGTTCTCCCTGTATTCCATGAGATCTAACCTTGTTCACCAGTCTCCCATGGGGAACCTTGTTGAACGCCTTACTAAAGTCCATATAGATCTTGTCCACCGCTCTGCCCTCATCAATCCTCTTTGTTATGTCTTCAAAAAACTCTATCAAGTTTGTGAGACATGATTTCCCACACACAAAGCCATGTTGACTCTCCCTAATCAGTCCTTGCCTTTCTAAATACATATATACCCTGTCTCTCAAGATCCCCACCAACAACTTGCCCACCATCAAAGTCAGGCTCACTGGTCTATAGTTCCCTGGCTTGTCCTTACCACCCTTCTTAAAAAGTGGCACAACGTTAACCAACATCCAGTCTTCCAGCACCTCACCTGTGACTATCGATGACACAAATATCTCAGCAAGGCGTGCAGCAATCACTTCCCTAGCTTCCCACAGAGTTCTAGGACTTTTAATATTTAAAAGACATCTGGGTAGATATATGAATAGTTTAGAGGGTATTGGCCAAGTGCTGGCACAAGGGAGTCGATTAGGTTAGGATGTCTGATTAGCATGGACGAGTTGGACGGAAGTGTCTGTTTTTGTGCTGTATATCTCTATGACACTATAACTCCAATTAGCAGCTGGTATATATGGTGTATGCTATTAAAAATAATTTTTTAGCTCATCTTGTTCCAAACAGTAGCCTATCTTTCACTATCAGTAAAATATAGATAAGGCAGCCAATCTATCTTTTAGATTTATGTTCAACCCTTTGTATCTGCTCCAGTTATGTATAGATGATGTTGTATTTTTAATAATTGAGGCTGTATTGGTCATTAGTCAATCCTTTTGAAAATTTTGAGTATTGGAGGTGAATATCCATGGATATCCTGCCATTGCAGGTATTCTGTTACGTCAAAGTTAACTCTACTTTCCACCTGAGCCCATGGTTATCTTTAGGGATTAAGACCTTCAAAGTTGTAGGATATAACCGAATATGTGATATAGCCAGCATGGAGTAAATGGATTATAGGGAGAATTGTTGTTCAATCTGCGTGCTCACTCAAACTACTGATATTGATAAGGAGAGTTTTGAACCCATAAAAAATCCCAAAGGATAGATGCCTTCCCTGCTGCTTTTTATTTTTTGAAACTCAAATGAAGTGTAAAATGTCAACAGTTGAAAAGGTTAAAAGAGTAATTCTGTGATCGAGGGAGGAGGGTATACATTCTGACAACTATCTGAAATGAAACATGTAATTGTTAGTGGAATGTATCTCGGTGAGCACCTTAATCAAAGATGAGATAAAAGTGATCGCCTTTGACATCATTAGGTCACATTTGACTGAGTGTGGTATCAAAAATCCCTGGCAAAACTGGGAATTGGGGCAAACTCTGCACTGATTAGAGTCATATCTGACACAAACAAAGATGGTTATGATTGTTAGATGTCATTCATCTCAGTTCTAGGATATCTATGCAGGGTTTCTCAGGGGAATGTGCTAGCCCCAAGTATCTTCAGCTGCTGCATCCAGAAACTTCTGTCCATAATAGAGTCAGAAGTGGGGATATTCACTGATGATTGCACAATGTTCAGCACCATTCATGACTCTTTAGATACTGAAGCAATCCGTGTCCAAATGCAACAAGGCCTAGACAATATTCAGCTGCAAATGTGTTGCTGGTCAAAGCACAGCAGGTTAGGCAGCATCTCAGGAATAGAGAATTCGACGTTTCGAGCATAAGCCCTTCATCAGGAATAAGAGAGAGAGAGCCAAGCAGGCTGAGATAAAAGGTAGGGAGGAGGGACTAGGGGGAGGGGCGATGGAGGTGGGATAGGTGGAAGGAGGTCAAGGCGAGGGTGATAGGCCGGAGTGGGGTGGGGGCGGAGAGGTCAGGAAGAGGATTGCAGGTTAGGAGGGCGGTGCTGAGTTGAGGGAACCGACTGAGACAAGGTGGGGGGAGGGGAAATGAGGAAGCTGGAGAAATCTGAATTCATACCTTGTGGTTGGAGGGTTCCCAGGCGGAAGATGAGGCGCTCCTCCTCCAGCCGTCGTGTAGTTGTGTTCTGCCGGTGGAGGAGTCCAAGGACCTGCATGTCCTCGGTGGAGTGGGAGGGGGAGTTAAAGTGTTGAGCCACGGGGTGATTGGGTTGGTTGGTTCGGGCGGCCCAGAGGTGTTCTCTGAAGCGTTCCGCAAGTAAGCGGCCTGTCTCACCAATATAGAGGAGGCCACATCGGGTGCAGCGGATGCAATAGATGATGTGTGTGGAGGTACAGGTGAACTTGTGGCGGATATGGAAGGATCCCTTGGGGCCTTGGAGGGAAGTGAGTGTGGAGGTGTGGGCGCAAGTTTTACATTTCCTGCGGTTGCAGGGGAAGGTGCCGGGGGTGGAGGTTGGGTTGGTGGGGGGTGTGGATCTGACAAGGGAGTCACGAAGGGAGTGGTCCTTGCGGAACGCTGATAGGGGAGGGGAGGGAAATATATCCTTGGTGGTGGGGTCCGTTTGGAGGTGGCGGAAATGGCGGCGGATAATACGTTGTATGCGCAGGTTGGTGGGGTGGTAGGTGAGAACCAGTGGGGTTCTGTCTTGGTGGCGGTTGGAGGAGCGGGGCTCAAGGGCGGAGGAGCGGGAAGTGGAGGAGATGCGGTGGAGGGCATCGTCGATCACGTCTGGGGGGAATCTGCGGTCCTTGAAGAAGGAGGCCATCTGGGCTGTGCGGTGTTGGAATTGGTCCTCCTGGGAGCAGATGCGGCGGAGACGAAGGAATTGGGAATATGGGATGGCGTTTTTACAGGGGGCAGGGTGGGAGGAGGTGTAGTCCAGGTAGCTGTGGGAGTCAGTCGGTTTATAATAGATGTCTGTGTTGAGTCGGTCGCCCGAGATAGAAATGGAAAGGTCTAGGAAGGGGAGGGAGGAGTCTGAGACAGTCCAGGTGAATTTCAGGTCGGGATGGAAGGTGTTAGTAAAGTTGATGAACTGTTCAACCTCCTCGTGGGAGCACGAGGCAGCGCCGATACAGTCATCGATGTAGCGGAGGAAAAGGTGGGGGGTGGTGCCAGTGTAGTTGCGGAAGATGGACTGTTCCACATATCCTACGAAGAGGCAGGCATAGCTGGGGCCCATGCGGGTGCCCATGGCAACTCCTTTAGTTTGGAGGAAGTGGGAGGATTGAAAAGAGAAGTTATTCAGGGTGAGGACCAGTTCAGTCAGTCGAAGGAGGGTGTCAGTGGAAGGGTACTGGTTGGTGCGGCGGGAAAGGAAGAAGCGGAGGGCTTTGAGTCCTTCGTGATGGGGGATGGAGGTGTACAGGGACTGGATATCCATAGTGAAAATAAGGCGTTGGGGACCGGGGAAGCGAAAATCCTGGAGGAGGTGGAGGGCGTGGGTGGTGTCCCGAACGTAGGTGGGGAGTTCTTGGACTAAAGGGGATAGGACCGTGTCGAGGTATTGGGAGATGAGTTCGGTGGGGCAGGAGCAGGCTGAGACAATGGGTCGGCCGGGGCAGGCAGGTTTGTGGATTTTGGGCAGGAGGTAGAAACGGGCGGTGCGGGGTTGTGGGACTATGAGGTTGGAGGCGGTGGATGGGAGATCCCCTGAGGTGATGAGGTCCTGGATGGTCTGGGAGATGATGGTTTGGTGGTGGGAGGTGGGGTCGTGGTCAAGGGGGCGATAAGAGGAGGCGTCCGCGAGCTGGCGTTTGGCTTCAGCGGTGTACAGGTCAGTGCGCCAAACTACCACCGCGCCTCCCTTGTCTGCGGGTTTGATGGTGAGGTTGGGATTGGAGCGGAGGGAGTGGAGGGCTGCACGTTCTGAGGGTGAGAGGTTGGAGTGGGTGAGAGGGGTGGACAGGTTGAGTCGGTTGATGTCACGGCGGCAGTTGGCTATAAAGAGGTCGAGGGCGGGTAGGAGGCCTGCACGGGGTGTCCAGGTGGATGGGGTGTGTTGGAGGCGGGAGAAGGGGTCGTCAGAGGGTGGGCGGGAGTCTTGGTTGTGAAAGTAGGCACGGAGGCGAAGGCGGCGGAAGAATTGTTCAATATCTCGCCGCGTGTTGAACTCATTAATCCGAGGGCGTAGGGGAACGAAGGTGAGGCCCCTGCTGAGGACTGATCTTTCATCCTCAGAGAGGGGGAGGTCTGGAGGGATGGTGAAAATCCGGCAAGGCTGGGAGCTAGGACCTGGTGTGGGACTGGAGCTGGAGCTGGAGCTGGGGGCGGGGTTAGGGGCGGGGACAGAGATCGAAGTAGGGGCGGAGTTAGACGTGGTGACGTTGCTCGACGTGGGGGCGGGGTCATGCGTCGTGACGGAAATAAGCGTGGGGGCGGGGTTACGTGAAGCGACGGGAGATGGCGTGGGGGCGGGGTTATGCGTAGTCAATATTCAGGCTTGGGCTGAAAAATGACAAGTAAATTCATGCCACACATGTGCCAGGCAATGACCATCTTCAACAAAAGAGAATCAAACTATCATATCTTGACAATGAATGCCACACTATTAACATTCCGGGGGTTATGATTGACCAGAAACCGAAGTGGACTAGCCTGAAAACACTGTGGCTACAAAGACTAAGAATCTTGCAGTGAGTAAATCACCACCTGACTCTTCAAAGCCTATCCATGCTTTATAAGGAACAAGTCAGGAATGTGATTTATTTTGATTATGTCCATTTCCAATGGCACTCAATTTTGATACAATCCAAGACAAAGCAGCCTGCTTGATTGGCACTCCACAATAAACATTTACTTTCCCCATCAGTGATGATCAGTAGCAGCAATATGTCCCATTGACAAAATGCAAGGGTCCTTAGACAGCACCTTCCAAACCCATAGTCACTACTGGCTAGAAGGATAAGAGTAGCAAATACATAGGAACACTAACATCTGCAAGCCCCCCTCCAAGCCACTCACCATCCTGACTTTGAAATACATTGTTATTCCTTGGTTTCACTCAGTCTAAATCCTGGAACACCCTCCTTAATGGCATTGACAGTTTTCCTGCATCAAATGGATTGCAGTGGTTCTAGAAGACAGCTCACCACCTCCTTCTTGAGGGCAACAAGGGATAGCCAATAAATGCTAATGATGCCCACCTCCCATATTTTTTTTTTAAAAACCCTGTTGTAAGATGAATTCTCACCACTGTTCAGCATGACATGGAACTATTTGGTAGATTTGCTGCCACTATCCTCTTTCCTGGCAGGAATTGGCAGGTATATTGCCTGCTTGATCTAGTATGGTAAAAGTAAACCACTTAGTATTTTGATAAGAAGACCCCTTGCCTTAAACAAGATATAGTTTATTGCAGAATTGCAACCATTTACAACTTGCACTGCTATGATAGACAATGGTCCAGACATTCTGATGGCGAGATAGCCATTTCAACGGCAACCTGGACCCAACTTAACATCACATTCCTACCTCCTCACTCACTTTGCACCCTATCCACTTACCCATGTGGTCCTCTACCATCTATCCCCACCCACTGTCATCCTAGCCCCACACCTATCTTGCATATTTACCCTTTCATGGTAATTGTCAAAGTTAAATTGAAGAGCACAGTGTTACTGTTGCTAAAGGAATCATGGGTTGAATAATGATCCTTCCTCCTGCTGGTTGTAAAGATTCCTGAACTGGTCTCACTGTTTCATAACAAAAGGTTCCTATTCTGGAATATCTAGAGTAGAAGCAATCCAAACATATCTGTATCCTTTTTTTCCCTTTGCTCTGGGCCAGCAATAGGGTTGAACACACAAAATAGGAGCAGAAGTACACCAGCATGTGAACCATAGCATCACCCTTAAAAGAAAGATGCATAGCGAATTTCCTCAAGTGTCCTTGCGTTTGTTACTGTATTTTGGTTAAATTAACATAGACTGATGTGATGACTAGGAAATTCACTGTCCAAAGGTAAACTTATGAGTGGTGGTTTGGAGCTCCAAGTTTGGAAGTCATAAATTGGATTGTAATGTTATAATTTTGATTGTATAAGGTAAGGGAGATTGAGGGAGGCAAGAAACTTCACTGGGTTGAGATCCTGGGGAAGTTAGGACATGTGCTGGTAGATGGGACTAGATTGGGTTTGGATATCTGGTCAGCATGGACAGGTTGGACCAAAGGGTCTGTTTCCGTGCTGTATATCTACATGACTCTATGAAAGGGGAAAGAAAGATAATTAGCGTAATTGGATTGACATGCTGAAGTAGAGAATAAAATAGGCCTTACTTTGAACCGTGTTGAAAGTTTGAGTTTTACTTAGTTTTTGCTATTCTTGGATTTGATATAGATGATTAATGTAACAAATAAGAAAATGCTGGTCGTCCAATCGGTGTTGGATCCTGGATACACCTACCGTATGAAGGTTCGCTCCAAACCAATACCAGGATATAATGGGGCATGGAGTGACTGGAGCTCTGAGTATGAGTGGCATTATGGTAAGTGGTAAAAATAAGATATACAGATTTTACTTTCTGTCTATTTGTGCCCATTCTCTGTTTCTGCTAAAAGGGATATCGATTAACCCTCATATATTCTGCCTCTAAGGCTACACAGAAACCCATATTCATCTTCTTTTAAGATATAGTATTTTGCAGAAAGTTCCATTCACTGATTCAAACTCAAGAGCAGGTATCATGACGGATTTTTTCCCATCTCTGTCTCATGGTGAAGGAAATAACTTAGTACTTGAACTGTTGACTCATTGGCGGGTGTATATTAGTTTGAGAAATTTGTGCAGGCCTCAGCCACCAACAGGATTAAACTTGCCAAGTTATCCTTTTCCTGATAAATTGCAAAATTTTCCTTCAAGGTGGAATCAGAGGTCAATTTTGACAAGATCACAAATCCACCTGCAAATGAAGAGCACAGCATATCCTGGGCATGTTTTGACATTTCAGAACAAGTTGAACATAAGGTTGTGAAAGGGACAGTAAGGGATTAGCACACCTCAGCAGCACAAACATGCTACTCCAGTTCCGTGTGGGTACACAACAACGTCAGCAGCACCATCTTCTTGTTCCAGGGCATTATCAAGGAATAATGCTTTCAGTTGTAATCGGAGAAATTTTCAGACCTGTCCAAACCTGTTTGAAAATGCAGACTGTGAGTCACAGGAAAATGTTAAACAATTTCCAATAACTGCTATCAATTCCTTGAAAACAGCTGAGATAATGCATTTCCTGCTTGTCAAGGCAAATAAGAAAGAACAATACTCTTTTGTACAGCGGTAGAGTTAGGTGGTGTGAGAAAGCTAGGGTACAAGTTGGTTTTATTTTCATTTTCTCAGTGTTTTTCAGAACCAAATCCTTCGCAGTGATTTCTTTGACTACATTTTAGTTATTTTCTTTACCATTCAGATTCCTCTGACTTAATTTCAACTGCATTAATTGTCTTCGTGTGTATCATCGTCCCTCTACCTGTGGCTATCTGCTTCTTCGGTTTCAAATTGTAAGTCCACCTTTTTCAAACTGAGAATACAAAATAATGTTGTCTCTACACGGTCCCAACAAACACTCCCAGAGCAACGATAGAAGGGCTTAGATCCAGAATAAAATTCTCTCCACATTGTCCCATGAACGACTCCCAGTGCAGACACATGATGGGGTTAAATACAGAGTAAATCTTGCTCTACACCGCCCCTATCAAACAATCATAGAGCAGATACGTCAAACATTAGATATAGAGTAAACCTCTACACTGTCCTTTCAACCACTCCATAGCAGACATACAATGGATTAGTCCTTCACAATGTCCACTGGATCTGGCAGATTCTGTCTACAGCATGAGCTGATCTAAGTCAAAAAGTGCAGTGCTGGAAAAGCACAGCAGGTCAGGCAGCATCCAATGTGCAGGACAGTCAATGTTTCGAGCATAAGCTCTTCATCACATTCCTTATGAAGAGCTTGGGCTTGAAACGTCGACTCTCCTGTTCCTCGGATGCTGCCTGACTGGCTATGCTTTTCCAGCACAACACTTTTTGATTCTGATCTCCAGTATCTGCAGTCCTCACTTTCTCCATGAGCTGCTCTAAGTCAGGGGAAATTACCATTAGCCCTGATGGATTGTTTGGCAAATGTGGACAAATCAGTTTGCCTCCCAATCCCTGCGCTCACTATCCCCAACAGAAATTGCTTTATCTGTGTGGAAATGTTTAAAGCATTAGTTTGTAATTGTTGATTTCAGTTCACTGTTATGCAAATTGGCTTCCACTAATGCCAGTTCAGACATGGGTACCAAGAAGTGCTTAAGGGCAGGATATCATTGGTTCATCCTCATTCTCCATGTCCTTTCATGTTGGACATCGTTATGACATTCTATTTTGTCTGTGGTACTGGATGAGACAGACCATGCACTGTGCAAGGAGGTATGAGATCATGGCTGTTGCACAGAGATTTCCTGATAAAATGTCTTTTCTGTTCTCCACAGTGCAAAGAAGAATTGGTGGGAGAATATTCCCAGACCTCAAAAGAGTGCTCTATCTAAGGAAAACTTTGACATATTGCAGGTATTAAAATAATATATTTACTTTTTCTTACTATGAAATGCCAGTTCTTCGCATTAGACACACAATCACTATACATACACCTCCAACCCTTCCTTCACTAACATTACTTTGAATGCATTAGTGAGGAAGAATTAAAGAACAGTTCTTTAGAGATTAGAATCAAATGAGAGGAACATTCTGTGTACTCTAGGCCATAATTTAATAACAAAATAATGAGATTAATAACAAAATAATGTATTTGCTGTTAAATGATAAGAGATAAATACAGTAGTTTAACTTGTATCTTCTCCAATTATTGCAATCTTTGAGATTAAACAGATTTTCTTTTCTAAAACAGAAGAGTGAACATGTTTTCAGCGATAACATGCTTGATGACTGCAAAGTGGAGAAGGTTTCGTGCATCAATGAACTCCCATGGTGAGTAGGGTTAGCTTTATGTGATTAATCAAACTGCTGTTGAGTTTGCAATCTATTCAAATTACCTTAATAGAATCACATGAAGATTCTTATAAATTGGTATCTGATGTACGTCACTTAACTCATCAAAATGGCTTTGAGTTGGATTATCCCAGGAAGCATTAAAGGCTTGAGTAGTTTGTGATCTGTTTGGCACTTCTAATTTCACACTTGCCATCACCGTCATTCTTATTGATCTTGCTATTGATATCACTTCTGAAATCCTCTTTAAAGTTTTTTTTGGGTGTAAGTTTTCCTGTTTGACACATTATCCCTTTTGAAATCAAGATTCATCACTTTACCTGCTGTTTAAATTAATTTTATTCTGAATCTCAGAATCACAAATACCTTCTCCTCTTTCAATCATTTCTTCAAAGTTCAATCCACATTCAATCTTAACATCAAGATCACTGATTTACTTAGCCTTCCCTCATACTCTTTACAAACTTATTTTTCCCTTGTTGTTGGTGTCAGCTATCTTTCAATGGTAACACTCAGCCCTGAGTTAAAAACCCATTTTGCAGATTTGACTATATAATCTGGACTGATAATACTTCGCAGTATTTGGGAAGTAGGCACTATTGGAGATGCTTTTTTTTGCTGAACTGACAAACCGAGGACATGTCTACTCTTTCATGAGGGATGCAAAGGAATCCATCTTATCATACAAGAGCCACAAAGTTATTCTACTGTCCAAGTCAAATATTTGTCCCTTGAACAACATCACTAAAACAGAGTACCTGGTCATTGTCAAACAGCTGGGCAGTTAGCCCAGTTGGCTGAATGGCTGGTTTGCACGGCAAAGGGATGCAACGTCATGAGTTCAATTCTTGCATTGGCTGAGGTTGCCATGAAGGAATGTCCTTGGGTGGTTAGCACTACTGCCTCAGAATGCCAGGGAACCAGGTTTGTTTCCAGCATTGGGTGACTGTCTGTGTGGAGTTTCTCCCCATGTCTGCATGGGTTTCCACCAGGTGCTTCAGTTTCCTTCCACAGTCCAAAGATAAGCAGGTTAGGTGGCTTAGTCATGGTAAATATGGGGATGGAGTGCGGTCTGGGTGGGATGCTCTTCAGAGAGTTGGTGCAGACATGATGTGCTGAATGACCTCTATCTGCGCAGCAGGGAGTCCATGATTCTGTTAACCTTTCCCATTGATGGAGGTACAGTGACCATCAGGTTAAACCATCAGCAATCATCTCTCTCTCTCTGTACATAGTTTGGTAAGACTATGATGACTCTATCTGTTTGTAAGATCTAGCCATCTGCTACTGTGTCTCCTACATTAAAACAATGATAACACTTTCAGAACTACCTCACCAGTGATGAAGCACTTAAAGATATCCTTCGGGGGTGCTTTTGCTAACGCTGTTGGGGAGGGTTGAAACTAATGTGGCAGGGGTTGGGTACCAAATGAGGTTAGAGGACAGAAAGGAAGCAGTAACTAAAGCCCGATAGTGAAGTCAGCGTGACTAAGGGGAAGAGGAGGCAGGGAGCTGATGATGAATTCAAAGGGACTAGTGGTCTGGGGTGTATTTGTTTTAATGCAGGAAGTATAGTAGGTAAGGCAGATGAACTTAGGGCTTGGACCAGTACCTGGGAGCATGATGTTATTGCTATTACTGACACTCGGTTGGGGGAAGGGCATAATTGGCAGCTAAACATCCCAGGATATCGATGTTTCAGGCGGGATAGAGTGGGAGGTAAAAGGGGTGGAGGAGTTGTACTACTGGTCAGAGAGGATATTACAGCTGTGCACTATGGAAGACTCGAGCAATGAGGCAATAGGGGCAGAGCTCAGAAATAGGAAGGATGTGTAACAGTGTTGGGGCTATACTACAGGCCTCCCAACAGCGAACATGAGGTAGAAGTGCAAACATGTAAACAGATCATGGAAACAGATGTAGGAGTGGCGGTGATAGGAGATCTTAATTTTCCTAACATTGACTGGGATTCACTTAGTGTTAGAGGTCTAGATGGAGCAGAATTTGTAAGGAGCATCCAGAAGTGTTTTCTAGAGGAATATGTAAATAAACCAACTTGGGAAGGGATCATACTGGACCTTATGTTGGGAAATGAGCCCAGCCAGGTGGTTAATGTTTCAATAGGGGATTACTTTGGGAATAGTGATAACAATTCCATGAGTTGTAGAATATCTATGGACAAAGATGAGAGTGGTCCTAAAGGAAGAGTGCTAAATTGGGGGAAGGCCAACGATACTAAAATTCATCAGGAGCTGGGGAATGTAGATTGGGAGCAGCTGTTTGAAAGTAAATTCACATTTGATATGCGGGAGGCTTTTAAAGAGAGGTTGATTAGAGTTCAGGAGAGATATGTTCCTGTGAAAATGAGGGATCGAAATGGCAAGGTTAAGGAACCATGGATGACAGGTGAAATTGGGAGACTGGCTCAGAGGAAAAAGGATGCATACAAAAGATCTAGGCAACTGAAGACAGACAAAGTTTTGGAAGAATATCGGGAATGTAGGACCAATCTGAAATGAGGAATTAAGAGGGCTAAAAGGGGTCATGAGATATCTTTAGCAAACAGGGTTAAGGAAAATCCCAAAGCTTTTTTTTTCATATATAAGGAGCAAAAGGGTAACTAGAGAAAGGGTTGGCCCACTCAAGGACAAAGGCGGAAAGGTATGCATGGAGTCAGAGCAAATGGGTGAGATTCCTAATGAGTACTTTGCATTGGTATTCACTGAGGAGAGGGGCATGACGGATGTTGAGGTTAGGGATAGATCTTTGAGTACTCAAGGTCAAGTCAGCATAAAGAGGGAGGAAGCTATACGTCTTCTAAAAGGCATTAAGATGGACAAGTCCCCAGGTCCGGATGTGATCTACCTCATGTTACCGAGGGAAGTAAGAGAGGAAATAGCTGGGGCTTTAACAGATATCTTTGCAGCATCCTTGAACACAGGTGAGGTCCCAGAGGACTGGAGAATTGCTAATGTTGTCCCCTTGTTCAAGAAGGGTAGCAGAGATACACCAGGTAATTACAGATCTGTGAGCCTGGTGTCAGTGGTTGGGAAACTACTGGAGAAGATACTGAGGGATAGGATCTATTTCCATTTGGAAGAAAATGGGCTTATCAGTAATGGGCAGCATGGTTTTGTGAGGGAAATATCGTATCTTATAAGCCTAATAGAACTCTTTGAGGAGGTGACAAAGTTGATTGATGAGGGAAGACTTGTAGATGTCATATACATGGACTTTAGTAAGGCATTTGACAAGGTTCCCCATGGCAGGCTGATGGAGAAGGTGAAGTTTCATGGGGTCCAGGGTGTTCTAGCTAGATGGAAAGAGAACTAGCTGGGCAACAGGAGACAGAGTAATAGTGGAAGAGAGTTTCTCAAAATGGAGACTTTGACCAGTGGTGTTCCACAGAGATCCGTGCTGGGAACTCTACTGTTTGTGATATATATATAAATGACTTTGAGGAAGGCAACGGTTGCCTGATTAAGAAGTTTGCAGATAAGATTGGTGGTGTAACATATAGGGAAGGGGACTGTCTGAGAATACAACAGAATATAAATAGATTGGAGAGATGGGCAGAGAAATGGCAGAGGGAGTTCTATCCATGCAAATGCGACATGATGCATTTTGGAAGATGCAATTCAAGAATGAACTATACAGTAAATGGAAAGGTCCTGGGGAAAATTGATGTACAGAGAGATCTGGGTTTTCAGGTCCATTGAAGGTGGCAATGCAGGTCAGTAAAATGGTCAACAAGACATACGGCATGCTTTCCTTCATCGGATAGGTATTGAGTACAGGGGTTGACAGGTCATGTTACAGTTGTATAGGACTTTGGTTCGGCCGCATTTGGAATACTGTGTACAGTTCTGGTCAGCACATTACCAGAAGAATGTGGATGCTTTGGAGAGGGTGCAGAGGAGGTTCACCAGGATGTTGCCTGGTATGGAGGGCTCAAGCTATAAAGAGAGGTTGAATAGATTTGGATTATTTTCATTCGAGAAACGAAGGTGAAGGGAGGGACCTGATTGAGGTCTACAAAATCATAAGAGGTGTAGACAGGGTGGATAGCAAGAAGCTTATTCCCTGACCGCAGAACTTAATTACTAGGGATCATGAGTTCAAAGTAAGAGGGGTTTAGGGGAGATATGTGTGGAAAGCTCTTTACACCGAGGGTGGTGGGGGCCTGGAACGCGTTGCCAGCGGAGGTGGGAGAGGCGGGAACAATAGTGTCATTTAAGATGTACCTAGACAGATACATGAATGGGCAGGGAGCAAAGAGATACAGATCTTTAGAAAATAGGCAGCCGATTTAGTCAAAGGATTGGGTCAGCGCTGGCTTGGAGGGCTGAAGGGCCTGTTCCTGTGCTGTAATTGTCTTTGTTCTTTGTTCTTTATCCTCAGTTTGTGAAAAGTAACAATTAGAAGCTGAGGTCTCATTTCCATTTCATTAGACTTCAGTCTGTGGGGTGCATCTATTTTTGGATAGCTATCACCTAATCTTGTGGATATTATTTGACTATGACACTGAGTGTACACAAGCATCATAAGCTTTGCATAACAGTTCCTTGATAAATATCGGGACATTGTCTGCATGCAAATGTTTTCTGCTAAAGCTTTGTTTGTTCAGGAGCTGTGGGGGAAGAACAGAGCTGAAGGTTAGAACTTTACATCTCTCATGTGCTATTCTTTAATCTTCATTCCTGTAATGTGTATGCTGCGGCCAGGCCAGCATGTATTGTCCATTCCTGGTCGCCCTTCAGAGGGTGGTAGTGAGGTAGTGAACAGCCTTCTTGAACTGCTGCAGTCCATGAACTGTAGGTACACATACAACACTGTTAGGGAAGAAATTCCAGTATTTTGACCCATGATACTAAATGAAGACAATAGGCAATATAGTTCCAAGTCAAGATGGAGTGTGACATGCAGGTGGGCCTGAGAATAGTGGTTTTCCCAATATATGTTCTGCTCTTGTCTTTCTGGTAAGAGGTCCTGGATTTGGCAGGTTCTGTAGATATGAATCAATCTGTTTGTCAGCTAATGAGAACAACCCATAAAAAGTTTAGACCTTCAGCTCTAAATGCAAATGGTCTAGTTCTTTCACCTTTTTGTCCTTTCATCTTTGGGTTCAATCCAACTAAAGATGAATAATTCCATCCTTTCTAGACTGAAACACTCTAATTGAAATAAATCATGTTAGGTGCAAACACTCAGTATGTATAACCAGCCATAATCTGTAACCCCATGTCCCAGCAAATCCCTCACTTTATCATTACGATCAAATATAGGTTAAATGAAGAGTATAGGAGGGTGCGCCAAGGGTACCATTAAGCATACTTAAGAAGGAGGGATCGATCTAATAAAGCTATAGAACAACTTTACTTGGTGCCAAATGGTGGAAACAAATTGCAATCTGCAGAGCTAAACATTTCCATAAGTAAAGGATTAGCTTAGAGCTCTGAAATCTTGCCGCATATTCTATGAATGATGGTGGGCAAATGAAACAATTTGCAGGAGGAGAAAACTCCACAAACATCCTCATCCTCAATGAAGACAGTACCTGGCAGACTTGTGCAAGAGTCCAGGCTGAAACAATTGCAACCATCTTCAGCCAGACGTGCTAGTGAATAATCCACTTTGGACTCTTCCTGAGGTTCCCAACATTACAGCCAATTTGATTCAGTTCTCATGATATCAAGGAATGGCTGATAGCACAAGCAATGCAAAGGCTATAGACCTTGACAACATTCCATCATTTTTACTGAAGATTTATGCTCGGGAACTAGCCACACCCCTAGCCAAGCTGTTCTAATACAGCTTCAACACTGGCATCTACCAAACAATGTGGAAAGTGCATTGTTATGGCCATTTCACAGAAATACAGAAGGAATCTAATCTGGTCAAATATCTACCTATCAGTCTTCTGCCAATCACCAGTAAAGTGATGGAAGGATACATTGATAGTGGTATTAAGTTGTGCCTACACAGCAGTAATCTGTTCATTGATGCAGGGCTTGTGTTTATCAAGGACTGCTTTTTCCTGATCTTATTACATTCTTGGTCCAACATTGAGAAAACAACTGAGTGTGAAAGTGGAAGTAACATCCCTTGATATCATCACACAATTGGAATGGATGGCAAAACTCCTTACTGAAGTCCATAAAGACAACATCCACTGCTCTGCTTTCACCAATCTTCTTTGTCACTTCTTCAAAAAACTCAATCAAGTTACATGAAACATGATTTCCCACACACAAAACCATATTGATAGTCCCTAATCAGTCCTTGCCTTCCAAATGCATGTAAGTCCTGTCCCTCAGAATCCTTTCCTACAGTTTATTCACCATTGACATCAAGCTCACTGGTCTATAGTTCCCTGGCTTTTTCTTACCACCTGTCTTAAATAATGGCATCATATTAGCAACCCTCCAGTCTTCCAATACCTCATCCATGGCTATCGATGATACAAATATCTCAGCAAGAGGCATTGTGAGCCCAGATAGCGACATTTCTGTCCAGTGCCAGGGTTCAGGATATCTTCTCTGTGCTGGAGAAGCCATTGCAGTGGGGGGGGGGGGGGGGGGGGAGGAGGATCCAGTTGTCAGGATCAAATATGGACAGCAATGACATAGATAGAACAGGGAAGTTGTTTTGTATCATCAGTATAAGGAGCTAGGTGCCCAATCAAGAAGTCGTACCTTTAAGGTAATAATCTCTTAATTACTTCCTGAACCATGTGCAAACTGGCATTGGGTAAACAAAATTAGAGAGAGAAATGTGTGGCTGAAAGACTTATATGGGAGAAGGGCCCAAATTTGGGAAGTTGTGATGAAACAAAGAGTAGGGAAAATGCAACAAAGGAAGGAATTAATGTGAGAATTGATAAACAATCACAACCAAATGCAAATAGAGTCATAGAATCATACAGCCTGGGAATAGATCCTTTGGTCCAACTAGTCTACAATGACCATTCCAAACTAAACTAGTCTTGTTTGCCTGCGTTTGGCCCATATCCAAACCTTTCCTATTCATTGACTTATCCAAACGGTGTAACCGTACCTGCATCTACCACTTTCTCTGGCAGACCATTTCACATGCAACCCACTCTTTAAAAATGTTGCCCCTCATATCCTTTCTTTTCTTAGGGAGATTTTTTTTAAGCTTAATGTAAGCACTCAAAGCTTACAGGGAATATAAGAACAAATCAGCAGACCAGAGGTTACAAAATTAATAAAAGAATAAAATCTAAGCTGCAGTATTTGAATGCAGATAACATTCAAAACAAAACAAATGAACAAGTCGAACAAGTTCAGACAAATGAATACTGTCCATTCCACAAACTGGACTGGTCTGACAATTCCCTCGTCTTCCAACCTTCTGATGTCTGCCTCTACTTTTGCCAATAGGGCAAATAGCACTGAGCGGGCCTTGCAGAATTGTGGAAATGCTTGGTCAACATGCAAAGTGGTTTCCGTTCTTTTGATAGTCCCTAGACCTTCCTGAAGAACATCCAGGTATTTAATTAGGACTTCACTCAGACAACCATTTCCTAATTGACAAATGTTGAACCAATCTCGGTGAATCTTCCACAACCAATTTCACCCCATCAAACTTGTGCCTGACCCTTTGACAATGAGTGGTAACTGCTTCTCATAAGAGACCAGAATTGAAGCTATACCCTTAATCTGTAAAGATTCCCCAGTATAGGTTCATAGTCCAACTGGGGTCTTGTGCAAACCTAAGGGTTAGAGTCCTGAGTGAATTTTGTTAAAGACTGGTCTGCAATCACTGGAATTGCCATGCCAGTATCAACCTCGATTAAAACTGGGTGACCATTTAACCAGACGTTTACTTTGATTAATTCTGACTTGGATGTTGCTAAGCAATGTAAATGTTCCAAACCACACATTTTCCAGGGTGGACATTCCCTCAATAGTGGCTTATGAGTTCCCTTACTCAAATTTAGGTCTAGTGGGACTGTTTTGCTGTCTCAAGACCGCATACCAGCAGCAACTACAATGGCTTACTGGCCTGGATCCTGAAGAAACTTTTAACCATTTGGCTAAGGCTTGGTTTTGTTTTGGGATTTTATTTTGCCGTTGGCTGATAGAGTCCCTCTGTTCAGGATATGTCTGGAGTGAGGCTATGCAAGTGCCTTCACTCAAGTGGTGTTCCCAAAGCTCAGTTGGACTGGCAATGATATTCACTTCGATCAGAATTCCCTGCAACTCACGTGCTTCACTTGCTCTATTTTCCAATAATAAAAACAATTGTAGTGCCAGTTTGAACTCCAATTGGGCTTCAACTTGTCAGCACTTTTGCATGGTTACATCATTAATTCCACATACCGAACGGTTTAACAGCATCTCATTAAACCAAAGTCACACGTGTCTGCCAGTCCTCTTAATCTAGTCAAAAATCCCAATATGGATTCCCTGGTTTTTGGATTTCCAAGTAAAACCAATGGCATCTTAGCATTAGAGGAGGCTTGAGGTCATAATATTCCTTAACTAAGTCTGTCAACTCTTGAAAGGTTTTTTGATTTGATTTATTATTGTCACATATACCGAGGTACAGTGAAAGGTTTTCATTTTGCGTACTGTATAGGCAGATCATAACGTACAAAGATCATAGGTTGATGGAACACAGCAAGGAATAGAAAGTTACAGCTGGAAAGAGAAAAGCAAGATCAACATGATATTTGAAATTTGACAGGTCCATTCAGAGGTCTAATAACAGTGGGCAACAAGCTGTTCTTCAACCTGATGGCACTATACATGAATTTAAGGTTTAGTATTTGGTACTTCAGAGCATGTTGGCCTTTTAATAACTGAAAAAGCTGTGGGTACACAATGAGAATTGCTAACTGCTTTTCATCTGCCCCAATGCCATTTGCCCAGAAAAAGTAATGCGTCCTTTCCACATACTGAGACCATTCCTCAATGGCCAGATTGAATGAGTCAAGCTTCCCAAATAACAGCATGATGCCAGAAATGCTCACCCCAACTCAAAGACAACTGTTACCAGCAAATTTCTTCAGGAGCATGCTTTAGTCTTGTTGCCACTGAAATAACTCCACAGAGACTGGCATCCTGTCACCAAGTCGCAGAAAGTCCTTGGCACTGATCCAGTTCCCTCAGAGCCAGCTCACTGAGTGAGCAGGATATCTTGACACTCTTGTTTTTTTTTCTTTTTTTAATTTTCTTTCTTTTTTTTTAAATTTTCCTTATTTTAGACCCCCACATTACCACCTAACTGTGGTAGTGCTTATTTTTCCCCCAGCACCCATGTTATGTGTGTTCACGTGTGGGACACAGTGAAAGATACAAGGTATGCAAATCTTTATTCAGTTTCCACCACCAGGAAGAAAGGAAACACCCAAGTAGCCAGTGACAAGTAGTGCCCTTCACATCAAAGGGCAATGCTGCGTGATCAAACAGTTAAGGGGAGGGAAGGGGTTAAATCAAAATAGAATTGGAGGGGTAAATAATACACTCCACTCCCTGCTGTTAAAAGGCCTTAGTGATCCAAATGGGCTTTTCCTGATTCACAGTCACCATTATGCCCTTAGCATGAGTTCTTTATTGAATTCAAAATTCACCACCTGCTGAGGCAGGATTTAAACACGAGTCTCTGGATCAACAGTCCAATGATAATGTCACTAGGCCTTTGCCTCCCAACAATCCTCTTGTTATCTGTCAGTCAGGACTCCTTGATTGGGCAGTTAATCTGGTCCAATCAGGGATCTGAAGTGTTATGCAGTCCAGCTGGCTGACCTCATTACAATCAACACACAGAGGTTGGTAGAATTCTGATACCAAAGGGTGGAAAACTTCTTGGGGATATGTTGGAATGTAAAGTTGAGGTTGAAATTAGATCAGCTTGAATGGTGGAGCAGGCTCAAAGGGCTGAATGGCTCATTCTTGTTCTTTGCTCGTATCAAACAGTATTGGCAAAAGTGAAGTCAATGTGAATTGGATTGTTGGAGAGGGATTTTAAAGAGAAGTCTGAGTCCCGTGTTCAGCAGCATAAATTGATCTTTATTTGGAGCTCCTTACCAATGCAGCCTGGTAGAGGTCTTTACTCCAACAGGGCAAAGATTCTCCACTAGTTGGAGTCATACCTAGCACAAATAAAGATTTTGTGGTTGTTAGAGATTACTCCCCTTGATCACATGACATCATTGCAAGAGTTCCTCACAGGAATGTCCTACACCCAACCATCTTCATCTACTTCATCAATACCTTTCTTGCATCATATGGTCAGAAGTTTGGTTGTTGGCTGATGATTGAACAAAGTTCAGAACCACAAACATTTAGAAGGACAAGGGCAGCAAATACATTGGAACACCACCAACTGCAAGTCCCCCTCCAAGCCACTCACCATTCTACTCTGGAAATATATCACCAATCCTTCACTGTGCCTGGGTCAGAATGCTGGAACTTTGTAATGGTATTATGGGTCTACTAATAGCAAATGAACTCCAGCGGTTCATGAAAGCAGCTTAGTTCCATCTTCTCATTGGAAACTAGGGATGGCCAGCCAGCAATACCCAAATTCCATTAATGAATAAAAATAAATAAATTTGCAGCTCCTCGCATACTGAAGCATCCTGTGTCCACGTGCTGTAAGATTTGTGCTAAACCCAAACTTAGGCTGAAAAGTAGCAAGGTACGTTCATACCATGCAAGGAACAAGCAATGGTCTCTTTCAACAACAGTAAACATAGCCAGACCCCCTTGATAGTGTGTGCTGTAGCTGAGTTCCTCATTTATCAACATGCTGGCGATTACCATTGACCAAAAACTCAACTACATGAGCCATATAAGTACTGTAGCTTAAATAAATATTGGGTCAAAGGCTACGAATCCTTTCATGAGTAACTAATTTCCTGTCTCCCCAAAGCCTGTTCACCATCTGCAATGCACAAGTCAGGAGTGTGATGGAACTTTCTCCTTTATTTGAAAGAGTTTAGTCTCAACAATAACACTCAAATGCTCAATAGCATCCAGGGCAATGCTCGATTGACATACCATCCACTTCATCCTCTCCACCACCGATGCACAGCAACACCCAGTATGCTTTTATATGCCAATGTTCTGTAACTACTCACCAAAGGTCCATCAACAGCAAAGGGGCGGCACGGTAGCTCAGTGGTTAGCACTGTTGCCTCCACAGAGCCTGAGACACAGGTTCATTTCTCCGTAGGGCGACTGTATGTGTGGTGTTTGCACATTCTCCCCATGTCTGTGTGGGTTTCCTCTGGGTGCTCCGGTTTCCTCCCACAATCCAAAGATGTGCAGATTAGGTGAATTGCCCATAGTGTTAGTTGTATTAGTATGGGGAATAGGTCTGGATGGGTTACTCTTTGAAGGGATGGCGTGGACTTGTTGGGCTGAAGGGCCTGTTACGACAGTGGAGGGAATATAATCTAATCTAATCTAAACCCGTGATCTCCATCTTGTAGAAGTAGCTGAGATATAGGAACATCATGCCCTGCAATTTCAATTGCAAGTCGTTCATCATCACCTCAGTGGCATTGACTCAAATTCCTGGGAAGTCTCTTACTAATATCATGTGGAATATCCACAGCAGATAGCTCGTCACTTTGTTGGGGGCAATTAGAAATGGATAACAGTTGATAGCCTTGCAGTGACATCCACATCCCATGAAAGAATTTTTAAAAAGGCTTCTACAATAACTTTGGCAAAGTGATTTGTCAGATTGGGAGAAGTACAGACGTTGATTCAGTGAGGTGCTGGATTAGTGAGCAGTTCAATTCCTATACCTAGTTGGAAAGGTTTGGAGAGCTTGGAGTTATACAATCATTCCTGTACCTGCCAGGTAAGGGGGAGAACTATATCTCATAATCTAGGAAATTAATCAAATAGTTTAATGTCAAAATACACTTTTGAGTTAGAAATTTTACATCTTTGTTTTTTCCCTTGATCTAGTTTCGGAGAGAACTGGATTGAAAGTGTTGATGACAAGCTTTGCACCATGAACATCCCAGTCTTTCAACCCTTGATGGAGGTCTCCGATTCCAATGAAAAATTCCCCTTCCCTCATTTTCCAGGTTTCAATTTCCCAGTCCTGAAAAACCCCTTGTCCTCTTTCCCATTGCCCTTTGAGGATTTTCCTTTTTCCACCTCCGAAGGTCCGGATTACTCCTTGTTCAAAAGTGTCACGAAAGACCAAGAAGAAGACAAGTACCACCCTTTCACTGTAACTGAAGACAGAGACTCCCCACTCAAACTAAGTACTTACTCAGTTTGCCCAGATGCTGACAGTATGGCAACTGGATCTTCTGATGAAGTTGGTTATAAATCTTTCAGCAATTGTGTCACTGCACCTTGGACCAAAGTAACACAAACTGGAGAGAATCAGAACTCAGAGACCCAACTGGAGTCTGGTGAAATTGAGTCATCTGACTATCTGTCTTCTGATAAACTTACATTCAAGTCAAGCAACAACATGATGCCAGATTGCGAATGGGATAAAGTTCACAACACATCATGTGACTTCACACTGGATGCTGGGACTCACTTCCCAATTGACCCCTTCCCAATGTTCCCTGAAAGCCTCCAGTCTTCAGCCTTGCATTTGAATGCACAGACACAGTGGTGGCATCCAGTCTCAATTCACAGGATGTCCAGCACAACGGAGTCTGACTTCAACCCACATCTCATGACCTCACAGGACTGCTGTCTGAAACAGGAGCCAGTCTTCGGCACAATGAACCAGGGGAATATTGGTCAAGCAGAGTCAGCCAATCCAGGAAATACATTGGAAAAGACCCAGATGAAATACATTGTGGTCCCAGAGGACTCTGAGCTGGCTCTAAATGAGCTGACACCCTATATGAAACTGTCGTTACTAAATGTGCAAGCAAAAGATAAGATACAGGGAGTGGAGTCAATCCATCCCCTAACCAAGCATGCATATGTTAATGATAATGTCACAGTTATACAAAGCGACAACATACTCGAGGGTTGAAAGGATGAAGAGTTGGGCTTTACTGAACATTTCTAAATCTTGAGAAAGATAAAGACACACATCTACGGACAAAGTATAGCAGTAATAGTAGACTGCTTCAATTCTTTTTACTTTATTCGTCAATTATCTCAAAGTGTAAAACAGGCAAATACAATACAGGACCATACATACTTTGCAGAAAATACACTAATAAAAACAAGAAGATTAGGGAATAGACTTAAAGACAAGATGATGTGAAGAATTCCTCAAATATGTACAGGAAAATTTCTTGATTAGTACTGTATATCTAGCTCAATGAGAAAGGAAAAAGTGCTGAATATTGGTGTGTTATTTGCTCTTAATATACACGTCCAAACATTATTATAATGATTAGTAATCTAATGAAGGGTCCTTTATTGAAGAGGAATAGGATTCCAGGAGAGCTGTTCGTACACAAATATGCTGATCAACACTGCTCTGATTACTTTTTAATGTTATCTTACTTCACTTAATGTAATGAAGTGTACCACACCATTTACATTTTCAATGGTATGTTAGATGGTACATTAAAATATATGTTCTAAATGCAATAAATGTTTTTCTCTTTAAATTAGAAAACATAAATAATAAGATATGTACATAATTTGAATAGTATGTATTAACAATTGTTCTGCTGATTTGACCTGACCTGGTAAATCATGAAACGATTGCCAATTGTTATAAAAATCCATCTGATTCACTTAACAAAAGAAAATATGTCAAACTTACCCAATCTGGTCTACATGCAGAGCAACGCATAACAGCATGGTTGACTGTTAAGTGCACTTTGAAATAGTCTAGCTAACCAATTCACAGGCAATTAGGATGAACAACAAATGATGGCATTGCCAGAAAAGCCCACATTCCATGAAAGAATAAAGAAGAAAAAAGAACTTTTATCTTAATTCATGGGTATAGTTTGACAATGGCCTTCATTTGAGTGTTATGTGTGGCATCATCCTTAATTTCACTCTCAGAACTTGAGCATGCATTTCTAGTGGTGCCTCAGGGGTATTAGATCCGATGCTTACAGTTGACATCTTTTCCCCCTTAAGGTTATTCTGTTATGATAGCCATGATGTGGAGGTGTCGGTGTTGGACAAAGTCAGAAGTCACACAAAACCAGGTTATAGTCTAACAGGATTATTTGAAATCACAAGCTTTCAGAGCATTGCTCCTTCATCATGTGACTTCAGGTGTTGTGATTTCTGATTCTGTTATGGGTAAGCCTCTCATGACAACAGCTCATTAAAGATCTTTCACACTTCCACAAAGAACCCATATCCTCACTTTGTGAGGTGTTTATTCTGACTTTCTGCCGAATTGCAGAGGAGCAAATGTTTGTTCCAGTGATTTCCATTTTCTCTTGACAGTGTAATAATTTTTCTTTGTCTGATCAAATCATTGTCAGTCTATGATTCAGAAGAGCCATTTAGACTTATTTTGAGACAGTCATACAACAAGGACTAATAAAACAATAATGTGGTGCATTCTTTGAGGATATGTCTATACATATAGAATGCCCAGAGGGTAGGAAAGGAGAGGTTTTTTTTTGAAAAAACATCTTGTTCAAATTATTTTCTTTTGAATGGACTTTTGCTAGATTTTAAAATGGCTGCTAATGAGCGCAAAATTATCAAGTTGACTGCTTTTAAAAATGTCAAAATGTGTGGCACTGGAAAAGCACACCAGGTCAGCACACCGAAGAATAGGAGAATCGACATTTCGGGCATAAGGCCTTCATCAGGAATGTGGGGGGAGGATTACAGAATAAAAACAAGCGAATCACTTCCTGGAATGTTAGACTCCTTGCAATGGGTAGACATCCTAAAACAAAGGAACAATAGATGAGATGTCTACCTTGGATTTCTGTAAACAGGAGGCCGTAAGAAACCATCATTACTTGACTTAGTACTAATAACTCCATGGTTATCTGTCCAAAACACAATATGTTTTGGACAGGGCATCAAATGACACCACCTTAGCTCAGTGGCTAAGTCAGAAGCCCCAGTCAGATGACTGAAATTATTGATTTTTTAAAAATCCCTTTAATTATAGAGATTTGACTTCTTAAATTAGTCCGCTCATAAGAGCGGAATAGAACAGAGTCTGCAAGTCCAAGCTTATGCCTGCTTCTGAATTCAAATTCTTTAAATTATGATTTATGGAAAGAAACCTGTATTTCAGCTCAAAGTAAACCAATTCATAGCTTACAACGGTACCTTCAGCAGCATTTGACCTCATCTGCTCTCCTGCAAAAAGGACTTCTGTGCACAACCAACTGAACAAACCTCCAGTGGACATTGACTTACTGAACTCAAATTCACATGAACTAATTGCAGTATATTTTATTTTAAGCAATCTGTAATTTGTAACTTCTCTCCTTATTCTTTTCCTTCCTTCTGAGATGCAAATGTGTATGAATATTTTGCAAACTATCCCTTTTTAATGTAGAAATAGACCCTACTTTATTTTAACCTGAGGTTTGTTTAATGCTGTAAACTTTGGATGGCCCAAGTTGTCTCCTTGGAATGCTCCTATGGAGATAGATGAGACCATAAGAAATAGGGACAGCAGTAGGCTGTTCAGCCTCTCAAGCCTGTTCCACCATTCAATAGGATCATGGTTGATCTGTCATTGCTCATGTCCATATTCCTGTCTTTTCCATACAATTCCTTGATTCCCCAACTTAAGAAGAATCTATCCATTCTCAGCCATAAATATACACAAAGTCTCTATCCCCTTAGCTCTCTGCGGCAAGGAGTTCCAAAGACGTTCAACTCTCTGAGGGAAGAAATTCCTCCTTTTCTCAGTTTCACCCCCTTTATTCTGTCATAGACACTCCCATGAGGGGAAACATCCTCTCATCATTCACCCAGTCAAGCCCCTTAGGAATCCAGTATGTTTCAGTGGATAATCTCATACTTACTTACACTGAAATCTATCTACCACAGTTTTGCCCACCTACCTATTCTTTCCACATCTCTTTTGTAATTTTATGCTATCATCTACAATGCCTTTGAAGTGTCATCAGTAAATTTGGATATTTGATTTTCAATGCTGTTATGCAAGTTGTTAATAGGTTATTTGAATAATTGAGGTCCCACAGTCTTCTACAAACTGTCAGGACCATTTGGGAGCTGTCACTGCATGGAATCTTTTTTAGCCTAGTCCAAAGTGCTTATCATCCTCATCCAACCTCCTGAAGAGAAGGCCTGCAGCACCAATAGATTGCCCTGTCTGTAGAGCTTTGCCACCACTGTCAGTCCTCTAGAGATGGCTATATGGTAGGTGTTTCTGCACAAGTCTTAGCTACAGATAGATTTAAACTGTCACGTTTGCCCAGTTTTCAACAATCTAACTAGGACTTGATGCTTGCTGGCTAGAGTCGACCAGATTTCTGTGGGAATGGAGTCACGTGTAGGCTAGACCATGCAGATTTCCTTCCCGAAAGAGCATCAGTGAACCAGATGGATGTTTATGACAATTAACATGGTTCCTATTAGATTCAGCTTTTATTGAATTCAAATTTCACCATTCAAACCTGTCTCCCTTATACTATAGCCTGGGCTTCTGGATTACTAGGTCAGTGACATTACCACTATGTCACCACCTCCCCCTAAACTTTCGCATCATTCCACTATTGCATGTGAAAATATTGAGGCTTGTACATATCTGTTAAACCTTCACACATCTCTAATACTGCTGCTACAATGTTGTGCACTTCTGTTTATCATACACACCACCTAAACATACAACAAATAATAATATAGTGTCTACATATAATGGTCAATGGAAGGCTGTGACGACACATCTGACTTGTATTATAGACCTGCCATCCAAGGAAAGCATGTTAAAAGAACATTTCAGCTTTAAAAGATTTATAAATTGGAAATTAAGTTTTAAAGTTTCTTCAAGGTGAAGGCCACAGCAGGTCATGTCTATTACAGTGCAACATTTCAAAGCCTATTGAGCCACGTCTGAGTCTTCAATCACGAAAAGGAGACAATTACAATGCACCTCGGTCAGAGTAACATTGTTCTTTCTGAGATGCAAAACAGTGATTCCTGCACAAACAAATGTCAAAATGGAAACTATTTAAATCAATAGCTATATCATTTGCAATCCTGCTTGCTTCTGCTAAAAAGCAATGTATGAGTCCAGTCCCAAGCTGTGGAAAAATCAACTCTTCACATTTGAAAGTGTTACTCATCAGTTTGAATGAGACATTTTTGTAGGCTAAATCTGCATCACTTTCTTAGGGTTTAGGACTTTAAGAAGAAGGCCCTGAGGGAGACATCTTTAAGAGGAAGCAGTTCTGACCAAAAAGAGTGAACAAAGCTAAAAGGTTTACAGAAGTCCAAGTCAGGATAGGGAAGTCAATCAGAAAGTCTCAAAACCACAAACTAGTGAAGAATGAGGAAACTTCTCTCTCTCCCCCAGAATCTGCTGTTATGAGAAACATACCTGTACCAGAAAATACCACCAATTGAATTATTAAAACCAACAGCTTGTTCTAATTTGTAATGTTAACCTCTTCACTTCAGCAACAAGAAATTCAAGCTATTGGCCTCAGTAACTGTTTTAACTGCTTTGTAACTGTTTTAAACTTAGTGTCTGCAATTTATTTTCAATTGCTTTATTTCTTTATCTATAAGGAACCTTCAGTCATAATTTATTTTAATAAATTAATCTTTTAAACTTTAAATAAAATCTGGTTTCTGCTCTACTTTGACTTGAAACATACTAATTAAAAAGAGGCCTTCACAAACAATCTCGTGACAGACCATCCATGTGATGGACAGGCCAGGTGGTCATTGTTGTGTTATTGTCAATATATCAGTATGCTTTTAATAATCATGCTCATTGCATCATTGCTGCATCACAGCATGTAACTTAAAGGTATAAAACCTCTGACTCCCACTTAATTTGGCTCACTTGAAGCATGACACACTACTACACTACTTCCTTGGTTGTAATCTAATAGTTTAGTATTAGCCTAGACACTGATGTTGCTTGAATATGTAATATCCCCCCACCAACCCAACCTCCACTCCCGGCACCTTCCCCTGCAACCGCAGGAAATGCAAAACTTGCACCCACACCTCCTCCCTTACCTCTCTCCAAGGCCCCAAGGGATCTTTCCATATCCGCCACAAATTCACCTGCACCTCCACACACATCATCTATTGCATCCGCTGCACCCGATGTGGCCTCCTCTATATTGGGGAGACGGGCCGCCTACTTGCGGAACGCTTCAGGGAACACCTCTGGGACGCCCGGACCAACCAACCAACCCAACCACCCCGTGGCTCAACACTTTAACTCTCCCTCCCACTCCAGCAAGGACATGCAGGTCCTTGGACTCCTCCATCGGCAGAACATAACAACACGACGGTTGGAGGAAGAGCGCCTCATCTTTCGCCTGGGAACCCTCCAACCACAAGGGATGAACTCAGATTTCTCCAGTTTCCACATTTCCCCTCCCCCACCTTGTCTCAGTTGATTCCCTCGAACTCAGCACCGCCCTCCTAACCTGCAATTTTCTTCCTGACCTCTCCGCCCCACCCCACTCCGGCCTATCACCCTCACCTTGACCTCCTTCCACCTATCACATCTCCATCACCCCTCCCCCAAGTCCCTCCTCCCTACCTTTTATCTTAGCCTGCTGGACACACTTTCCTCATTCCTGATGAAGGGCTTTTGCCCGAAACGTCGAATTTCCTGTTCCTTGGATGCTGCCTGATCTACTGCGCTTTAACCAGCAACACATTTTCAGCTTTCTTTACATATTGGCTAGCTGTAATAAACATCTGCTGGATTCTTCATTATCACAATATCCATACCTAGTTTTATGTTACAGAAGCTAATATAATTACCACATCAAGAAAAATACCCTGCTGGATCAAAATCCATATAGGAGGTGACAACTGTAAGAGTACTGTGGTGTTCGGCCTACAGAGTCATGGGACTTTGTCAAGATAGCCTTCCCAGCTACATGAAGGACACATGGGGATGGAAAGAACAATGGGTGGAAGGGCCTTTTCCATGCTGGAAATCTATGATGCTATAACTGAGGGATACATAAATTGCAATGATGGCAAAAAGAGGAGGCAATGGCCTAGTGATATTATTCTTTGACTATCAACCCTGAGACCCAGGTAATGTTCTGGGTACTGTGGTTCAAATCCTGCCACGATAGATAGTGGAATTTGAAATCAATTGAAAAATAATCTGGAATTAAGAGCCTAATGGTGACCACAAAACCATAGTTGATTGTTAGGAGAAAAACCCATTTGGTTCACTGTTGTCCTTTAAAGAAGGAAACCCCCACCCTTACCTGGTCTGGCCTATATGTAATTCCAGACCCACAGCAATATGGTAGACTTCTAAATGCTCGTTACAATTTACATCGGGTCATAGATTCATAGCACATCCACCAATGCCATTTATTGTATCCATTGCTCCCATTGCAGACTTCTCTACATTGGGGAGACCAGATGCCTCCTCACAGAGTGCTTTAGGGAACACCTCCGGGACAGCCGCACCAATCAACCTCACCATCCCGTGGCCCAACAGTTCTATTCCCCCTCTCATTCTGCCGAGGACATGCAGGTCCTGGGCCTCCTCCATCGCCGCTCCCTCACCACCCGATGCCTGGAGGAAGAACGCCTCATCTTCCGCCTCGGAACACTTCAACCTCAGGGCATGAGTAGACTTCACCAGTTTCCTCATTTCCCCTCCCCCCACCTGACCCCAGATCCTAACTTCCAGCTCAGCACTGTCCACATGACCTGTCCTACCTGCCAATCTCCCTTCCCACCTATCCGCTCCACCCTCCTCTCTGACCTATCACCTCCATCCCCACCCCCATTCACATATTGTACTCTTTGCTACCTTCTCCCAACCCCGCCCTCCCCCTTTTATCTGTCCTCCCTGCCTCCATTCCTGATGAAGGACTTTTTGCCCAAAATGTCGATTTTCCTGCTCCTCGGATGCTCCTGACCTGCTGTGCTTATCCAGCACCACTCTAATCTAGACTCTGGTTTCCAACATCTGCAGTTCTCACTTTTGCCCAACAGCTTTTCCCTATAGTAGGGGCGTCTAAAACTAAAAATCATAGGTTTAAGGTGAGGGAGGAGAGATACAAAAGGATCCAGAGAGGCCGTTTTTTTCACACAGAAGGTGGTGAGTGTCTGGAATGGCCTGCTTGAGGTAGTGGTGCAGTCAAGTGCAATTTTGTTATTTAAGAAACATTTGGACAGGTATATGGATGAGATAGGAATGGAGGTAGGTGGACCAAACACTAGCAAATGGGTGGCATGGACAAGTTGGGCCAAAGGACCTGCTTCCATGGTGTAAGACATCAGGACTCTACAACAAGGGGTTCATATTCTTTATACATGTCACCAGCATCCATTAAAAGCAGCTTTAATTATTTAGAGGAGTATTCAGCAGTTTCCATATAATCCTCTTTTTAATCAGACTCCGATCTGCAACAGCCAATAATATTTCTTTGACCTCTTGATGAGAAACTTCCATTTCCCTCAACAGAATGCAATAGTGTCCTGATCCCGCAAATTGCAAATCACTTTACTGAGTACAAATGTTTTATCATTCTCCATGTCCAAATGTATTTTCACCCCTCTGCTTCCGTCCCACAACACAAATTGCATGACCCAGGTCCCCACCTCCCACCCCACGAGCACCTGTATCTGAAGGATCATGAATGACCATTTCCACCTTCTCCAATGGGATGCCACCACCACACATATATTCCCCACTCCTCCCTTGTCAGCATTTTGCATGGATTGTGCCCTTTGAGACACTCTGGTTCATTCCTCCTCCATGCTCAAATCCTTGACACAGCACCCTCCCTGAAATCACAGAAAGTGCAAAACCTGTCCATTTACCTCTTCCTTCCTCACAATCCAAGGCCTCAGACACACACCTTCCAGGAGAAATAGAAGCAATGATTTACCTGCACTTCACTCAATCAGGATTACTGTATTCACTGCTCACAATGTGATCTCCTCCACATTGACAAAACACAGAACAAAATGCAGACTGGGTGACCGCTTTGCGGAAATCCTACATTGCATCTGTAAAAATGACTCCAAGCTTCTGATTGCCTTCCACTTCAACACACCACCATGCTCCCCAGCTAACATTTCCATCTTGGGCCTGTTGCAGAGCTCCAGCGAAGTTCAGCATATGCTGAAACAGCATGTCATCTTCTGCTTGGGGACCTTACAACTTTCAGGACTCAATATTGAGTTCAATAATTTTAGAGCCTGAAGACCTCCTTCCATGTCCTTTACCACCTCCACCCCACAGGCCCTGACATCACATGGGCTGCTTACGCACAGGGCAACAGTGAGGCTTTTGGGCTTTTGTCCGAAACGTCGATTCTCCTGCTCGTCGGATGCTGCCTGACCTGCTGTGCTTTTCCAGCACCATACTCTCGACTGCTTACAGCATAGCCAACTCATTTTCACCTAATAATTATCCCTGTTAGCAGCACCTCTTTCTCTCTGGCTTACCATTATCCACTCCTTTGTCTACCTAACTGTGTTACTCTCCCTCTGGGATTTGTCACCACCTATCGCTTACTCCTTTACCCCACCTCCTGTCTTTAGCATTTTTACTACATTTTCCTAGCTACCACCAGTTCTGAAGAAGTCACTGGACCTGAAGTATAAAATTTGCTCAGATGCTTCAGAGCTGCTGAGTTTCTACAGCAATTTCTCTTTTTGTTTCAGATTTCCAGCATCCGCAGTTCTTTGTTTCATTTTAGAATCTCCAATCCCTCTTTATTATTCAGGTTTGTAACATTCTGTTACAAAATATTTTACTTCTAATCTTACTGTTTCCTGGTAAAGGTAAAGCTGCAACCAAACTTTGTTTCTTCTTGGTTAGAGAAATGAGCCAAGTCCACATCTCCGCCTCATTCGTCCTTTGTTTGTATGTCCCAATTACAAAACATGGGTGAGTAATCATAATTTGTAATCCTGCTGGATGACTCAGCCCTTTAATCTTAAAAACAAACTGTGAGCTAAGCTACTGGTCAAACAGGAAGTTCCTCCTGCTTTTTTGTCATCTGAAGAGATCATAGTTAAACCTCCATGACCATGTTTAACAGTCTAATATCTGCACATTGAACTGGGCAGCAAAAGACTCTCAGAGATTACAAGTGTTTTGTCATAAATTTGAAGTTTAGCACAAAGAACCAGCTTCTAACTTTCCATTCTGAATCCCTTTCCTGTCCAGAATCCAGCTCTCTACTGGGAAAGAAACCAGCTCCATTGTATAATAAACATCAAATTTACAAATAACCATTACAAACATTGAACACAGCTCCTCTTCTTTGATTTACTAACCCACCATCAAATTAACAAACACACTCAAATTGCAAACACAGCCCACCCATAGCACTGTGACAATAACAAAACCCCATTAATGTGGGGAAACAAGGGAGGGAGCTAAATCAAAGTACTGTTGGAAGAGTAAATAATAATCCCAGCCTTGCAGTGAGACTGCAACTCCTTTTGTTGTAAAATCACCACCATATCACCCAAATAAGTGGGCAGAGAGGATGGGGTTGTCTTATTAGTAAGAAATGAAACTAAATCAATAGTAAGAAACAAAGTAGGGTCAGATGGTGTAGAATCTGTGTGGGTAGAATTGAGGAACCATAAAGGGAAACAAAGCCATAGTTGGAGTTATGTACAGGCTTCCAAACAGTAATCAGCCCCTGGGGCGCAAGGTACACTAGGAGATAGAAAAGATGTGTAGCAAAGGCAAAGTTACAGTGATCATGGGGATTTCAAAATGCAGGTGGACTGGGAAAATCAGATTGCAAGAAAAGGAATTTGTGGAATGCCTAAAGATGGCTTTTTGGACCCTGTGGGAAGACCACTAGTGGACAGGCAATACTGGATTTAGTGTTGTGCAATGAGGCAGTGATCATAAAATGATTGAATTTTCTATGCAATTTGAGATGGAGAAGGTAGAATCAGAGGTAATGGTATTACAGCTGAATCAAGGCAACTACAGAAGCATGAGGTAGGAGCTGGGTAGAATTGACTTGGAGAAGAGCTTGGATCAGTGGTGCTGGAAGAGCACAGCAGTTCAGGCAGCATCCAACGAGGAGAGGAGCCTAGCAGGAAAGACAATGGAACACCAATGGCAGGAGTTTCTGGGAGTAATTCAGGAGACACAGCAGAGATTCATCCTGATGGGAAAGAAGCTTGGTTCAGAGAGGATGAGGCAACTATTGCTGAGAGATAAGTCAGGGATAGCATAAAAGCAAAAGAGAAAGCATGTAATGTGGTGAAGGGCATTGGGAAGCTTACAGAGGTCAACAGATGGCAGTGAAGAAAGAAATAAGGAGGAAAAAAGATTAAATTTAAGAGTAAGCTAGCCAGTAATATAAAGGAAGACTGTAAAGTTTCTTTAGATACATAAAGGGCAAAAGCAGACATTGGGCTGTTGGAAAATGATGCTGGAGAGATTGTAGTGGGGAACAAGGAAATGGCTGGGAAACTGAATAATTACTTTGCGTCAGTCTTGGGTGGAAGACACAAGTAATATCCCAAAAATTCAAGAAAGTAGGGATCAGAGCTGAATCTGTTAGCTGGCACCAAAAAGAAGGTGCTGAAAAAAACGAATAACCTGAAGATGGATAAATCTCCTGGACCAGGTAGACTACACTCCAGAGTTCCAAGGGAGATAGCTGAAGAGATAGTGGAGGCATTAGTGGTGATCTTTCAGGAATCACTAGAATTAGGAAGGGTCCCAGAGGACTAAAAATTGCTACCATGACACCCCAGTTTAAACAGAGAGAATGGCAAAAGATGGAAAATTACAGATCGTAGGATGTCATAGTAGCTCGCTGTTAGCACTGCTGCCTCACAGCACAAGGGACCCAGGTTCGATTCCAGCCTCAGGTGACTGTCAGGGTGGAGTTTGCACATTCTCCCCGTGTCTGCATGGGTTTCCTCCAGGTGCTCAAGTTTCCTCCCATAGTCCAAAGATGTGCAGGTCAGGTGAATTGGCCACGCTAAATTGCCCACAGTGTTAGTTGCATTAGTCAGAGGGAAATGGGTCTGGGTGGCTTACACTTTGGAGGATCAGTGTGACCTTGTTGGGCCAAAGGTCCTGCTTCCAAACTGTAGGGAATCTAATCTAAGACCGATTAACCTAACCTCAGTCGTATGTAATATTTTGGAGTCTATTGAATACTTGGAAGTATATGGTAAAATAGGGCAAAGTCAGCATGATTTCATCAAGGGGAGGTCATGCCTGACAAAGCTGCTAGAATTCTTTGAGGAAGTAGCAAGCAGATTAGACCAAGGAGAGCCAATGGATGTTATCTTCCTGGACTTCAGAAGATATGGTGCTGTACAGGAAACTACTGAGTAAGATAAAGGTCCATGATGTCAGAGGCAAGGTGCTAGCATGGATAGAAGCTTGGCTGTCTGGCAGAAAAAAAAAGAGTGGGGATAAAAGGACCCTTCTCAGGATGGCAGCCGGTAACAAGTGGTGTTCCGCAATGCTCGTGTTGGGATCACAACTTTTCACTTTACGTTTATGATCCAGATGAAGGAACTGAGGATTTTCTGGCTAGGTTTGCGGATGAGATGAAAATAGGTAGAGGGACAGATAGCATTGAGGAGGTGGGGAGGCTGCAGAAGGATTTAGACAGGTTAGGAGAATGGGCAAAGAAGTGGCACATAGAGTACAACGTGGGACGGTCATGCACTTTGCTAGGAAGAATAGAGTCATGAATTATATCTAAATAGGGTGAAAATTCAGAAATCTGAAGTGCAAACAGACTTGGGAATTCTAGTCCAGGATTCTCTCCAGGTAAGCTTGCAGGTTGAGTCAGTAGTTAGGAAGGCAAATACGATGATGGCATTTATTTTGAGAGGGTTTGAAAATAACAGCAGGGATGTACTTCTTAAGCTCTATAATGCTCTGATCAGACCACATTTGGAGTATTGTGTGCAGTTTTGGGCCCCATATCTCAGGAAGGATGTACTGGCCCTGGAGTGTATTCAGAGGAGATTCACGAGAATGGTCCCAAGAATGAAAAGCTTAACATATGACAAGATGTTTGAGGACTCTGGGTCTATAGTTGATGGAATTTAGAAGGACGAGGGACCTAATTGAAACAAACAGAATACTGAATGGCCGGACAGAGTGGATGTTGGGAAGATGTTTCCATTGGTAGGAAAGATAATGACCCAAGGGCGCAGCCTTAGAGTAAAGGGAAGACCTTTTAGAATGGAGATAAGGAGAAACTTCTTCAAACAGACAGTAATGAATCTATGGAAATCATTACCACAAAAGGCTGTGGAGGCCAGATCATTGAGTATATTTATGACAGAGAGAGAAAGACAGGTTGTTGAGTATCAAAGGGATCAAAGGTTACAGGGAGTAAACAGGAGAATGAGGCTGAGAAACCTATCAGCCATGATTGAATAGCAGAGCAGACTCAATGGGTTGAATGGCCTAATTTCTATGCCTATGTATCATGGTCTTATGGTCTAAACAACTGCTGTGCCCATACTTCTCTCTCTTCGATTTCTCATTCTGTCCATCAATCTTTACTTCCTGCCATTCAGTCAATTTTAGATCCAACTTGCTACTTTTGCCTGGCTTCATGAACACAAAATTTCTGGTCAGTCTATCACGTGGGACCATGTCTAAAATATCAATAAAATCCATGTAGACTGTACTGTGATGTAAACTGTCTGATTTATATATTGGAAACAGACCCTTTGGTCTAACTAGTCCATGCTGACCATGTTCCCAAACTTGTCCCACTTGCCCACATATCCCTCCAAACCTTTCATTTTCATGTACTTGTCCAAATTAAACTCCACCTGCCAGTCCTCAGCCCATTGACCCAATGGATAAATGTGAGTTGCTGCATTTTGGTAGGGCCTTGTTGTAGAACAGAGAGACCTAGGGGTTCAGGTACATAATTCTTTGAAGTTTGCATCACATATAGAAAGGGCACGCTTGTCTTCATTGCTCTAACCTTTGAGAATAGGCGTTGCGACATCATGTTGAGGTTGTACTGGGCATTGGTGAGGCATCTTCTGGAGTACTGTGTCCAGCTCTGATTGCCCTATTATAGGAAGGATAATGTTAAGCTGGAGAGGGTTCCGAAGAGATTTACCAGGCTGTTTCCAGTAATGATGGGCTTGAGTTATAAGGAGACGCTGGATAGGCTGGGACTTTTTTCACTACAGCATAGGAGGCCGAGAGGTGACCTTACAGAGGTTTATAAAATCATAAGGTGAATGGCCTAATTTCTACTCCTCTGTCTCACGGTCTTATGGTCTAAACAACTCCCTATGGTGGAGAATTTTAAAGCTAGGTTCTAAAGAAAGTGACTCTGGTACTGTATGACAGTTCTTTTATAAGTTTTTTGGGGTTCTTTTCAATCCAGTAAAGGAATGTTTTAGGATTAATAGATTTATACTTATGACATGCATTTAAAGCTCTTTGAATTTATGTGAAAAATGAATAGATTGATTTGTTCTATTTTATCTCATTGCTTGTTGAATAAACTTATGCCTTTTTAACACAATATCTGCAACATTGGATGGTTCTGTCTCAGTGAGATACCATCTCGTTTAAACCTGATCAAAATAAAATAATTCTGAGGAAGGGTGACTGGACCCGAAATGTTAACTCAGCTTCCTCTCCACAGATGCTGCCAGACCTGCTGAGGTTCTTCAACAATTTCTGCTTTCATTTCTGATTTCCAGCATCTGCAGTTCATCATTTTCTTTTTCAAAACAAAATATGATCTACCTTCAAATTTTATGATCTGATTTATCCAGTAATAATATCAGCTGCAATCATAACTGAATCAAACACACTACCTTCATTAACTTTCCTTGTTACTTAGAGTCATACAGTCATAGCATCATAGAGTTCTACAGCACAGAGGCAGGTCCTATGGCCTAAACTGATCCATACTGACCAAAATGTCCATTTCCCTGCACTTGGCCAATATACTTCTAAACCTTTCCTATCCATGTATTTGTCCAAATGCCTTTTAAATGTTGTTAATGCATCCGCCTCCACCACTTCCACAAGCAGCTCATTGCATATTCATACCACCCTCTGTGTAAAAAAAACTTGCCCCTCAGGATCCCTTTTATTCTTTCCCCTCTAACCTTAAACTGATGCCCTCTAATCCTTGGTTTCCCAACCCCTGGGAAAAGACTGAGTGCATTCACCCTGTCCATGCCTCTCATGATCTTATACACCTCTATAAGGTCACCCCTCAGTCTCCTATCCTGTCAAGAAAGAAGTTCTAGCTTGTCCAACTTCTCCCTATAATTCACACCACTGAGTCCAAGCAACATCCTTGTAAATTTCTTCTGCATTCTTTGGAGTTTAAAAACATCCTTCCTATAACAAGATGACCAAAACTGAATATAAAACTCCAAATGCAGCATCACCAATGTCCAGTACTGTTGCAACATAACTTCCCAACTTTTATACTCAGTGCCCTGACTGATGAAGGCCAGTATGTTAAAAGTCTTCTTCGCTGCCCTGTTTACATGTGACTCCACTTTCAGAGAACTGTGAACCTGAACTCCAAGGTCCGTCTGTTCCACTGCAGTCCTTAAGGCTGTACAATTCACCACAAAACTCCTAACTTGATTTGACTTTATAAACTGCAAGATGTCGCACTTGTCTATATTAAACTCCATTTGCCATTTCTTGGCCCACTTCCCCAGCTGACCAAGATCCAGCTGCAATTTCTGACAACCTTCCTCACTATCCATGATACCTCTTATTTTAGTGTCATCTGCAAACTTACTAATCATGCCTTGGACACTCTCATCCAAATAATTGATGTAGACAACAAAAAGGAATGGGCCCAGCACCGACTCCACTAGTGACAGGTCTCCAGTCCAACAAGCATCCTTCCACTATTATCCTCTGCTTCCTACCACCAAGCCATTTGTGTGTTCAATTTGCCAGCTCCCCCTGGATTCCTTGCAATCTAATCTTCCAGAGCAGCCTACAAAGGCTTTACTGAAATCCATACAGACTAGGTCTACTGCCCGGCCCTCGTCAACCTTCCTGGTCACTTCATCAAAGAACTCTAACAAGCTTGTGAGGCATGTTCTCTCATTCACAAAGCCATGCTATTTCTAATCCAAGCTGAAAAATGTGTTGCTGGAAAAGCGCAGCAGGTCAGGAAGCATCCAAGGAGCAGGAGAATCAACGTTTCGGGCATAAGCCCTTCTTCAGGAAGGCCCTTCGGGCTTATGCCCGAAACGTCGATTCTCCTGCTCCTTGGATGCTGCCTGACCTGCTGCGCTTTTCCAGCAATACATTTTTTAGCTCTCGTCTCCAGTATCTGCAGTCCTCACTTTCTCCTATTTCTAATCAAACCTACCCTTCAAAATGCATGTATAATTTTTCTTTTATCTACCACAATGTTAGGCTTACAGGTCTATAGTCCCTAGGTTTCTCTTTGCAGCCCTTCTTGAATAAAGGCACAACATTCGCTACCCTCCAGTCTTCAGGGACCTCAGCCGTGGCTAATGATGATACAAAAATATCAGCCAGGGCCCCTGCAATTTCTTCTCTAGCCACTTGCAGTGCTCTTGGACATATTTGGTCAGGTCCAGGAGATTTATCCACCTTCATACATTCTAATACATCCAACACCTCCTCTACAGGCACCAAGACGTGACCACTAACTTCCCCAAGTTCCCCTCTTCATGTCTTTCTCCTTGGTAAACACAGAGGAGAAATATTCATTGAGGACCTCGCCTATCTCCTGTGGTTCTACACATACATGTCCACTTTTGTACTTGAGGAGTCCTATTCTCTCTGTAGTTATTCTTTTTTCTTTTACTTCTTCAGAAAGGTTCATTAGACACTGAAATAACTGCACAGAAGTTGGTATCACATCACCAAGTCACCCTTTATTTATTTGTGGTTAGCTAGCTCAGAGTCAGTCCCATGCACTGAGGAGATTCTAAATCCCTTGTTTATATTTTCTGTTTTTTTTTCCTTCTTCTTCCTGGCAGTGGTTTACAAATAAAGCTTTCTGCATTAAATATTTCTTCACTGTGTCCTACACCGACATGCACTCATGATGGATACTGGGGAGAAATAAGCATGACTGCTGTTTGGCAGTAGTGGGGGGAGGGGATACAATAAAAAGAAAATCACCTGTTTGTATCTTTTTAAATTTCTTCATTCTTTACCCCCACACTCCCACCTAACTGCGGTAGTGCTTATATTTTCCCCAGCACCCATGTTGTGTGTGTGCAGGTGTGAGACACAGTGAGAGACACAAGATGTACGAATCTTTATTCAATTTCCACCACCAGGAAGATAGGAAACACCCGAGTGGCCAGAGACAAGCAGTGCCCTTCACATCAAAGGGCAATGCTGTGCGATCAAACAGTGAAGGGGAGAGCAGGGGTTAAATCAAAATAGAGTTGGGGGAGAAATAAAACACTCTACTCCTGTGGTGTTCACCTCTACCTGAACATCTCGAGGGTGTTAGTAGACACCACATGCTCCTTCTCCAGGGACACCCGGGCACGAATGCAGCCAATCACCTCTTTGTAATGATCAGCCTAGCATTCTTGATTGGCTCACGTGAACAACCCCATTCAAGAACCTTGTAGTCAACAAGATCCACTTGGGGTTACAATCATGAGAGACACAACCTTCCCTTAACAAATCTGCCTTGACTCACCTTGATTAAATCATGTCCAATATTGTGGGCACAAAGCCTTTCGAGTTCAATGAAGTGTGATCAATTGAACTTTTCCCAGTTCATATGTTAACTGGTTTAAAACATGTAAATGCTGCTAAGTGCATGAAAAATTATAATCCATAATAGTTATCAAATACTTAATAAATTTGAGTATATCTATCTGTAATTGCTGTGATCCCCATACTATTATGAAAAGTGTGTACATCATGTCTCTGTACTGCCATTTCACATACTGCCAGGGCCATAGTCATACTATATACAGACTGAAGTCAATGATAAAGACTTTCATTCCACCACAAGGGGGAATCACTCCTCTATTTCTGTTCATCACCTAAAATTCCCCAAATTTCCAAAGAAAAACACTTCGTTGTCATACAACCAGTAAGCTAAATGAAGCAAAGACACCAAATCGTTCATATACTTCATTACAAATTTTCCAAAGCAAGATAGCAACTCATGTTTAGATCATTCAACTCAGGGTCAAATTAAGGAGTAAAAATGGAGGATTTATATTAAGATATTTGGCTTTTGCAACAGTGTAAAATAGGCAGCAGTGTGCTGGCAGCTTGTTTTTACACCCCCACATTTTTATTTCCTTCGATTTCAAAGTCAAGATCTTTAATCACCATAGGCATCACCCGTGAAATCATTGCACTCTGATTAGAAGCAAAAGAATTACAAGGTCTATGGTTTGTTTGAGAAAATATTTGATAGGACAGTACAGAGAAAGTTTCAGCGTACTGTGGAGACTCAATAAACAATTTTCAATAAAGAATATGGAATTAAAAGTGTAATGAAAACTGCATCTGGTTCACTAATCTCCTTTTGGGAGGAAATTTGCCAGCCTTACTTGGTCTGGCCTACATGTGACTCCAGACCCACAGCAATGTGGTTGGCTCATACCTGCTCTCTGAGCAATTAGGGATGAGCAATAAATACTGGCCCAGCCAGAGAAGTTCTCATTCTGTGAGTGAATGTCTGCATTCCACAGTGTGCCCTGTCACTTAGAACAGGAAAGAAGCTGGGTGCATAAGCAGTCACAGCCATTAGAGTTACTCTCTCAGCAAAATGCAAATACAATCCAGCAGGTGACAGTCAGATGCACACCCACATGGAAAGAATAATACATTTTGGAGGCATACAGTCATAACTGAATCAACCTATTAAGGAAGTCATTAGGAGAAACACAGGGACAAAGAGACAGTCATTCAGAGAATGAGAGAGAATGAGACATCTACAGTCAAATGCAGATTGAAAGATAAATGCATGCAGACAAAGTGATTTCAACAGATACTCAACCTTACAATGCCCCAGCTGACTCAAACCTAGGTGAAGTTTGTTGTGGAGCTGTTAAAAGGGAGTGGAGAATCATTTACGTTTTTACTTGCCCTAGGCTTTACTCCGAGAATATCATTGAGTCTGGGAAGAACAATGGGGTACTGATGGCTAGGATGGAGACCTTGGAAGGTTTTAGACTTAGACTTAGACTTAGACTTACAGTGTGGAAACAGGCCCTTCGGCCCAACAAGTCCACACCGACCCACCGAAGCGAAACCCACCCATACCCCTACATTTACCCCTTACCTAACACTACGGGCAATTTAGCATGGCCAATTTACCTGACCCGCACATCTTTGGACTGTGGGAGGAAACCGGAGCACCCGGAGGAAACCCACGCTGACACGGGGAGAACGTGCAAACTCCACACAGTCAGTAGCCTGAGTCGGGAATTGAACCCGGGTCTCTGGCACTGTGAGGCAGCAGTGCTAACCACTGTGCCACCGTGCCGCCCACACACGGTAATTAACCCTCACACACAAGTCTAGGCTCTTAGTGCTCAGTATAAAATTCCTCAGCATGAAAGCAAGCTAAGAGGAGTTTTAATCTTAAGGAGCAATTAATAAAAGACTTCCAATGCACATTCTGGTGTACTTTAGATAAACTTTTCAGACGTCAAATTTTCCATTTTCTTCCCAAACATCTATCTCTCCAGCAAAATACACCCATCATCAATCTTAAAATTAACTGGCTTCATTTTGATAGGGTCAGCACTTCCTCTGCTGGTACAGCTTCTATTGAATGGGGATTTTCCTTGACCTGTTCCAAGAATCATCCAAAAAATGGTTCTCTTTTTTACGCAGAGCAAGATCTGGGGTTTAATTATCTCGAACCACACGGTCCCCAGGATTTGAAATTGCTTGCCTGGTGCAACTGGAAATCCCCTGCTTCTGTATGGCTTGATAACTGCGTGCTGCATTACAATGCAAACCGGTCATCAACCGAATGCATTACTTAGACAGTGGAAAGCACAATTATCTCACAGCCAATTGTTTAACAACTACACAAATACATTTGTCTCACTGTCTGCAATTGCATACAGTCTACTGTTTCTCAGGCACTATTGCAGCAATTATCTTTTTCTATATTACTTATGTGGCCACTACTCTTCTATACATCTCGTCCCTCGTTCCTACACATGCTCCCCTCACTGTATCCTGACTGGGTTGGAATTGACTCATGACTCTGTCTTTATTTAACTCATTTTTTCCTGTGACCTTACAACTGTGCCTCCCTCTTCTCTATTCCTCCTACAAACTATAGTATTCATAAAGAAAATTCTCTCCCTGTAACTACCAACGCAACTCAAATCTTTTAAAATATTTTTAAAGTTGGCAATGCAGATATTATAAAGTGGTGACAAAACTTTTATCCCAACAATTCAGTTGTTAGGCAATGGAGGTATGGCCAGTTTGATGTGTACCTATCTATTCCATGTTTACTGCACTCAGCATACAAGTTCAGATCACAGGGGAACTCCAAGTTCCCAAGAACTTCTGCCTAGACATAAATTGGCTGTTTATATCACTTCCCAGCATCAATTTATTTAAAATGATTTCTTCATCTACACAAGAGAAATGAGTTTCAAAGTGAATGGTTTATTATTGATAAGAGGAGATCATTGTCCGTACTGGAGAAATATTGGGGTAGTGTACTGTCCTAAGACTGACTGACTCTGAAATACACACACACACACACACACACACACACACACACACACACACACACACACACACACACACACACACACACACACAAGAATTATTACACTCAAAGACAAAAACTCAAAATGGACTGGATTTTATATTCCCCAACAGCAGGTTTGAAGAGAGAATGGAATATAAAAACCAGCCTGCCCCTGACATGTGTGCAATGTTGTAAACCTTTGTGTGTGTGTGTGTGTGTGATATGCATTGCAAGGCACACTGGCAATTAGCATTAAAAACCTGTTGAAACAGACCCACCTCAGGCTGCTGCACTGGGCTGCTTGCTTGCTCCCTTAGTTCGTGGTCACTTACAGTCATAGAGTCATTGAGCTGTCCAAAACAGAAACAGACCCTTTGGTCCAACTCATCCATGCCAATCAGATATCCTAAATTATCCTGATGAAGGGTTCTGACCTGAAACATCGACTTTCATAGAACATAGAATATGACAGTGCAGTACAGGCCCTTTGGCTGTTGATGCTCACCAAACTGTGAAACCAGTCTAAAGCCCACGTAACCCACACTATTCCTTTATCATCTATATGTTTATCCAATGGCCATTTAAATGCCCTTAATGTTGGAGAATCCACTGCTGTTGCAGGCAGGTCATTCCACACCCTTTCTACTCTCTGAGTAAAGAAATCTGTCCTATATATATCATTTCTCAATTTAAAGCTATGTCCCCTCATGCCAGCCATCATCATCCAAGGAAAAAGGCTCTCACTATCTAATTCTCTGATCATCCTGTATGCCTCTATTAAATCACCTCTTAATCTTCTTCTCTCTAACAAAAACAGACTCAGCCTTTCCTCATAAGACTTTCCCTCCATACCAGGCAACATCCTGGTCAATCTCCTCTGCACCCTTTCCAATGTTTCCTCATCCTTCCTATAATGCAGCAACCAAAACTGTATGCAATACTCCATGTGCGGCCACACCAGAGTTTTGTACAGCTGCAACATGATCTCTTGGCTCCAAACTTTAATCCCTCTACCAATAAAAGCTCACACATCATACCCCTTTTTAACAACTGTAAATCAACTTAAGTGGAAACTTTCAGGAATCTATGCAGATGGACGCCGAGATCTCTCTGCTCATCTACACTATTAAAATCTTACCATTGGCCCAGTATTCCTGTTACTTCTTCCAAAGTGAATCACCTCACACTTTTCCACATTAAACTCCATTTGCCACCTCCCAGCTCTGCAGTTCTGTAACCTGCAACATCCTTCTGCACTATCCACAACTCTACTGAACTTAGTGTCATCTGAAAATTTACTAACCCATCCTTCTACACCCTCATCCAGGTCATTTATAAAAACACTGCTCCTCTGATGCTGCCTGACCAACTGTGCCTTCGCTGCTCCACATTTTATCGACTCTGACTTCGAGCATCTGCAGTCCTTACTGTCTCCTGAATTAATGTATTCCTATTTGCCAGCATTTGTCTCATATTTCTTTAAACCCTTCCTATTCATATACCTATCCAGATGCCTTTCAAAGGCTGCAATTATACCACCCTCCGCTACCCTGGAGGAAAGATCTTGGCTATTCACCCTCTCCATGCCCCTCATGATTTTACAAACTGTTATAAGGTCATCCCTCAGCCTCTGATGCTCCAGGGAAAATAGCCCCAGCCTATTCAGTCTCTCCCTACAGCTTAAACCCTCCAACTTTGGCAATATCCTTGTAAATCTTTTCTGAACACTTTGAAGTTTCACAACATCCTTCCGATAGCAGGGAGACCAGAATTGAGTGCAGTATTCCAAAAGTGGTATAACCAATGTCCTGTACAGCTACAACATGACCTCCCAACTCCTGTACTCAATGCACTGAACAATAAAGGCAAGCATACCAAATGCCTTCTACATTATCCTGTCTACCTGTGACTCCACTTTCAAGAAACTGTGACTTGCACTTCAAGGTCTCTTTGTTCGGCAACACTCCCCAGGACCTGATCATTAAGTGTAAAAGTCCTGCCCTGATTTGCCTTTCCAAAATGCAGCACCACAGACTTATCTAAATTAAATTCCATTTGCCACTCCTCAGCCCATTGGCCCATCTGTTCAAGGTCCCTTGTATTCTGAGGTAACCTCCTTCGCTGTCCAATACACCTCCAATTTCGGTGTCATCTGCAAACTTACTAACCATACCTCTTATGCTCACATCCAAATCATTTATACAAATGACGAAAAGCAGTGGACCCAGCACCGATCCTTGTGACACATCGCTGGTCACAGGCCTCCAGTCTGAAAAGCAACCCTCCACCACCACCCTCTGTCTACTTACTTCGAGCCAGTTCTGTATTTAAATGGCTAGTTCTCTTTGTAATCCACGAGATCTAACCTTGCTAACCAGTCTCCCATGGGGAACCTTGTCAAATGCCTTTCTGAAGCCCATATAGTGGGCGGCACGGTGGCACAGTGGTTAGCACTGCTGCCTCACAGCGCCTGAGACCCGGGTTCATTTCCCGACTCAGACGACAGACTGTGTGGAGTTTGCACGTTCTCCCCGTGTCTGCGTGGGTTTCCTCCGGGTGCTCCGGTTTCCTCCCACAGTCCAAAGATGTGCGGGTCAGGTGAATTGGCCATGCTAAATTGCCCGTAGTGTTAGGCAAGGGGTAAATGTAGGGGTATGGGTGGGTTGCGCTTTGGCGGGTCGGTGTGGACTTGTTGGGCCGAAGGGCCTGTTTCCACACTGTAAGTCTAATTTAATCATATAGATCACATCAACCAGTCTGCTTCATCAACCCTTTTTGATACTTCTTCAAAAAACTCAATTAAGTTAGTCCGACAGATTTCCGATACACAACACCATGGTGATTATCCTTGATCAGTCCTTGCCTTTCCAAATGCATATAAATCCTGTCCCTCAGGATCCCCTTCAAAAACTTGCCCAATACCGATGTCAGGCTCACCACTCTATGGTTTCCTGAGATTTCTTGCCACCTTTCTTAAATAGTGGTACACATTAGCCAACCTCCAGTCTTCCAGCACCTGATCAATGATACAAACATCTTAGCAAGGGATGCAGCAATAACTTCCCTAACTTCCCACAAAGTTCTAGGATAACACGAACAGGTACTGTGGATTTATCTACCTTCAAGCACTTTAAGCCTACCAGCACCAGTACCTCTGTATTATGGACACTTTTCAAAGTGTTGCTATTTATTTCCCCAAGTTCTCTACCTTCCATATCCTTCTCCATAATAAACACAGATGAAAAATACTCATTTAGTACATCCCCTATCTTCTGCGATTCCACACACTGGCGGCCTTAATGCCTACCTGCATGCTCTCAGTGTCCATACCTTGCCCTACGTTACTAAATAGAACAGTTAAACATCCAGGCATCTTGCTGATCAGTTGGGAGTTAGAGGAAGTGGTTAGCGGGGGCACACCTCACTGTATGGCACTATGTAGTGTCAAACTCACTCCTGCACCATGAGCCATCAGCTTATGTTGAAAAGTGTGGTGCTGGAAAAGCTCAACAGGTCAGGCAACATCCAAGGAATTCCTGATAAACGGCTTATGCCCAAAACATCAACTCTTCTGCTTCTCAGATGTTACCTGACCTGCTGTGCTTTTTCAGTGCCACACTTTTCGACTCTGATCTCCAGCATCTGCAGTCCTCACTTTCTCCAGACATCAGCTTATGTGCAAACACACTGTGTGTGCAGCAAGCAAGCAGTCATGTCTCATGTTCTTAGGGGAGTAGTCATCACCAAAGTTCACAAAGGCATCCATCAGTCAGGGATCCTGGTTCAATCAGTCAAATCCCAAAATGCTCCCAGGGGAATTGCCACAGTCTGTGTGCCTCTGTATGCTATCGAACAAGTGTGGATCATGGTCAGTCCTGTAGGTCCCTACTGACCAGTTGTGGGGTGGTGGTAGAGGGAATGGGGTGGGGGGGGGTGGGGGAGGGGGGTGGTTGGTGGGGAGGTGGTGGGGTAGGTTTTATAGATCTCAGGAGATGTATAGGCATCATTTGGGGGTCTGGGAACTTTTCACTCAGGGCTGTCTAGTTAGTTCGCTCAAGGAGGTGGGACACAGTCAGTCCATCAGGTCACTCCACAGAAACTAAGGGGAAAGACGGCTGGTGATGATAAGGTGGGGCTATTGTATCAGGAGGGAGACAAAGGAGTCTTTTCTGAACTTTTTATTTCTTTATTTCTCTAATTATAGAGTCATAGAGATGTACAGCCTGGAAACAGACCTTTCGTTCCGACTTGTCCATGCTGACCAGATATCCCAACCCAATCAAATCCCACCTGCCAGCACCCAGCCCATATCCCTTCAAACCCTTCCTATACATATACCCATCCAGATGCCTTTTAAATGTTGCAATTATACCAGCCTCCACCACTTCCTCTGGCAGCTCATTCCATACACACGTACCACCCTCTGCATGATGAAGTTGCTCCTTTGGTCTTTTATATCTTTCCCCTCTCGCCCTAAACCTATGCCCATTAGTTCAGGACTCACCCACCCCAGGAAAAGACTTTGTTTATTCATCCTATCCATGCCCCTCATGATTTTGTAAACTTCTATAAGATCACTCCTTAGCACCTGATGCTCCAGGGAAAACAGCCCCAGCCTATTCAGCTTCTCCCTGTAGCTCAAATCTTCTCATCCTGGCAACATCCTTGTAAATCTTTTCTGAACCCTTTCAAGTTTCACAACATCTTTCTGATAGCAGGGAGACGAGAATTGAATGCAGTCTTTCAACAGTGGCCTAACCAATGTCCTGTACAGCCACAACATGAACTCCCAAATCCTGTACTCAATACTCTGGCCAATAAAGGAAAGCATACCAAATGCCTTCTTCACTATCCTATCTACCTGTGACTCCACTTTCAAGGAACTATGAACCTGCACTCCAAGGTCTCTTTATTCAGTAACACTCCCTAGAACCTTATCATTAAGTGTATAAGTTCTGCTAAGATTTGCTTTCCCAAAATGCAGCACCTCGCATTTATCTAAATTAAACTCCATCTGCCACTTCTCAGTGCAATGGCCCATCAGATCAAGATCCCATCATAATCTAAGATAACCTTCTTCGCCGCTACTACACCTCCAATTTTGGTGTCATCTGCAAACTTACTAACTATACCTCTTATTCTCACATCCAAATCCTTTATATAAATGATGAAAAGTAGAGGACCCAACACCGATCCTTGCTGCACTCCACTGGTCACAGGCCTCCAGTCTAAAAAAACAACCCTCAGCACCACCCTCTGTCTTCTACCTTTGAGCCAGTTTCTGGATCCAAATGACTAGTTCTCCCTGTATTCCATGAGATCTAACCTTGCTAACCAGTCTCCCATGGGGAACCTTGTAGAAAGCCTTACTGAGGTCCATATAGATCACATCTACCGCTCTGCCCTTATCAATCCTCTTTGTTACCTTTTCAAACAGACAAGATTTCTCACACACAAAGCCATGTTGACTATTCTTAATCTGTCCTTGCCTTTCTAAATACATGTACGTCCTGTCCCTCAGGATTCCCTCCAATGACTTGCTCACCGCCGACATCAGGCTCACTGGTCTATGGTTCTCTGGCTTGTTTTTAACCACCTTTCGTAAACAGAGGCACCACGTTAGCCAACCTCCAGTCTTCTGGCACCTCACCTGTGACTATCAATGATACAAATATCTCAGCAAGAGGCCCAGCAATCACTTCCGTAGTCTTCCACAGAGTTCTAGGGTGCACCTGATCAGGTCCTGGGGATTTATTCACTTTTATGTGTTTCTAGATATCCAGCACTTCCTCTTCTGTGATATGGATATTTTTCAAGATGTCAACATCCATCTTCACACATTGTATATCTTCCATGTCCTTTTTCACAGTAAATACTGATGCAAAATACTTGTTCAGTACCACCCCCATCTTCTGTTGTTCCACACAAAGGCCACCTTACTGATCTTTGGGGGGCCCTATTCTCTCCTTAGTTACCCTTTTGTCCTTGATGTATTTGTAAAAACCCTTTGGATTCTCCTTAACTCTATTTGCCAAAGCTATCTCATGTCCCCTTTTTGCCCTCCTGATTTCCCTCTTAAGTATACTCCTCCTGCCTTTACACTCTTCTCAGGAATCACTCGTTCTATCTTGTCTATACCTAGCATATGCTTCCTTCTTTTTTTTAAACTAAAACCTGAATTTCTTTAGTCATCCAGAATTCCTTATACCTACCAGCTTTCCCTTTCACCCTGACAGGAATATACTTTCTCTGGACTCTCTTTATCCCATTTCTGAAGGCTTCCCATTTTCCAGCTGTCCCTTTACCTGCGAACATCTGCCCCCAATCAGTTTTTGAATATCATCAAAATTGGCCTTTCTCCAATTTAGAACTTCAACTTTTAGATCTGGTCTATCCTTTTCCATCATTATTTTAAATCTAATAGAATTATGGTCGCTGGCCCCAAAGTGCTCCCCCACTGATACTTCAGTCACTTGCCCTGCCTTATTTTCCAAGAGTAGGCCAAGTGTTGCACCTTCTCTAGTAGGTGCATCCACATACCGAATCAGAAAATTGTCTTGTACGCACTTAACAAATTCCTTTCCGTCTAAACCCTTATGGCAGTCCCAGTCTATGTTTGGAAGGTTAAAATCCCCTACCATAACCACCCTATTCTTCTTACAGGTAACTGAGATCTCCTTACAAATTCGTTTCTCAATTACCTTCTGACTATTAGGGTGTCTACAATACAACCAGTAAGGTGATCATTCCTTTCTTATTTCTCAGTTCTACCCAAATAACGTCCCTGAATATATTTCCAAGAATATCCTCCCTCAGTACAGCTGTCGTGCTACCCCTTATCAAAAATGCCACTCCCCTTCCTCTCTTGCCTCCCTTTCTGTCCTTTCTGTCGCATTTGTATCCTGGAACATTAAGCTGCCATCTTGTCCATCCCTGAGCCAATTTATTTCTGTGACTTTGTACAAAAACGACACAAAGGTCTGTAATGCAGGAGTTTTTATGACTTTATATTTCTAATTTTTCCTAAGAATCTATGTTTAAGCATCTGTACCGTGGTACTTTGTACCTATGATGTGGCCATAAGTGGTAATTTGTTTTTCACTGTACTCACGTGAGTAAGTGACAATAAGGCTAATGCTAATTCTAATTCTACTCATAGTGATTGGGAGCTGTAGCCTTAGGGTTGGCAGCTATGAAGTGCAGTCAGAAAGTCTGGCACTGGAAAAGCACAGCCAGTCAAGCAGTATCCGAGGAGCAGGACAGTCGACGGTTCAAGCCTAAGCCCTTCATCAGGAATGAAGAGCTTATGCTCGAAATATCGACTCTCTTGCTCCTTGGATGTTGTCTGAACCACTGTTCTTTTCCAGCGTCACACTTCTGACTCTGATCTCCAGCATCTGCAGTCCTCACTTTCTCCCAGTTATGAAGTGTGTGTGTGTGTGTGTGTGTGTGTTGGGGGGGGGGGGGGAGGCACAGTATTTGTTCAGAGGGGATATGGAAAAGCATGAATGCTACAGCGTAATGCAGGAGGTGGGATTCCTGTACAGTCAGGAGGACGTTGACTCCAGAGGGTGAATGGGGGTGACATTTGGTATAATCACCTCACGTGACAGGGATTGGGGGTTATCGAGAAAGGGATCTGAATGTTTAGGACGTCACCAATGTGGAAGCTGGATTCAACTATCTGAAGGTCGTTCACTGTCAATTTTCATTGTGTTGGAAATTGAAAGTACACAACGGGGGAAGCAAATGGCTGCAGGTACAGCCAGAGAGGACAGAGTCAGTGAGTTCAACTGTGAGGGAAGGGGCCGCAAGACCTACGGATGTGAAGCCCTTTAGGGATAACAACCATGGCATGGCGGTAGCTCAGTGATTAGCACTGCTGCCTCACAGCACCAGGGACCCAAGTTTGATTCCAGCCCTGGGTAACTGTCTGTGTGGAATTTGCACATTCTCCATGTGTCTGTGTGGGTTTCATCTGGGTGTTCCGGTTTCCTCCCACAATCCACATTTGTGCATGTTAGGTGAATTGGCCATGCTAAATTGCTCATAGTGTTCAGGGATGTGTAGGCTAGATGCATTAGTCAGGGGTAAATAGAGGATAATAAGGTAGGGGATTGTGTTTGGGTGGATTTACTCTTCGGAAGGTCAGTGTGGACTTGTTGGGCCAAAGGGCATGATTCCACACTGTTAGGATTCTATGAACATTACTCACAGATACAGCATTGGACTAGATACAGACCTGCAGGGTCCCTAATCTCTGGTGATCCTCAGAAATTAGCTCTTTGTCTGCATTTCCATGATCCTGACATAGCTGACAACTTTATTCACACAACCCCACTTTTGGACACAAAGGCCAGGGAAATAATAAGGATGTTGAACCATGAGAGACAATGGTATCAGTAGAATGTGGGCGGCACGGTGGCACAGTGGTTAGCACTGCTGCCTCACAGCGCCTGTAGACCCGGGTTCAATTCCCGACTCAGGCGACTGACTGTGTGGAGTTTGCACGTTCTCCCCGTGTCTGCGTGGGTTTCCTCCGGGTGCTCCGGTTTCCTCCCACAGTCCAAAGATGTGCGGGTCAGGTGAATTGGCCAAGCTAAATTGCCCGTAGTGTTAGGTAAGGGATAAATGTAGAGGTATGGGTGGGTTGCGCTTCGGCGGGTCGGTGTGGACTTGTTGGGCCGAAGGGCCTGTTTCCACACTGTAAGTCTAAAAAAAAACCCATGCCCTGTATATGACTTGTTTCCACATGCTTGAGCAGAATCTCAACACTGACATCGATCCATTCTCTATCCTGCACGGGAATGAAGTTAGGCATCATGCTGGCACACAAAACTACACAGAAATAAAAAACAGATGCAGTACAAACCCAATCAAACTTATACAAATATAAAACTTTATGTATAGTGTACTGTCACCTGTGCCATAAAACATCCTCAAAAGGTTTTTTTTCTTCCTTTCCCTCTCATTAGGTTTCAGTGTTGCCCCAGTTCTGCAGCTGGGCTAGAGGGTGCCTGCCTAAGGCTAGAAGCTCATTGGACCTGAAGGTTGGGTCAGCGACCCTGGAGGCATTAGTGACTGGACGGGTTTGACGTACTGAGGTTCTTCTTCCAGAGGCAAGTGGACCCCCTTGGTTTCAGCTTGCAAGATTCAGAAGGGGTGGAGGAAATGTGGAGGTGCAGGACCCAGCCACCTTTCAAGTGTCCTGAGAGGAGACTTTTGAGGGGGCTGTGTGTCGCTTCTCGTCTGGCTGGGTATCTCAGGCCACCACCTTGACTCCTGGTGTGGAAAGACACTGGGAGTGGCTAGGGTAATGGAGTGCATGTGGATGCTCCTCTCCAGCAGAGCTAAAGGTACTGGAGCTGCCAGCATGTCCATGGAGATAGCCAGGTGATTGCAAAGTTGTAGTGTAGCTGCACTCCTGCAACCTCTGGGCAAGGAGGGCCATTGTATCCCGCATCCTGTCTGTTGCTCCTGTTTGCCCTGTTGATGTGAACACATTGGCAATACACCAGGATGCTCTTCTGTCAGGGCTGAGCAGGTGCCTGGTCTCCTGCAGTTTTCTGAGTGCCACCGGCCTGGGACATTAGCCAGCTGAGAAGCCATCAAAGTGAGGTGCTCTTAAATTGTTACCGCCTGACATTCTCACCGCGGTGTCAGTATCTGATTGGGTGGGGATGCAGGAGGCAGCGTAACCTCAGTATTCCTGACCTTAGTGGTGGAGGAGGTGGTTTCTGGTAGAGCCACCAAGATTGTGGGCATTCCACTGGTACCTGCACGACACAGGGAGAGGAGGCACCAAAGCTAATGGCTATAGATGGTGTGTAATGAATCACACTGACAGCAGGGTCACTTTGAGAGTTGCAATGGAATAAAGAACAGTACTTTGTCGGTTAGTGGGACCTGGGTGTCTTGGCATCCCTAAAGGAGTGATTCTGGTCTTGTCCTGTGAGGGACAGCAGTCTCTCCTCAAAGAGGGTGAGGACACTGATGTTGGCAACCTTACATGTGTCTGGACCCTGTCAGCCCTATTGTGGGCTGGCTTCTTCTTGAATGAGCAAAAGGAAAGGATTGAGTAAGCTGGAAGTGGGTGTTATAGCTGTTAATACTATTGCAGTTGGAGTGAGGTCCTGAGTGACTGAGTAGGCAGTGCAGGGTTAGTGGTGAGGGATGTTGGGGTGAAAAGGCTCGACTGACAGTGAGTGAATCAAGATATTGAGAGTGTTAGTGAGAGTTGCAGAGCATGTGGCTCAGTGCGAGGTGGGTGCAGGAGCAGAGAGTGAGTGAGTGAGTGGTAGCAGAGAGAAGAGTATGGCACTTACCTTGGGAGAGTGCAGAAGGTCCATCACTTTCTTGTGACACCGCAGCCCCTTCCTCTTCACTGTGGAGACTGCACAGATCCAGGTGGCTGCCCAAATCTAGTATCATGGGCTCCTCTGTCTGTCCTCTGCCAGAAAGGGGATGGCCTTCCTATGTATTCACCTCAACCAGAACCTCCAGGTCATAGAGTCATAGAGATGTACAGCATGGAAACAGACCCTTCTGTCCAACCCGTCCATGATGACCAGATATCCCAACCCAATCTAGTCCCACCTACCAGCACCCAGCCCATATCCCTTCAAACCCTTCCTATTCATATACCCATCCAAATGCCTCTTAAATGTTGCAACTGTACCAGCATCCACCACATCCTCTGGCAGCCCATTCCATACACGTACCACCCTCTGTGTGAAAAAGTTGCCCCTTAGGTCCCTTTTGTATCTTTCTCCTCTCACCCTAAACCTATGCCTTCTAGTTCTGGACTCCCCAACTCCAGAGAAATAACTTTGTCTATTTTTCCTGTTTCTGCCCCTCATAATTTTGTAAACCTCTATAAGGTCACCCCTCAGCCTCCAATGCTGCAGGGAAAACAGCCTCAGCCTGTTCAGCCTCTCCCTAAGGCTCCTCCAACCCTGGCAACATCCTTGTAAATCTTTCCTGAACCCTTTCAAGTTTCACAACATCTTTCCGATAGGAAGGAGACCAGAATTGCATGCAATATTCCAAAAGTGGCCTAACCAATGTCCTGTACAGCCGCAACATGACCTCCCAACTCCTGTACTCAATACTCTGACCAATAAAAGAAAGCATATCTTCTTCAGTATCCTATATACCTGCGACTCCACTTTCAAGGAGCTATGAACCTGCACTCCAAGGTCTCTTTGTTCAGCAACACTCTCTAGGACCTTACCATTAAGTGTATAAGTCATGCTAAGATTTGCTTTCTCAAAATGCAGCACCACACATTTATCTGAATTAAACTCCATCTGCCATTTCTCGGCCCATTGGCCTATCTGATCAAGATCCAGTTGTAATTTAAGGTAACCTTTTTCGCTGTACACTACACGTCCAATTTTGGTGTCATCTGTAAACTTATTAACTGTACCTCTTATGCTTGTAGCCAAATCATTTATGTAAATGACAAAAAGTAGAGAGTCCAGCACTGATCCTTGCTGCACTCCACTGGTCACAGGCCTCCAGTCTGAAAAACAGCCCTCCACCACCACCCTCTGTCTTCTACCTTTGAGCCAGTTCTGTATCCACATGGCTAGTTCTCCCTGTATTCTGTGAGATCTAACCTTGCTAACCAGTCTCCCATGGGGAACCTTGTCGAACACCTTACTGAAGTCCATGTAAATCACATCTACTGCTCTGCCCTCATCAATCCTCTTTGTTACTTCTTCAAAAAACTCAATCAAGTTTGTGAGACATGATTTCCCACGCACGTCACTGTCAGAGAATTATATTGCCATCTTCCCCTTCTCAGACATCTTCTGAATGAATGTTCCTCACTGAGCACAACAGCTTTGGAATGCCAGTGCTTGTCCTGGTGCACAGCAACCTTTTAGATGAGGAACGGACACCAGGGATGCTGTTCTTTCGACAGATACTCGCTAAGTCATTCTGGGATTAGTATGTGGTCAGATGGGGCTAGAATTTAATTCGAGGGTTGGGTTTGGTAGTTAATGAGGTGGGTCTGACAAGATATGGTGTGAAATCTCACTGGGCCTTGCAGCGTCAAACCCTCTACAAAACTTGGCACAACAGACAATTAGCCATAAAAAGTAAGATTCAGCCTAATCTGTATTGCCCTCCCACACTGACACACCACAGTTTCAGAGTTTACAATCCACACAACTGATTGCAGCAACTCACCAAGATCAGGTCACCTTAACTTCCTTCTCTGTAATCACTACTAACAAAAAGGACAAAGGCTGCAAATGCAAGGGAATGCCATCACCAACTAATTCCACTTCTTCTCTCTTGAGTTCTCTATTCAAAGGAAGACTGTTTGATGACTATTTGCCTAACCACATGACATGCCATGATGTTTCATTGTGTAGTGAAGAGGCAAGCCCTGAATCTGCCTCAGTCACAACATTAATTGAACCCTGTGCTGTTACCGTTAATGTGAGCCACCTGCTGACTGCCTCAATTGGTTCCACTCAAAGAGATAAACTATTGGAATTTGGTGATTTTCTCCATCACTCTTCATTATGGGATTGTGGAGGACGTTACTGGCCTGACTATTTCTGTAAGTTTCATGATGTCCAGTTCTGTGTGTGTTTGGTTTATATTTGGACAATTACCAGATGGAGAAAACCACAAATGTTTCTCAGTAATCCCAAGCAGGTTTAGACAGAACTATTCTCTGCAGAAATATTTACTCATTGTTTCTAGAATACTCATCTGAAGGAAACCGCACTGTTTTCTTCACTGGTTTTGTATGGGTGAGAGGGCCACTGCTATGTGAGATTTAGGGATTGTTTTTAGCACTAGTTTGGCTTTGTACCATTCTGTTCCAATCTTTTTTTACTTTTCCTCTATTCACCTGTTGAACTGGTTTCAGTGCAATGTGAAAGTTTTATGTTAAAAGAAAAAGTAAACATTGTAATTCTGTATTGGTGAAATTATCAGTGTTATTTTGCTTCATTACTTCAAATCTTACTCTCCCTCAACTTGTTGGCTCTGAGTGTAAATGAGGAACTAAACAAGTTTCACAACACTGCATCAAGCATCGTGAAATAAATGACTGAAAAAAATTGTTCCACTGTGGGTAACACTTGTAAGGCAAAACGTATTGTCCATACTTGGTGTGCCTAAAGGCAATAAGTGTCAATCATGTACAGGGACAGGCAGACCAGACTACATAAAATAGGCAGCTTTCCTCTCCTCAAGGACACTAATAAACCAAATGGGTTTTAACACCAATCCAACAGCGATCAATTTCATTGCTTCTGGTGCCATCCCATGGATCACCAGGTTCATTGAATGTAGTTTGACTGTTTTACCGATAGGAAGTAAACTAATTTGGTTGCTGGGCTACCCCACAGATTACTAAGCAACCATTCTTTGGTCAGTCACATAGAAAGTCAAAATCTGGCTTCTTTTACATGGTCAAATGATACATATGAACTACAACAAGAAGGATTCTTGAAGGAAAGCTTAGTTTAAATGCAAAGTCAAGAAGAAGAGATTATCAGTAGCTGAGGTAACAAGCTGAGCATTGGATCATTGAACTTAGGAATAGGAGTCAGGCATTCAGCTGAACAAGTCTGCTCCACCATTTAGAGAAGATCCCAGCTGCTCTGGTTGTGGTCTCAAACCCAAGGAACAAAGAACAATATAGTACAGGAACAGGCCCTTCGGCCCTCCAAGCCTGCGTCAACACATTTTTTCCTCCCACACTAGAACTGTCTTCACTTACAGGATCCATATCCCTCTATTCCCTTCCTATTCATGTATTCATCCAGGTGTTTCTTGAATGCTGCTACTAGCACCGCTTCTTCTGGCAGCACTTTCCAGACACTCACTACCCTTTGTGTGAAAAACGAGTCTCACACATTTCCTTTAAACATCCCTCCTTGCACCTTAAACCTGTGTCCCCTAGTAATTGACCCCTTCACCCTGGGAAAAGGACTCATGCTTTCCACTCTATCCATGCCATTCAGAGAATCTTATAAACTTCTATTAGGGCGCCTCTCAACCTCCTGCATTCCAGTGAAAACAAACCAAGTCTAAACAATCTTTCTTCATACCATATCAGGCTTCTTCATCACCATCCCTGGTTATGTGCCATCTCACCATCAGCACTGACTCAACAGAGGTGGTGGTGCAGTGGATACAGTTGGTTGGAAATGGCTTTGAGATTCCTCAATGAAAACCAAAAGAACTGAGGATGCCATAGGTTGGAAACAAAAACAGAAATTGCTGGAAAAACTCAGCAGGTCTGGTAGCATCTGTGGAGAAATATCAGAGTTAACGTTTCAAGTCAAGTGATCCTTCATTCAGAGCTAAGAAAGGGTCACTCGACCTGAAGCATTAACTCTGATTTCTCTCCACAGACGCTGCTAGATTTGCTGAGCTTTTCCAGCAATTTCTGATTCTTTTTACGATTCCTCAACATTAACTCCAGATCTCATGAAGTCTAATGACATCAAATTAAATGCAAAGAAATGAAAACCATATACTACTCTTCTAGCTGATGAATCAGCACTCCTCCATGTTGAACACCATTTGGAAGAAATATTGAGGTGATCAAGGGCAAAGATGGTCTCTGGTTGGGGGATTTCAGTGTTCAGTACCAGAACTGGCTTGATAACACCATGGAGAAAGTGAGGACTGCAGATGTTGGAGATCAGAGCTGAAAATGTGTTGCTGGAAAAGCGCAGCAGGTCAGGCAGCATCCAAGGAGCAGGATGGCAATCCTGAAAAAAGGGCTCATGCCCGAAACGTCGATTCTTCTGCTCCTTGGATGCTGCCTGACCTGCTGCGGTTTGATAACACTGTGGCCAATCTGACTGAGTTGAAGGGCATAATGGCCAGACTGAGCAACTGGCAGGCAGTGAGAGGATCAGCAATTGGGTAAAAAACAACTTGACAGATCCTCAGCAATCTACCTATCAAAGAGGTATTTATATAATATAATACTGCTTGGAGTGACCATCCTACAATGTACATGGAAGCAGGGTCCCAGCTTCACACTGACATCACATACCATTGTGTTGTGTAGTATAGCCACTTGCTTATACATAGGGATAGATTCAAAATAGGTCTATCAGCTCAAAGCTGGGTGTGCACAAGGAGTTATTAGCTATCAGCAGCTGTAGAATTATATTCAGCCACAATTTGTAACCTTATGACCTGACATATCCCTCACATTACCATTATTGTCAAACCTGGGGATCAATGCTAGTTTGTTGAGGAGTTTATAGGAAAACTTACCAGTACTAGCACCAAGCATATGGGGTGCCAATCTGGAAAGCCTGCAACACAGGGCTATGTGCGTGCAAAATAGCAGAAGCAGCATGCTATAGGCAGAGCTAAGCGATCTCATAACCAACAAATCAGATCTATGGTTTGCAGTCTTGCAACAATCAGCTGTGAATACTAGTGGTAAGTTTAAGCAACTAATTGATGGAGGCAGTTCCACAAACATCCCCATGCTCAATAATGTCTGAGGTCAGCACATCAGTGCAAAAGTCAAGCTTAAGCATTTACAACCACTTTTAGCCAGATGTTCCTGTGTATTCCCTGAGTTCCCCAACATTACAGACGCCAACTTTCAGCCAACTTGATTCATAGCACACAATAGCAAGAAGTGGTGGAAGGCACTGAACACAGCAAATGCCATGGGCCCTTTCAAAGTCTACTGATACTCAAGAAGTGATACTCAAGACTTGGGCTCCAGAACCAGACAGGCCTCTAGACATGTTGCTGCTGTACAATTACAACACTGACATCTACTCAGCAATGTGAAAAATCATCCAGAAATTCCATCCAAAAATTGATCTGGCCAAGTACTGCCCCATCTAAAGTTTGAGTGATGGAAGATATCAAACAGTAACTCCAGGAAAAATCTGCTCCCTGATTTTCAATTTTTGTTCCGCCGTGGTCATTTGGCTTTAGACATCACTACAGCCTTGGTCTAAACATGGACAAAAGAGCTGACCTCCAGAGAGTGAGCCGACTTCTAGAGAGAGTGAGCTGACCCCTAGAGAGTAGACAAACAGGAGGCTGGAAGAACACAGTTAGCCAGGCAGTATCAGTAAGTGGAGAAGTCAATGTTTTAGATATAAACCTTCTTCGGGACTAGACGTAGGGGTGGGGGAGCTACAGATAATGAGAGAGAGAGGGGTGTGGATTAGGGAAAGTAGCAGAAGGATGAGATAGTGACAGGTGAATACAGATGGTGAATACAACCTTGTTGGTCAATGGGAGGGATGAATCCAATTGGTAGCTGGAAGGAACTGTTAGTTGGTGGAATGGAAGGGAAGGGAGGAGATAGGGCTGGAAAGGGGGTCATGGAAGGGAAGTGGAGGTTATTTGAAATTGGAGACCTCACTGTTGAGTTCTCCAGGCTGTAGCCTGCCAGGCAGATGAGGTGTTGTCCCTCCAATTTGTAGTCTGATTCTCTGTGGCAAGGGAGGAAGCCAAGGATAGACATGTCAGAGGGGGAATTGAAATGGGTGGTGACTGGGAAGTCAGACTGGTTGTTTCGGGCCCAGCGAAGACGGTCACCTAGTCTACATTGTGTCTTGCTGGTGTTGGGAAGATCACATCGGGAGCACCGATTCAGTAAGCTGAGTATGAGAGTGAGCTGATCTCCAGAGAATGACTGCAGGTTTCCTTTCTTAGAGGATGTCAGTGAATTGCAAGTGTTTTATAAATGATAACTTCATGGCACCGTCACTGAAACATGATGCTTAATTCCAGATTTAATTAATTGAATTCAAGTTGCCCCAGTTACTATGATGGATAGTGGCCCGCACCCCTAGATTTGGAGGATGAGTCTGGACCACTGCATTAATTATTAGTCCAGTGTTATCCGCAGCCCAGCGACATGTCCTTGCGCAGGGGCCCTGGTGTGGGGAGGGACAATGACAGTTCGATTTTGAGATAACTCAGTCGGAAGGGGCAGCACCCATTTCAGGGAACACAACTGTGCCCGTATTGTAATGATTTGGAGATGCCGGTGTTGAACTGGGATGTACAAAGTCACAAATTACACAACACCAAGTTATAGTCCAATAAATTTAATTGGCAGCATTAGCTTTCAGAGCACTGCTCCTTCACCAGGTGGTTGTCACCTGATAAACCACCTGATGAAGGAGCAGCGCTATGAAAGCTAGTGCTTCCAATTCAACCTGTTGGACTATAATCTGGTGTTGTGTGAGTTGTAACTTTCTATAGTGTATTTCCAAAAGAGGCGATCGCACACGCGCATACCGGGGTTGTCTTGTCGCCAATCTGTTCGGTGTTTTAGAGTTGGGCTGTGTTGCCGTTTCGGAAACATTGTCCTAACCGTTTAGTTAGGTATACTGCACCGCAAGAAACCCCCTTCCAGTGCCGAGGGAAGGCAATGCGTAGCCATTGAACACCGTCAGTGCGGGTGTGAAGCGCGGAGGCAGGGACTCTGAGTGTGACTCAGTTTGAACAGTTGCCCACGCACAGATATACAAAAAACACTGAAAGGTCTGAGCTGATTCACCAGCCCGGTTAATCTTTCAACAAACATTCGATATTTTCCCAAACACAAAGGCGCGCTGTAATGTGTGTCCACAGAGCAGATGGATCTAACCCATTTACTTCACATGAGGACACTCAGTAAGATTCACTTTGTGAATTCAAGGTTAGACCAGTCGTAGACCCGAGTCCTTGTTTTGTAACGATTCGTGTTTTGTGCGTGTGTATTCTTGTATATAAAAAACAGGACAGCACAGAAGACGCCTTGAAGCCTTTCTAAACTAAAGACATTTTGTCTCGATGGTCGGTATCCCTGTTTCCTGCCTATCTGCCAAGATACCTCTTAACGTTTCCAATGTATCTGCCTCCACCACATCTTCTGGCAGTGCATTCCAGACATTTATCACCCAAAAAACTTGCCTCTCACATCTCCTTTAAACTTACCCCCTTTTACCTTGAACCTCATCCTTCAACTTTCAAGTGGAAATAAACCAAGTTTGTCCAATCTCTCCTCATAGCTAATACCGTACAGACCAGGCAACCTCCTGGTAAACCCTCTCTGTATCCTCTCCAAAGCCTCCACATCCTTCAAATAGTGCAGCAAACAGAACTATACACAATATTCCAAATGTGGCCTATACAGATGCAATATGACTTGCCCATGTTTATACTGTGCCTAACTAATGAAGGTATGTACAGTATACCATGTGCTTTCTTGATCACCTTATCTGCTTGTGTTGCCACTTTCAGCAAATTGCGAACCTGTATGCCTAGACTCCTCTGTATGTTGATGCTACTACATTTCTGCTATTCACCATATATTTCCCTCCTGCATTAGATATCCCAAATGCATCAAGTTACACTCTTTCGGCCATTTCTCTGCCCAGGTCTCCAGTCTATAGATTTCAATGTGTCTGTGCAGTTGTATGTTCATGTCTGTTTCATGTGTCTGTGTGTTCATGGATATGTTTTGTGTTTCTGTGTCTGTGTATGTTCATGTATGATGGATGAACACTATTTCTCTCACCAGATCCTGTTATTAGTCACAGTCCCGCTAAAGTATAACTTGCCTCATTTTTATAGGTCCTATTTACTTCAGAACCAGTCCCAATGACCCATATATCTAAATCTTTCCTCCTCCATCATTTCTTTCAGTCAGTTGTTCATTTATTCAATCTTCTTATTTCTATATCCATGAGCACGTGGTGATGGAAACACTTTGGAGTTATATTAGGGGGTCATGCTTTTCAATGTCTTTCCAACTCAATAAATTTTTTCTATAGGAACTCATCCCTCATTCTACCCATGTTGTAATGGTGTGGACCTTAACCTCTGACTGTTCACTGTCTCCTAAATGACTATTCTGCAGCTCTTTGGTGATATTCTTGACATTGACGTCAGGAAAGAGTCAAGATTTGAGTAGTGCTGGAAAAGCACAGCAGGAATCTCTGATGAAGAGCTTTTGCCCGAAACGTCGATTTTTCTGCTCCTCGGAAGCCACCTGACCTGCTGTGCTTTTTCAGCACCACTCTAATCTTGACTCTAATCTCCAGCAGCTGCAGTACCCACTTTCACCTGCTGACATCAGGAAAGTAACATAACATGCCACAGTCAGATCTACAACCAGATAAGTACTAATCTGTGCTCCTAACTATCAGCTCTCCTAATATTATTGCTCTTCTACTCTTCCCCAGCCCCCTTCCACCCATAGCTGAGAGTCTCATGGTGCCATTAATCTGGCTGTGGTTACATTCTTCCAAGGAACCATCAACCCTTATCACCCTTATCACGATCCAAAATGGAAAACTGGTAAGTGACTGGGATGCACTCAGAGGGCTCCTGCCTCTCCAGCCTGGCAGTCACCATTTGCTCTCTGCCTGCATGTTCCCAATCCTGTGATGTGACCACTTTCTTAAACAGTTGCCAGCTATGCACCACAATGACTCGGGCCATTGCTCAACTCAGCTACATTAGGGAGATTTAAACAATCCTTAGATAAGCACAAGGATGATTTTGGGATAGTGTAGGGGTCGAGCTGAAAATAGTTCACAGGTCGGCGCAACATTGAGGGCCGAAGGGCCTGTTCTGCGCTGTATTGTCCTATGTTCTATGTTCCAATTTCTGTGTGGAAGATTGCCCCTCTGGACCCTTTTGCATCTCTCCTCTCTCACCTTAAATCTCTGCCCTCTAGTTTTAGGCTCCCCTACCATGGGGAAAAGCTGTTGTCTATCTACCTTATCTATGCTTCTCATGATTTTATAGACTTTTATAAGGTCACCCCTCAACGTCCTATGCTCCAGGGACAAAAGGCTCAGCCTATCCAGCCTCTCCTTATAACTCAAACCTTCCAGTCCTGGTGGCATACTAGTAAATCCTTTCTGTATGTTTTCTATTTTAATAAAACCCTTTCTATAGTAGGGCAACCAGAACTGCACACAGTACTCCAAATGTGGCCTTACCAACGTCTTGTGCAGCTGCAACATGTCCCAACTCCTATACTCAATGCTGTGGCCAATGAAAGCTAGCATGCTGAAAGCCTTCTTCACTGTCCTGTCTACCTGTGACTCCACTTTTAAGGAGTTACGAACCTGCACCCCTAGATCTCTGTGTTCTATTACACTTCCCAGGCCCTACCATTGACTGTGTAAGTCCTGCCTTGGTTTAACCTATCAAAATGCAACACCTCACATTTATCTAAATTAAACTTCATCTGCCATTCCTTAGCCCACTGGTCCACTTGATCAAGATCTCACTGTATTCCCAGGTAACCTTCTTCACTGTCCACGATACCACCAATCTTGGTATCATCTGCAAACTTATTAACTATACCTCCTAAATTCTCATCCAAATTATTTATATAAATGACAAATAATAGTTGCTCCAGCCATCACAGTAACACACGTCTAGTCACGGGCCTCCAGTCTGAAAAACAACCCTCTATATACCACTACCCTGTCTTCTACCATCAAGCCAATTTTATATCCAATTGGCTCGCTTTTCCCGGATCCTGTGAAATTTAACCTTACTCAGGAAACTACCATGTTGTACCTTGTCAAAGGCTTTGCTAAAGTTCATGTAAACAATGACTACTGCACTGCCCTCATCTACTTTCTTGGTCATCCCTTTAAAAAACTCAACTAAATTCGTAGACACGATTTCCCATGCACAAAGCCATGCTGACTATCCCAAATAAGTCCTTGCCTTTCCAAATAACTGTAGATCCTGATGCTCAGAAATCCCTCTAGCAATTTAACCACCATAGACATTAGGCTCACTGGTCTGTAGTTCCCAGGTATCTCCCTACAGCCTTTCTTAAACAATGGCACAACATTAGCCACCCTCCAACCTTTGGGCACTTCACCCATGTCGATGATACAGATATCTCTACTGGGAGCCCACAATGTCCTCCCTAGCCTCACACAATATCCCTGTATATACTTCATCAGGTCCTGGGGAACTATCTACCTTAATGCATTTTAAGACTTCCAGCACCTCCTCTTCTGTAATGTGGACTCTCTTCAAGACATAACTTCATTCATTCATGGGATGAGGGCATCACTGACTGGGTAGCATTTATTACCCATCCCGAATTGCCCAGAAGGCATTAAGAGTCAATCACATTGCTATAGGTCTGGAGTCACATGTAGGCCAGACCAGATAAGGATGTCAGTTCCCTCCCCTAAGAGACATTAGTGAACCAGATGGTTTTACCCAACAATTGACAATGGATTCATGTCATCATTAGACTCTTAATTCCACCATCTGCCATAGCAGGATTTGAACTCAAGTCCCCAGAATATTATCTGGCTCTCTGGATTAACAGACCAGCGACAATACCACAAAGCCATTGCCTTCCCAAATAACTATTTATTTCCCCAAATTCCCTAGTATCCCTGTCTTTCTGAATGGTAAATACCAATGAGAAATATTCATTTAGGATCTCACCCATCTCTTGTGATTCCTCACATAGACGACTTTGTTGATCTTTAAAAAGCCCTACTCTCTCCTTATTACTCTTTTGCCTTTCATGTACTTGTAGAATCTCTTTGGATTCTCCTTTACCTTATCTGCCAAAGCCTTTTAGCCTTCCTGATTTCTCTCTTAAGTGTACTCCTCAAGGAATTCACTTGAATCCAGCTGCATATAGATATCATATGCCTCCTTTTTCTTGACCAGTCTTCAAGAAATCTAGTCATCCAGGGTTCCCTACTCCTGCCAGCTTTACACTTTACTTTAACAGGAACATGTTGGCCACGAACCCTCATTAACCCATTAACTTTTGAAAGCCTCCCACTTACCAGGCATCCCCTTGCCTGCAAACAGCTTCCCCCAGTCAATTTTTCAAAGCTCTTAGCTAAGACCATCAAAATTGGCCTTGCCTCAGTTTAGAATTTCAACTTGTGGATTAGACTTATTCTTTTCCAGAGCTATTTTAAAACTACTAGAATTATGGTTACTGGTCCCCAACTAACATTTCTGTCACTTGCCCTGCCTTGTTTTCCAAGAGGAGGTCAAGCTTTGCCCCTTTTCTCCAAACTGCATGAAAAGTTCTTCCTGAACACATTCAACAAATGTCACTCCATCCAAGCTCTTAACATTATTGCAGTCACAGTTGATGTTAGGAAAGTTAAAATCCCCTACTATTATAGCCATGCTATTCTTGCAGATATCTGCATTTTCCTGACATGTTTGCTCCTCAATCTCCTGCTGACTACTGAGGGGCCTATAGTGCAATACTATCAACGTTACTTCTCAGTGCTACTCCCATGGACTCAGTGGACGAACCCTCAAGAATGTCCTCTCTCCATCCTTTTGAACTATTTACTACAAACAAGAGACAAGAAAGTAGAATTACTCACCTTCACTTACCAATCAGCTATTTTGCCTGCACATCCAAGGTACATATGTAAAACTGCAACATTTTCTACAATCCAATTATTTATACACCTTTCTTAAAGTCGTGGATTAATCTAGATAAATCCTTTGTAGTTGATATGCACCAATGAAACAACTTGCAACTTTGTTGTGATATCACTGTTCCTTTCTAGTGTTCTTTTACAATTATTAATAAATTACATTTACCTGTTTTCCTACAATATCACACTTTGAATTTTCAAGTGGCAATCCAATACAGATTAGATAGTGGATAACACTTGATTGACATGCACCACTTCCCCACAACAATCACCCTTCTGCTGATGAGTCAGCAGTCTTCCATGCCGAACTCTATTGGAGGAAGTACGAAGGGTAGCTAAGCCACACAGTGTAAATGCTGGACCAGCCAATGAAGCTATATCCAGAGAACGAACTTTAGAAATTTTAAAAATAACCCTTCTCCCCTCCTCATACTGTTCGAAGCCCCAGAGTCTGAGTGCTCTCCCTCTCTCCACTCCATCCTGTGTGAACTCCTAAAGTCTGGTCACTCTCTCCCCTCCTCATGCTGTGACTCTCTCAGGTTTGTTGCTTTTTCTCCTCTCCTTGCATTGTTTGAGTCCCAACATTTTCAACCACATCTCAAACCAAATAAAAAGAAAGTCCTGTTGAATTTCTGGTCAGTAGCAATCCCAGGATGTTTATGGTGAGACATTCAGCAATAGTAAAATCCTCAAAGGGAAGATATTTATATTCTCTCCCATTGGAGAAGGTATTTGTGCATCCAATTCTTGGACATAAATTGCTTTAGTATGTAAGGAAATGTGAATGGTGTTTAACGTTATGCAATGATCAGCAAAGGCACCCATTTCTCATCTTGTGTTGTATTGATAAAGTAGGTGAAGGTGTATGGGCATGGACACTCCCCTGAGAAAGACTAGCAGTGAAATCTTGGATCTGAGATGATTGGTCTCCAACAGTTCTAACCATCTTCCATTACACCAGTTATAGCTCCAATCGCTGGAATGCTTCCCTCAATTTACAATTAATTCAATTTTGCTGATAAACCTCCTGACAACTGCTGTTCGAGGATATTATTACCAACCTACTGGTGATTTGGCAGTTACTGATCCATTTTGCTGTTTGCATTGGGCAAAATTGGTCAGTGTCAAGAAGACATCAGTGGACAGATTGTCCAACACTCCCCTCTCTTCACACTTCTGTCACACAGCAAAACTTTGCCCAATATTTGTCCATTGATGTCATAATTTAAAGGGTATGAAACAAGAATTTTCAAAAGTTGATTGGAGTAGAGGCCTTCAAAAGTGCGATAACGAGATTACAGAAGCAGTCTGTTCCTGTCAGAGTGAAAGGCAAAGCTAATAAGATTAGGGAACAATGGATGAATAAAAATATTGAAGTTCCAATCAAGAATAAAAGTGAATCATATATTTGATATAGACAACAGGGATCAACTGAATCTCTTGAAGACTATAAAGAGTATAGGGGCATTCTTAAGATAGAAATCAGGAAGGCAAAGAGAAATAAAATGGCCTTGGTAGATAATGTTAAAGATAATCCAGAAATATTCTACAAATACAAGAAAAGGAAGAAATCATCTAAAGAGAGAGTAGGATCCCTTAAAGATCAATGAAGTTGTTTTTGTGTTGATTTTTCATGTCAGCTTTTCCTGTTGAGGATGAAATGACAGCTAGATGATTCAGGGAAATAAATATTATAGTTCACATTACAAAAGAGGAAGTGCTAGAAAATCTAAAAGTAGATGAATCTCCAGGACCTGATCAAGTTTATCCCAGGATGTTATGGGATGTTAGGGAGGAAATTATGGGGCCCTTGCAGAAAAACTTGCATCATCTGTAAACATGGGTGACATACCAGAGGACTGGAGGGTGGCTAATGTTGTGCCATTGTTTAAGAAAGGCTGTAAGGAGAAGCCTGGGAATAATTGACCTGTGAGTCTGACATTGGTGGTTGGTACGTTGTTGGAGGTGATCCTGATAGGTAGGATTTGCATACATTTGGAGAAGCAAGCCTTGAATAAAGATAGTCAGCATGCTCACTCCCTTGAGTATAGGAGTTGGGACATGATGTTGAGATTGTACAGGATGTTGGTGAGGACTCTTCTGCAGTACTGTGTGCAGTCTGGTCCCCCTGTTATAGAAAGGATATTATTAAACTGGAGAGGGTTCAGAAAAGATTTACCAGGATGTTGCCAAGAATGGAGGGTTTGATTATAAAAATAGACTGAAACTTTTTTCACTGTGTGTAGCAGGTTGAGAGGTCACCTTATGGAAATTTATAAAATCATGAGGGGCAAAGATAAGGTGAATGACAAAGGTCTTTTCTCTGGGGTGGGAGAGTTCAAACCCAGAGGGCATATTTTTAATATGTTTATATTTTTTATGAGAGGAGAGTGTTATGAAAATAACGAGTGGCAAATCTTTTACAAAGAGAGTGGTTCGTGTTTGGAATGAACAGCCAGAGAAAGTGATGGAGGCAGGTATGGTTACAGAACATTTGGATAAGTTCGTGCACATGAAAGATTTGGAGGGATATGGCCAAGTGCAGGCAGATGGGACTAGTTTAGTTTGCGATTACAGTCAACATGGACTGATTGGACTGAAGGATGTATTTCCATACTGCATGACTCAATGACTCTACATCTGGCAGTTGACATGTGAAACATACCACATTCAGGGAAGTGGGAAAGAAATGGTGGGGTTTTGAAGTTACTGGACCAGTAAAAGAGGTGTTCAGGAGGCTAAACAAATCCAAGGTTCCTCCAATTGGTCAGAGCAGCTAAAGCGAAGCTCCCCTTTGTACACAGAATTTTAAAATGTTTGGATTTGAAAAGAGGAAAAAACACAGTTTCACTCTCTGAGTCTCCACCAATGCCTTAACCGAAGCAGAAGTGAGAGGTTTTACTTCAAAGAAACCAAGGAAGAATTTATTTTATTTCTTTCACATGATTTCCTCATGTGTGTTGACAACCAAAATATAAATATTGTCAAACTGCAAGTAGCTTCTGTCTGAAGGATCCCAACACTAATCCTGGCTCCGGGGACACAAGTCTTTCAGACGAAGTGTGTCAGATGAACTCAGATGTAAGCGAGTCTGCAGGGTGCAGTGGTAAGTAGTGTGAGCTATCCCAATTGTGTGAAATACGCTTTCCCCCTCAGAAAAATAATGGGAGATCATACAACAGTTTTCAATATTGAATGTGAGAAGATGAAAACTTAAAAAATTTGAAGTGATATAGATTGGGGATGGAACTGACTTTGCTAGGTCAGCAAAATGTTGACAATTAAAGGGTCTATCAGAGAGAGAGAGAGAGAGAGAAGGTTGGACTGAAAGATGGAATTCAGCATCCATCTGCTGTGAAATTTCCCTCACCCTGTCACAACATGGTCATAATATTAGCAGTTTGCCGACACTGCAAATAGGTCATTTAGATCCTATTTAAGTGAAACAAAGAGTGAAAGTAAGTTTAAGCTGCCTTGCTACAAGCAGTTGAGCATTAATAAACACAGATAAAGCTGGAGAAACTCAACAAGCCTGGTAGCATTTGTGGAGAGAGAGGAAGAGTTAATGGTTTGAGTCATGATAATGACTTCTTCAGAACTGAACAGGGTTGAAAAGTGGTGATTTTATACTTTTGACAGAGGCCGAAGAAGAGTGAGGGGAACAGATAGTGTGGAGGCTCAGTGCAAAAGACAAAGCAGTTGTTAATTGAGATGAAAGAAAAATGGGATGTAAAATGAATATAAATTAGGTGTGGAAGGGTGAAAATGGGTCACCTGGCTGAGAGCAAAGTAAACAAGACAAGCTGATGGGGAGGTGAGGGGGAATCAATCTAAGAGAAATGGTAGACATCTTGGGCTGTGCAGCTGTGGATTTCAATATTGAATCTGAGAGGCGGGATAGTGCCTGAGCAGAAAATGTTATTCCTTGAGCTTGTGTTGTGCTTTGTTGCAACATTGCAGCAAGCCCAGGACAGAAACTTTAATATGAGAACATTCACCTCCTCCCTTGTCACTGTCCAAGGCCTTCCAGGTGAAGCTGCAATTTACTTGTACTTCACTCAATCTAGCATTTGCTGCTCACAATGCAATTTCCTTTATATTGGCAAGACCAAATGGAGATTCGGTGACAATTTCGCACAACACCTTCACTCTGTTCAAAGGAATGACACCAACCTTCAGTTAATTTCCATTTCCATAAACTATCCTGCTCTCTCTCTCTCTTTTCTAAGCAACTCAGGACATGTTTACCATCCCCAAATGCTTGGGAAACTACTATTCACAGCACTCTTGCTATTTCAGACCCCTTCTCTCTAACCGAAATCTTTTTTTTGCCGCACTGCCCTTTGTGCTGAATAGTTCTGCTTTACTGAACTCCTGTTACTAGGTAACAACAGTTAATTTTACTTCTACCTTTTTTTCTCTCATGCATTGAACTGTTCACCTCCAGGATTTAAAAATTTTAATTAAAATGCACGTAAACACCCAAAACATCCTGTTACCACTCAGAACTCAAAATGAAACTAAAACTGCCTTCCCCCCTGCTGAACACACAATATAGAAGGTTCACTAGATTGATTCCAGAGTTAACAGGGTTAGTCTATGAGGAGCGATTGAGTAGACCAGGACGATACTCATTGGAATTTGAGAATTCTCACTGGAGAAGAGTGAGGGGGGAATCTTATAGAAACAAATAAAATCATGAAGGAATAGATAAGATAGGAGCAGGGACGTTGTTTCCACTGTCAGGTGAAACTGGGGACAATAGCCTCAAAATAAGGGGGAGCAAATTTCGGACTGAGTGGAAGAGGAACGTCTTCACCCAAAGGGTTGTGAATCTGTGGAATTCCCTGCCCAGTGAAGCAGTTGAGACTACCTTATTGAATGTTTTTAGGACAAAGATAGATAGATTTTTGAATAGTAAAGGAATTAAGCATTATGGTGAGTGGACAGATAAATGGAGTCAATGAAAAGCCATAATCTTATTGAATGGTGGAGTAGGCCTAAGGGACCAGGTGGCCTACTCCTGCCCATATATCTTATGTACTGAAGGATTTTTTTTCAGTTTTAGAAACCAGGTATGATGAACTTGGTGAGTTGGTGCTCTGTATCCTGTAGATCATAAACATCACAGCCATAGTGTACCAGTCAGGGAGAGAGTGAAGATTAACCATAGTGGCCGGGACATCAAACAAGCAAATGATCTGTTAGAGATGGTTTTAAAATGTTGCTGTTACTTCCAGTGAGCAAAACCTATCCCATCACACTTCTGACATGGTCAGAGACTTGCAGAGATCTTAAAGTGAGCTACTTATTTCAGAGCATTCAGGCTCTAATCTGCTTGGCACCACATGTTTAAGTGACTGGCCATTCAACATTTGCTTAATAGTGACCCAAGTTGTTGATGTCTGTGAAACACTAGCACTATTGAAGATGAGGCAGTGAGTTTTGTTGTGCTCAAAGTTATCATTTCTCCATGTACTATGCCTTAGATACTGGGCAGATTCCAAGGTTGAT